>NC_053145.1:62504753-62825824 GCF_016808335.1 Panicum virgatum
GCTCTCACACTCTCAAATATAATCTTTAAGTAAGTGTGTGTGAGAGGGATGCCTTAGCTCTAAGATGTCAAGTATGCAGTCCAAATGGCCAAGAGAACCTCCCAAAGGCCGGGCAATGGGTATATATAGACATCCCTCCAAAAACTAGCCGTTACATCTTTTCTGCGAAATCGCAGACCGTCCGCATTTCCAAAAACCGGACTGTCCGTCGTTATAAACCAGTGAGTCAGAGTGCATTTAATGTGTGTCAGAAATAGCCGTTAAGCCCTGGCGGACCGTCCGCGCCCCATGGGCGGACCATCCGCAGTTATGTGTTCCACACCACCAGAGACCAACAACGTCTCTGGAACAACTTTGAAGTTAGCCTGCGGACTGTCCGCGCCTCAGAGCGGACCGTCCGCAGTTCACTTTTCAGCCCAAACCAGAGAAACAACCTCTCTGGTACAAATCTGGGATTAGCCAGCGGACCGTCCGCGCCCCATGGGCGGACGTCCGCCGTTTAACTTTGAAGCCCACTAGAGAGATCCCTGGTACAAATTCTGAGTAAAAGTGGCGGACCGTCCGCCCACCTGGGCCGGACTGTCCGCCAGCCCACCAGAGCCTCTGCAAGCTCTCTGGAACAGGATCGGACTGTCCGCCCCTCGGGTGCGGACTGTCCGCCGTTACTCAGTCAGCTCTCAAACTTAGCCTTTTTCAAATCTTTTCAAAACGTTGTTAGCCCTCATGCATGCAACTAGACATTTTGAGCAAAATGGCAAGCATGACCCGTCAATCTTGATAGTACGGCTATCTATTCAACAAATCCGGTCACTTTTCATCCACTAAACGGTTTGTGACCGGTAAAACGCAAAAGCCCTATTTTATACCTTTGTCTTGAGCCCGAGCTTTGCTTATCATCTCCAAAAACTCCATATGTTCACAACCAAATCTCTTTCATCCGTGGATCAACCTATACTCATTATCTCAAATGAAATCGTTAATCCACATACCGTTGTCATTAATTACCAAAAACTCGAATTAGGGGCCTAGATGCTTTCAAGCATGACGTCATCCGGGGGTCGGGTATGATGACGTCATCATGGCCCATGCTGACGTCATCGTTGACCAGGTCAACGGTCAGCGGTCGTCGGTCTCAGGGGCCCACTGGTCAGTCAGCAGGTCTCACCGACAGGTGGGACCCGCGTGTCAGTGCCGTGCAAAAAAAAAGGAAAAAGGGATCGCGTCTTCGGGCCGAAAGTCCTGGGCTCTTCTCGTTCTTCTTCTCTTCCCTTCCTTTTTTCTTCTCTTCCCCGCTGCGGCTGACACCTTGGTCCCACTTGTCGGCGTCTCCGGGATCCCGTGTAGCTTCCATCCGATCCAGTGCGGTCACAGGCATGTGTGTGCGGCCGTGTGTGCAGCGCGGGCTCGCCACGCCTCGAACGCGACGTCGCGGCGGGCGCGGCGACGACGCGGCAACGACGCGTCAGGGTGGCGGTCCGAGGCGACAACGGCGGCGGTGCCCGTGCCTCCGGCGAGCAAAGGCTCAGCCTTGGCTATGGCATGCACGCACACGTGTAGGAAGGTCAAAGGCGGTCTGGGCTGGTCTCGAGCGCACGCACGCCGGCAAGGCGGCGGCGCGGCCATGGCAGGTCGGGACGACGACCCAAGGAGACGGCGGCGGTCGGCGCCGAGGTGGGTAAAGCCCAACCTTGGGCACCAGCACGCTCGCCAGCACGCGCATACGCACAGCGTGGCCACGACGGCGGTGAACGACCACGGTGGTGGGGGTAACGGCGGCATCCGCGGCGGCGTCCAAGGCACGCCAGCGGTGCGGATCAGCGAGGGTCCAACCAAGGGAGCAAGGGCGTCCCTTGGCGGCCTAATTGTGGCTGTGTGCACGCACGGGCTTTGGTTCACCTGTGCCGCGGCGTGGCCGCGCGCTAGGTACGGCGGCGCTAGGACAAGGAACGGCGACGGCGATTTGCGGTTTACGGCGGCGCGGCGCATCGGGCTCCTGCAGGCGCATAAACAAGGGAACGAAGCTTCCTAGGGCTTTGCTACCGACGGCTCAACGGTGGCCGAAGCACACCGGAGTAGGGGATTGGGCGAAGAGGCGAACAATGTTCACCTGGCGGGTCCGGTGAAGAAGGGCTCGGCGCGGTGTCGATTCGGTGCAGGCGGTCGAGGCAGTGCGTGTAGCACGGCTACGGCGATGTCGAGGTACGGATCGCCGGCGTGGGGAAGCTCCGGCGGCGACGGCGTCTCCTCCTCCTTCCTTTCTCTCTCCTCCTTGCCTCCTCTGTTTCTTCCCCTTTCTTCCTCTCTCTTGGCGGCGTGGAAGGGGGAAACCACTGGGTGGCTAGGGTTTAGGCGTCGGGCCGTGGGGGTTTTATAGGCGAGGCGCTAGGGTTTAGGGGTGACCCGGACGCCGAGGAACGACGCGGATGTGACGGGCTCGCCGGGCGGGCGCCATCATCAAGGGGCTCCGTGCTAGGGTTTTGGGCGCGGAAACAGGCGAGATCGCGCGCGCGCGGTGTGTCAAGCCGACAGCCCGGGCAGGCGTTAGCGAGCCTCGCGGCGAGGCGCTCCGCGCGTTGTCGCGTTGCGCCGTGGCGGAAAAGTAGGGGAGGCACGGCGGGTGAGGAGAGGGGTAAAGCTGACAGGAGGGGCCCGCCTGTCAGTGACCCAAGGCGGCGGACGGGCGATGCGGGCTGAGGCAGGCCGGTGGGGTGCTCAGCGCGGACTGGGCTGGCTGGGCCGTCGGGCTCGCCCGCGCGCCCGTTGGGTCAAAGGGAGGTTTGGACCTGGGTGCGTAGCAGGCCGGGGTTAGCTGGGTCGGCTGGGTTAGAGGTTAGCGGGTCGGGCTGGTTTAGTTAGAGGGTTAGGTTAGTTGTTGTATTTGATTTGAATGGTTCTAATTCAAACCAAACACCACACAATTCAAACAAAAACCATTCAGACGAATTTGAAACAAGTAGAGGCAATTAAACTCCAAATCCAAATGTGGCACACTAACATTTAGGTCCTTGTGTTAGAATTATATTTTAGATTTTAAGAATTTTGGTAAAGAATAGCA
The DNA here is from genome assembly GCF_016808335.1 of Panicum virgatum. Taxonomy (NCBI): domain Eukaryota; kingdom Viridiplantae; phylum Streptophyta; class Magnoliopsida; order Poales; family Poaceae; genus Panicum; species Panicum virgatum. The sequence goes on from NC_053145.1 coordinate 62,507,809, forward strand.
TTATCCCTTAAGTGATCCTAACTACTAACATTTCCACGCAAAAGTTTTTTTTGAAAATTCGTATTTCTGAAGATTATAACATTCCGTAAAATTAAGGGATGTTACACTCACTGCTGCTCAGTGCTGAGTGCTCCGTGTGAACATGCCGCGGGGGATCGACGGTTTTAACACGAGCTTTGGCTGCGTGAGAACGCGGCGCGAGAAGCCAAGCAAGCGCGCGCGGGCGCACGCGGCCTGGCCAGTAGCCAGCAGTTCTCTCCATGTTCATCTCCTTCGCCTGGGGGATTAACGAACGAAGCATGCTTTCAAATTCCGAGACAGCAAGTTGATTATTGCTATCACCTCGCATCTCATCTGCACAGGAACAGCAGAATCTCAGCCACCGTGAGCTGCCGGTGACTGGCTAGTGGCCAGTGTTTTGGCTGCCGACGAGTGCGGCAAAGTTTCCACCCGGCAGAGCAAACGCCAAACGGGGGGGGGGGGGGGGGGGGGGGCTCTCGGCCTCAGGCGGTCAGGCCTCTCCGTCGCTGGCAGCGACGGCCTGGGCCCCGCCTGAGGCGCGAACTCGTGCCCCGTTCGTCAGCGCCGCTGCTGTTCACGGCACAGGTGGTGCGGGTCCCCGCGGGCGTCGGAGGAGTTTTTTACTTGGCGCGAATCTTTTTTGTCGGAAGTGGGGACTGGGGAGAGCAAGGGAAGGGGGTGCGGGGTGCCCACGCTTGCACTGACCGGCACGTGGTCGCGGCCCGTGTTCGGGCCCGTTCGTCATGCTCGTCGTGCGCGGAGCCACGGACGGCCGGAGCCGGACGGGACGAGGTGAGCTGGAGCCGGGGGCCGTGGCACCAGACCACGGGGCTACAGTAGAGTTAGAGCCCCGGCGAGCCCCGCGTTGCCAGTGCTTTTTTTTTCCCGGTCGCTTCAAGGCTACTGTATGCCAGTGCCGTGCTCGCCGGGCAGAGGCAGGTGCGCTGCCGCCCGCAGTCGCGTGCTGCCTGCGACGCCGGCTGTGTTTAGTTACCCCTACTTCTCCAAATTTTTCAAACTTTCCATCATATTGAAATCACATCAAAATATTAAATATAGCAAATGACTTATGTATAGAGTACTAAATGTAAGTAAATAAAAAAAACTAATTGCATAGTTTGATGTACGTTGCGAGACAAATCTTTTGAGTCTAGTTAGCCTATGATAGGACAATATTTACCACATACAAACAAAAATATTACAGTATTTTTCGCAAACACTTTTTGTATTTTTTTTGCAACTAAACACAGGGGCATCATTTTTCACTGTGCGTGTGAGGTGTGGGTGTGGGTGTGGGTGTGGGTCTGCTGCGTCTCCTCGCTCACTTTTGATTCGAGACCTAGGAGGAAGTAACTTTTTCGTGACCTGGAACTCCTGATTACGCTCTTGTTGCAGACTGTAGCTCCATCGGCATCGTTAACCTGGACTGGCCCTGTTTTTATCCCTGCATTTGCATGTGGTGGTATTTCAGTTCTTACGGGGGGATGAGAGGCCACCAGGAGAAAAATGTTACTCTACATTCTAGAACGAGTAGTCAAGATTTATACGGACTAGTAGTCGTGTGCGCATGTGGTAACATGACGCATGATGTGGTTAAAAAAAAAGACATGGACGCTTGATGGGGTTACAGGACACAGAAGATGGTGGTAAACAGCGGAGCCTATGCAGCTGTGCGATCATTGCTCCGCATGGCCGCTATGGCCCCAGTTCCTTTCACAGAGTGTCACAAAAAACAGGCTGCACTTCTGCAGCGTGTATGAGTATGACTGTATGAGCGCGCGGCGATGCTTTTAAGAACAAAAGTCGCGTAGCGATGCGGTTACCATCACCGGCGGTGTTTGGTTTTTTTCGTGGAATTACTGTAGCACACTTTGACCGTTAATTTAGAATATTAAATGATGTCTAATTACAAAACCACCTCCCAACCCCCGTGTAAATCGCGAGACGAATCTAATGAGGCATTTGACCACGCGATTAGAGGATGATTACTGTAGCACCACTGTAGCAATCATCAATTAATTACCGTCATTAGATTCATCACGAAAAGTTACACCCCCTGAAAAGATTTTGCAAATAGACTTTATTTAATACTCCATGTGGGCGTTTGTTTTTTTTGTAAACTTGACTAGTTCACTACCAGCGGGGTAGGGCTTGATTAGTATGATTACTGTGTGGCAGGAATCGAGTACAGTGCGACTTGATGCTCATTTCTTTCGGGGCCGCCCCTCTGATTCTTCATCCGGCACGGTCGTTGTACCTGTTCTTGTTTCTTGTCATAGCTGGATTAATGGCGGATGGATGGATGAATGTGATTTGATGCAACAAAAGGGCTACTGATGATCACGCATGGACCAGTTAGGTGCAGACACGATAAGGACGGTGTCTTTTCCACATATAGCTTGTAGTACGGCGATTTGCTGGATCTTCAGTCACGTCATTGGATTAATTAATTGGTACCACAATTTATAGCCCAATTTTCAAGATCTGGCACGCCAAAGTAGCCAAGCTTTATAGCCCAATTTTCAAGATCTGGCACACAGTCGAAACTGTACAGGAGCCCCCACGATTACAACATGATGTCAAAACAAATATGCACTGAGGCCACAAGGACAGCACTCCTGATCGATCCTCTGGAGGTGCTGTATAAGCAGTTTTTTTACGAGTCTAAGTGTAGTTTCATGAGGAGTTTCTTCGTCATTATAATATTATTATATATGAGTAAATTTGCTGATATAATATAGTCATTATGGGGAAAGATGATGGAAAATTTTATAGAATTTGAGAAAGTTTTATCCCTGCGATACTCATCCAGTTCGATTATTCAATCAAGTTTACAATAAAAACTATACACTTTATACTAGTTCAAGGGAGGAAGCTGCAGTGGCAACTAGAAAGTCACTTCCTACCTACCTACACAATGAGCCTGTGGGCCGACATATTCTCCTTTACGGGCCAACTTCTGGGTATCTCTCTGCAAGTTCGGGCCCAACTTGATTCTTGAATTAACGGCCCAAATTTCTTAGCTGGACGATCGCCGCCGTTTCGGTTAGAGACCCGACGAGGGCCACAAGCCCACAACCCGACTCACTTCCGCTTCTCCCACTTCGAGCAGGCCGCGGGCGTCTTCTATCCCCGCGCCGGCGAACCGATGGCGGCGGCACCGAAGGCGGAGGCCATGGACGTCGAGGCACCGGCTAGGCCGCCGTCCACCGCCTCGGACACCAAGTACCGTTCCCCGCACCTCCTGGGCCGAGACCCGCGCTTCCATCGAGAAGGTCGCTGCCCGGATGCTCGCCATCAAGAGGGACGGCGTCCCCAAATCGGAGCTCCGCGAGCTCGTCACCCAGATGTCGCTCCTCCTCGTGACTCTCCGCCAAGTACGTAACGTCATGCTCCAAAACCCTAGCCCCCCCTCCCCCCCCAAACCCCAAACCCCAACCCCCTATCTCTAGATCTACGGTGGTAATTTGAGTTTCATCTGCGCAGGTGAACAGGGAGATACTGATGGAGGAGGACAGGGTGAAGGCGGAGGAGGCCGCGAAGGCGCCGGTGGACTCCACGACGCTACAGCTGCACAACCTGCTGTACGAGAAGAACCACTACGTAAAGGCCATAAGGGCGTGCCTAGACTTCCAGACGAAGTACCCGGGGATAGAGCTCGTGCCGGAGGAGGAGTTCCAGCGTGCGCGGCCGGCGGATATCCGCGACAAGACCCTCGCTGCTGACGCGTCCCACGACCTCATGCTCAAGCGCCTCAACTTTGAGCTCGTCCAGGTTGTGTATTCATACCCGTTGCAGCCCTGTGGGAACTCTACTTATCAATAAGTTACTTTGCCCTGCTCCATTAAATGTTTGTTGGGCTTACATGTGAACGTTGAGGGTTGCATATGCAACCTTGATTTGTTGAGCTTTTTGGAATGTTCTTGGTAATTTGGAAGAAATAGCTGCACTTCAAGCTAATGGAACTTCATCTGCCAGACTTAGTATTGTTTTGGCAGGTTGAATGTACACTTTTTTCTTTTGATGAATTGGATTGTGCTGCCTTTGAACTTCGTTTAGTTTAATCCTAGGAGACCAGTTTACTTCATGCACCTGCTAAACTTGTGTTTGGATTTTCATACAACTTCCAACTATCACTTGTAGGATTATAATTGTATCTCCTACAATATTTCTTGTGAAGTTTGTGCATATATTCTTCATTCAGCTCAGGATTTACATTATCCCCATTGATATGACTTGCTAAACCTTGATCCTGTGTATTTTTTCACCTTTACCTTATTTACTTGCCCACATGATTTGGAGTCCACGAGGGTAGTCTAATGTCCCTGTGAGGTGGTGCTAGCATGCTATCATTTATGTTGCTTTCAATATTTCATTTCTGGCTTCTAAAATAAATTTGATCTGTGAACCAGCGGAAAGAGTTGTGCAAGCTACATGAGAAATTGGAACTCCAGAGGAGCAGTTTGCTGGAGACAATTGCTAGTCAGAAAAAGTTTCTTTCAGCCAAGCCTTCCATCACATTTGAAATCGCTGAAGAAAGCATCGTTGCCAGTGCAGCAGCAGTTGGGCATGCAACATACCAAGAAACTGAAGCAGCACCATGCTGCCGAGTTGCTTCCAACCCCACTTTATAGCATACACTCAGTTGTTAGGGCAAAAGAAGCATTTGGAGAGAATATTGAAGTAGAGATCATGGGAAGCACAAAGGATGCCAAAATATTTGCTCAACAGCAAGCCAAGAAGGAAAATGGTGCGTGTGCATTTTCTTGATATATGTCACAGCTATGAGAAGTTGCACTTAGTCATATGTTGCATGGCATTCATTCTTAAGTACCTAATCGCTGATGTCCTTGCGAACAAATTGGTCTCTTTTGATGTCTCCTGCAAGGCTGCAGTCTGTACAAATTCCTTTTTTGAGCTTTTTTACAAAAGCGAATAGGCTGGTGTTCATAGGCATTCAATGGTGATGCACATTTTTCTATTGAAAAGGTAGAAAACCAGTTTGTTCAGTACTGCTGCATATCAACGTTTAGCAAGATTTTCTGGAAGGGCATGTTCTTTTATTCGTAAGTTATAACAGCATGCTTGTAGTACACGGTTGCATATTTATTCATCCAAGTCTGATACTAGAGGAACATTGCTTGATTCTCTATTGATTTTGAATAGCATTTTTCATTGTGACATCAAATATTGTTAAAGTTCACATGCCTTCAGTATCATATGTCTGTTTGTTTTGCATGTGATCTCATTTCCCTTATGGGTAAGGATTGCCAAATTTGGAGATCTTCCTCATGCACCATGTCTTGTATCTATGTAATAGCAGGCACCTTATCAAATGGTGATCACAACAGAATGGACGATGATGTAATTGATGATGAAGAAGATGCTCAGAGAAGAAGATCAAGATCCAAAAAGAATGTCATGAAGGAAGCTAATAATCCTGCAATGGCATATCAACTTCATCCACTTAAGCTTATTGTCCATGTATATGATACTGAAGATTCTGGTGCCAAACGTCGTAAACTCATCACCCTGAGGTTGAATACTTGGCAAAGTTGAATGTTGTTTGTGTTGGAATTGAAGAATCTGAGGGCCTGGACAATAATATCTTGTGCAACCTATTTCCAGATGACACTGGTTTAGAGCTGCCTCACCAGGTATGTACTTTTAAATCCTAGGCGGGTGATTTTAATTGATATTCACACCTTTCCTATTGGACGTTTTGTTATCTGCTTATGTAGCAGCAACAATTGTTCATGAGTTGGATGGTCTTAGTCTTTAGTTATATGTGGTTGTAAGGTCCCGTTTGGATCACCAAGGACTAAACTTTAGGTGACTACAAATTAGTCTATGCCTGTTTGGATCCTAGGACTAAAAATTATATTGGAGACACATGAGAATACAGAAATGTCCACTTTGCCCTTGTGTGCAGGCGGATGGGCAAGGTGGCGAGGTGGGCTAAAGTTTATTTGGGGTGGAACTAATTTTTAGTCTACCTTTTAGACTAAACTTTATGCCTAAAGTTTAGTCAAGTCAATGGATCCAAATGGGGACTAAGTTGTAGGAAGTATGGGTAATGTGGGGCCTTTTTTAAACTTGTCAGTGAAATCTTGTGTTACCCACGTTTTTACCTTGGTGGTTCTCATCATAGCTGATATAGTGACTGTATTATCAATTTTGTGCAGATGGCCAAGATTTATGCTGGGAGCCTCCAAACTTTACTGACAAGAATTCAAGACCATACAAGTGGGCACAGCATCTTGCTGGTATTGATTTTTTGCCAGAAGTCCCTCCATCTGTTGGGGATGATTCTAACAGAGCATTGAGCAGTTCTGATTTATCATCTGGGCTTGCTCTATACCGTCAGCAGAACCGTGCACAGACTATTTTGCAGAGAGAATCCGTTCGCGGGAAAGTTGCACAGATGGCTCTTATGTGAGTCTCTACAATATTTGCTGCTCGGGACATCAGTGACAAAATCTGGATGATAGTTCAGTATAGAGTGTAATTGCTGACAATTTTATGCTAATGATGCTTTTGCTTCTCTGCATATGTTGTTCTGAGATATGGCAATACTTAATAAATCATTTAATGGGCTGAGATTGTGAAACACCCTCTAGCTTGAGCATATGTTTTCAATTGATTCTAGTTCATAGCAACCATCTTTCTGAAATTACTCATGACTTCTAAGCTTTACTTGTTCGATTGGTAGCATCCTTTGAAGTTTTCAAGTCTATTTGATTACAGGTGGCAACTTGATTATTTGACAAAGCTGAAGTGGCCTCGAATAGAACATAAGAATACACCGTGGGCATCACGCACCCATTGTGTAGTTTGCATAGCTGGTCATTGACAGGTTCTTTTCCTCAGCCATTGTCTCGTTCTAGTTTGATGGTAAATGAGGCTGCAAGCAGTGTTGACAGTGATCTAGAGAGAAGATCTGTGATAAACTGGGAGAGAAACTGAGAGTATCAGAGAGGATGGGGAGCTCCCGGTTGTCATTCATGCTGAGAACAAGACAAACAGTTCTGCAATTTTGCCCTCTGAGATGTCACCTGAGGTTCGGAGCCATTCTAGAGGCTTATCCCTGATATCAAAGAGTGCAACACCATCCTAAGCTAAACATCTCACACAGTTTTGGTAGAAATGAGGATGATCTAGATCTCTTGATGTATAGTGACAGTGAGTTGGAGGACCAGCCCTTCATTCAGGAAGAAACTCAAAAAGGTAACCTAATTATAGACAAATCTTGGGAGGATTATGCTTCCAAGGAGTTTACATGGTCTTGAGTAAGGCTATGAAGAATGGTCCAAAAGTTATGCTGGAAGCCAAGGTAAACTATGCCATGTCTATTTATTCTACCCTTCATGCTTCTCTCATAATCTTGTTTTCTGATAGTGTAACTTCTATCACAGGTTAAGATAAGCATGGAATATCCTCTCAGGCCTCCCCTTTTCAGATTACGTTTGCTCTCAGAAAAGTCTGAAACTTTGAAGTGGCACAATGACCTCCGTGCAATGGAAACTGAGGTTTGTGCTAATGGATTTTCTAGCATGTTCTATTTAGTGCACTTCTCAGAGGAGAGCTAATCTTACTATTATGACCTGCAGGTAAATCTTCACATCCTTAGAAGCCTACCTTGGTCATGTGAGGATTATATATTGACTCACCAAGTTATGTGCCTGGCTATGCTGTTTGACATGCATTTTGATGAGGATTACGAGAAAAGAAAAGTTACTTCAGTGATTGATGTTGGCCTCTGCAAACCTGTTAGTGGAACCATGCTTACTAGATCAGTTAGGGGAAGAGACCGTCGGCAGACTATTTATTGGAGAGGTTGCTGATTGCTCTTCAAGTTATTTGTAGAGTATGAGTAATCAATATACTCATTTACTCTTAATTGACTTGACTTGAGCATTGATTGTCATTTGGAGGACACAGAGTTGGGGATACTGCCCCTTCCCTTTCTGTCCTTTTCTGGTACTGACAGAACTGAGCTTACACAGAACCCTGGTTATGCCTTCTTTCTTGACAACAATAGCTGGTAAGTTCGCCCGCTGGCCATGTTGGACTGTCCTTCGCTATGTTTCTGGTTATTTTACTATGATCTGCAGCCTGTAGAGAGCCTATATATGTTGTGAGTTACCACAAGGATGACTGCATACATTTTGTATTATTGAGCTTATCGAAATGCGAGAGGCCTTATCATATATTCTGTAGTCTTGTCGATACCGGCAGCCGTTCAGAGTCTATGAAACTCATCCTCAACTATGGACTATATCCTGAATTTTACCCTGAACATTTACAGCTACCATTGAGTCTTGGAAGCTCGCAGCATCTTCTAGCAACAAAGAACTTGGTTAGACCTGCCCTTGTCAGCAGCCTGAGTTACTGGAATTGCCTCTGCTTGACTGACAGCTGTGGGATGATGGCTTACGAGATATACTTGGCCTTTCAATTAATCCATTTGAGTAACGTCGCAGGTGTGGTAACATTTTGCTCTGTTAGAAACACTGGAACAGAAAGATGACACTTGTGGCCAACAAGGGTGTAAACGTTTGACTGCTTTTTTTGTGTCCCGACCGTGGGAACATGTTAGATCTAAACCATGATGTAGATCACATATGGAATAATTAGAACATAAAAGTGCACGAGAATGGCATGTTTAAAGTGCATCAAAGAATCTATGGTACTTTCACCTTTCCTGGACTTGCTCTTTTTTTCTAAAAAAAAGGATAAAGGTGAGATTCATGTTAGAACCTGGGAGGGTTACCGATCTGCAGCATTTAAGTTAACCGCGACACTCGAAGAATTAACCTCATTTCACTTCGGGGAGCAGCTCAATAAGTGTTCTGGTACATGCATAGATGATCGGATTTTCCTGACGTACAGAGACAACATGTGCCATCTCTGAACTCATATATTATGTTCACTTGGTTTATCAGTCAACCAGTCAGTAGTGTTTTTTTCTTATACCAAATTAGCACCAGCTACAGCTAAGTGAATAGAGTAATAGTCTCATAAACGGATGCGCTAATACGACAGTGTAACTGTAGGAGGCGCATGAAGCTAGCACTGGTTTCTTTCTTTCCTATTTATTTGAGGAATTGAGGGCAACAAGGTAACATTAATTACAACGCAAGCGACGGTGTAACTGTAGGAGGCGCATGAAGCTAGCACTGGTTTCTTTCTTTCCTTTTTATTTGAGGAATTGAGGGCAACAAGGGAACATTGATTTCTACTTTTTTGGAGAGTAGGGGTGGACATTGTAGACCGCACTTCCGTTCCTCTTTAGACCGAATATCTGTACTATTTCTCCAAATGATGTTCTACTTTAGAATAGCAGTAGGAATATTTGATTCGAACATTTGTACTATTTCTCCAAAATAATGTTCTATTTTAGAATAGCAGTAGAAATATTTGATCTAAAAAGATTGAAAGTGCATGTAAGGGTCGCTAATTTACACCTCTACTGGAGAGATAAAAAATATAAAACAATTTTTGCCCTCCCGCCTCTCTCCTGGGCGACTCAGGGTGCGACCGCGCGTCCCCCTCGCCTCCTAGGCTTGCGAGCACCGTCGACCGCCGTGCACGATGGCGGCGGCCCACGTAGGGGCCGAAGCCGATCCTACGCCCCCCTCCCCTCCTTTCCTTCACCTTCTCGACCTCCCCCTCTTCCTCAGCTCCAAGTCGCCTATGTCGTTGAGGTTGCCGCTGCCGAGGGCTGCCCCGGCCACCGCACGCCAGATTCGACATCCTCCGGTCCGGATCTGCTAGCACCTGGCGGGGGGCGCCCTCCCGCGGCTTGTGGCCACCGTTTTGCGGTGCTCGTCTCCTGTTGTTGTCGTCCAAGCCGCCCCTTTCGTCGTCTTTCGAGGGCAGGTCGGCGGGCAGATCGCCGCAGTCGTCTCCCCCTTCCGGTGGTGAGGCCACCCCACCAGTTCCTCTTGGTCGTAGATGTGGGATCCGCGATGTAGTAACATCCGTGGCTTTACTTGGGTCGTCTTTCTTCTTCAACCCTACGTTGTTTGATTGTTGTACTTGTAGATTTCAATCTCACCTAAGCCACAGACGGGGCTTGACAAAGGATGGATCTTTGGGTCACGGGCGAGAGCCTTGCCTCGCTTCGGCTAGCGCAAAACAATGGTGACGTCCGTGGACGTCGTTTACCTTGCTGGAGGCATTGGGGTGACCTTAATCTTGTATCCGTGGGGTGAAAACCTAGTCTTTCTGACGGGCGATGTGTCACACCCGTGGCCGTGGCGGATCGCCGGCGACGTGAGATAGACTAGCAGCACGAGATGGACATGGCGTGGGGAAGGGGAAGGTCCCCTGTCCCGTTCACGAGTTCGATTTTAGAGATAAGATTCAACTTGTTTTCTTTACAGCCAGCAGGGTGTATGTATACCCAATTACTCGCTGCCCACACGGGCCCACATGACCACTCGCAGGTGGCTCACGCACACGCTAAAGAATACGTCTTCTATCTTCTGAATACGTCATGCGGGCGGCGTGACATCTCCCCCCGCTGCAGAACTTGCTTGTCCCCAAGCAAGACATGTAGGAAAGCGGCGCATGACCACGTACAGATCCTCCCAGGTTGCAGAAGCCTGCGGAATGTTAGCCCATTTCACCAAAACTTGTGGAATAGCCCGGTTATCTTTCTTAACGAGACGACGATCCAACACCGATTCCGGTTCAAGCTCAGTAGCACTCAAATCAGCAAGTAATGGCAGTTGTGTATAAACTGGTGTGTAATCAGGTGTAAAAGGCTTGAGTTGGGAGATATGAAAAACTGGATGGACCAAGCTTCCTTCAGGAAGAGCCAGGCGATATGCGGACGATCCAATGCGTTCCAGCACTTGATAAGGACCGAAATACTTGAAAGCAAGTTTAGGGAAAGGGCGGTTTACCACGGAAGACTGAGCATACGGCTGAAGTTTAAGAAGCACTTGATCACCCACTGTGAATTGACGGTCCACACGGTGCTTGTCAGCCTGAAGTTTCATACGATTCTGAGCAGTAGACAAATGGGCTTTCAACGAGTCCAGGTGAAGTTGTCTGTTGGTGGTAAACTCAGACACCGATGGAGAGGCTTGTTCTGGAGTACTAGTAATAGCCCCTACCCGAGCATCATAGCCATACAGTGCTTTGAAAAGAGAGCAGTTGAGAGAAGTGTGAAAAGAGGAATTATACCAAAGTTCAGCCAAGGAGAGCCAAGAATGCCACTGTTTAGGGGAGTCATAGACGGCACATCACAGGAACATTTCGAGACATTGATTGACCCGCTCCGTTTGACCATCGGTTTGGGGGTGATATGCTGTACTAAGCTGCAGGTTGATGTTGTAGAGCTTGAATAGTTCTTTCCAAAATGCACTGAGGAATATTTTGTCTCTGTCAGTGACAATGGACAATGGCAACCCATGAAGCTTAACCACATTATCCAGTACTACTTTGGCTATGTGTGCAGCAGTAAAGGGATGTTTAAGTGGGATGAAGTGGGCATACTTCGTGAAACGATCTACCACAACCAGGATAGAATTGTAGCCATCAGATTTTGGCAGGCCCTCAATAAAATCCATGGAGATTTGTTCCCAAGCACCATCAGGGATAGGTAAAGGAGCTAATAATCCAGCCGGCAAAGCATTAACATGTTTAGCTTGTTGGCAAATGGAGCACTGTTTAATATAGTTGTCAACATCCCGTTTCATACCTTTCCAGGCAAATAGATGTTTGAGTCGATGATAGGTGGCTTTTGTTCCAGAATGGCCTCCAATGGCTGAGGAGTGTAAAGCAGCAATAAGCTTAGTTTGAAGAGCTGAGTTGTCACCAATCCACACCTTCCCTTTGTGTCTGATGAGATTCTGATGAAGGGAAAAACCAGAAGCATCAGGAGAATGGATGGCCAGTTGTGCAAGAAGTTGTTGAGCTTTGGGGTCCGTGGCATAAGAATTTAGAACCTCTTGTAGCCACACTGGTTGAACCTCAGACACAGCCTGGAGAGCCATCATATGCCCCACTCTGGATAGAGAGTCAGCCACTATATTGTCTTTGCCCTGCCGATAGACAATTTTGAATTTGAGACCCATCAATCTGGTCATTGCTTTCCTCTGTAACTCAGAGTGAAGATTCTGCTCTGACAAGTAAGAGAGGCTCTTATGATCTGTTTTGATGACAAACTCTTGTAACTGTAGGTAAGTTCTCCATTTCTCTACTGCTAGGATAAGAGCCAAAAACTCTTTCTCATAGATCGAAGTGGCCCTCTGAGCTGACCCAAGAGCTTTACTAAGAAAGGCAATGGGTTGACCATGTTGGGTTAGAACAGCACCAATACCATCCTCACAAGCGTCTGTCTCCACTGTGAAGGGCTGTGTGAAATCAGGTAGGGCCAACACCGGTGTGGTGCTCATTGCCTCTTTAAGAAGCTGAAAAGCTTGTTGAGCTTGATCAGTCCAGCTGAACATCTTTGTCTTCAGAAGTTGAGTGAGGGGCTTGGCAATGATCCCATAATTTCTGACAAAGCGCCTATAGTAACCAGTGAGTCCAAGGAAAGCTCTCAACTCTATAACATTCTTAGGTACTAGCCATTGTACCATAGCTTCAGTTTTAGACTTGTCAGTAGCTACACCAGCAGCAGAAATCACATGTCCCAGATATTCCAATTGTTCCTGAGCAAATGAACACTTACTGGCTTTGAGGTAGAGGTGATTGTCTCTAAGTTTCTGGAGTACTTGCTGCAAATGATCTAAATGGCTAGACAGTGTGGGGCTGTAGATAAGAATATCATCCAAGAACACAAGCACAAAGTGGCGTGGAAAGGACTAAGAATATCATTCATCAAACATTGAAAAGTGGCAGGTGCATTAGTAAGACCAAATGGCATGACCTTAAATTGGAAATGGCCATGGTGGGTTTTGAAGGCTGTTTTGAATTCATCTTGTTCCAACATTCGAACTTGATGGTATCCAGACCTCATGTCCAATTTGGTGAAGTATTTGGCTCCAGCTAACTCCTCTAAAATTTCTTCAATGATAGGCATAGGAAACCTGTTCTTAATGGTCATTGAATTCAGTTTCCTATAATCAATGCAAAGTCTCCAGCTACCATCCTTTTTTTGCACTAGGAGCACTGGGGAGGCAAAAGGGCTGGTGCTATGTGTTATCAGGCCAGCCTGTAAAAGTTCCCTGACCTGCCTTTCAATCTCATTCTTGTGGAGAGGAGAATATCTATATGGCCGAGAATTGACTGGAGTAGTGCCAGGTTGTAGTGGAATATGATGATCATGAATTCTCTTGGGTGGAAGTGTTTTGGGGTCTTGGAAGACATCTGCATATGTGTGCAGGACTTGGTCAATTGAAGTGGGAGGAGGGGGTGAAGGTTTTGTGGTGACAGGTTCCACCAAAGCTATTGCCCAGACTTCATTTTCTTGAACCCATTTGCAAAAGGTGTCCATGGTCACTGAGTTCAGACTTGGAGGGGGAGTGGGTACACCTTGCAGTTTAATCTTTTTGGAGCCTTGTTCAAATTCAATTGTCCTGGCCTCCCAATCACACACCATTGGGCTGTTGGACTGGAGCCAGTCATATCCCAAGATTGCATCATAAGCATCTAAGTCTAGCACTCTCATGGAAGTAGTGATAGTGTGGCCATTGGACCACCATTCCAGTGCTGGAACCATGTGATCTGTGAGTAGAGTTGTACCATTTGCCATTTTGACAGTCTTGGCTGCACAAGGAACAGATGGAATACCAGTTTTGTGCAGAAAAGATGAACTGATAAACGAGTGGGAACTGCCACTGTCCACCAAAAGGAGCATGACTTTGTTCTTGACCAAAGCTCTAACGCGCATGGCTTGACCCTGAGATGTACCTGCCAAAGCATTCAATGACAACTGGCCAAAATCCTGAGAAAGTGTATCTTCCAACTCTAGTTGAGCTAAGATATGCTCGTTCAAATCCACATCGAGATTGTTCAAGGAGAGTGCATTGGCCTGGGCTTTTGGTCTTTTGGTACAGATTTCAGCATGTGCAGGGTCATATTTCTCATTGCACCAGTAGCACAACCCATTGGCACGGCAATAATCCCTCTTCTGGCACTCTTTCCATAATGTGCTAGACTGTGAGGGTGGTTTGGACTGAGGTGATGGGGGTTTGGTAGGAGGTGATGGTTTCGGATACTTCAGCTTGGTTCTATCCTGCACCTTTTGCTGCAACTTGGCTAGCATAATGGCTCGGTGTAAAGTGGTTGGAACTTGGGTGTGCACTGGAGTGCCAATTTCAGGTTTCAGACCATTGATGAACTGAGTAATGAAGAAGACAGAATCATACCCGCTGTTGTGCATGCTAATCTGATAGTACAGATCGTCAAATTGGTCTGCATACTCTTCGATTGTGCCTGTCTGTCGCAACTGGAGCAGATCATCCAACGCCTCTCTGTACTCATATTGACCAAATTGAGCGTCTACTGCATCAGCGAATTCATCCCAAGTGGCTGTGGGGTGTTGTTTCTTGTATACTTGTAACCATTTAGCTGCATTCTTATCAAAGTGCAATGAGGCTGCTGTAATCCACATACTTTCATCAATGTTAGAGATCTGAAAATAGGTGAGGCACTTATCTCTCCAGATTTTGGGATGCTCTCCGGTAAACTGGGGAAATTGCATCTTGGGTATCGCTGAATGGGGTAAAGTATGGTTGTCACGGGCAGTTCGTGCAGAGAAACCCGGAGGACAATTGTGAGAAGATTCACCTCGAGGGGGTGGTCGAGCACGCTGGAACTGAGGGTGGTGTGGTGGATGCTCTGATGCAGCATCAGTGTCACTACTATCAGACATCATATCCATGGTGAGACGAGCAACTGCCTGACTTGTAGCCTCGACTTGCTTGGCGATGAGTTGTTGCTCCCGGGCGTACAGGTCCATGGATTCGGTGGTGAGATCTAGACGAGCCCTCAACTCCTTCTGAGAAGCCCCAATTTCACTGACACGAGCAAATAAGAGATCCAAACTCGAGGTCACCTGACTCCAATGATCCGCGTCCCGCCGGCTAGATTCTTCCATGGCAGTCAAGATGAACTGCGTCTGCGGGGATGGCTTAGGGGGCGCTGTGATTGAAGGACACCCGAAGACAATCCGAGGATGTGGAGGCACAAGGATCCGTGACCGAAAGCGGAATGACCAGAGGCAATTCGGACGATTCCCGAACTAAAGACCTAAGCGGCGCGACTGGAAGATCTGTGGGCGACGGCGCCGGAACGGCTAACCGGTGCTATGCGGTGGCCGCCGTCGGCTGGGAGCCGGTGGGCGGGGCGTGGGCGCCGAGATCGGGAAGATCACGGCGTAGCAGGGCCGGTCGCCGGAGTAGCGAAACCAGGCCGGGGAATCGCGAGAAACAGGGACGACGTACCGAAGGAAGGTGGAGTACAACCCGATGCCGAGGAACAACCGTCTCTGATACCACCTGTCACACCCGTGGCCGCGGCGGATCGCCGGCGACGTGAGATAGACTAGCAGCACGAGATGGACATGGCGTGGGGAAGGGGAAGGTCCCCTGTCCCGTTCACGAGTTCGATTTCAGAGATAAGATTCAACTTGTTTTCTTTACAGCCAGCAGGGTGTATGTATACCCAATTACTCGCTGCCCACACGGGCCCACACGACCACTCGCAGGTGGCTCACGCACACGCTAAAGAATACGTCTTCTATCTTCTGAATATGTCATGCGGGCGGCGTGACACGATGACAACACTTTTGTGCGCGTTTCATTCTTGAAGACGTCGTCTTGAGGATCTCTCCTACCTGCATCTGTGTGTAGGTGCTTTGGTTGCTTTCGACAATCTAATTCTTTTTCGCAGGGTGTGGATCGCTCGGTTGTCTCTGGGTTGGCTTCTTGCGCAGCGATAGCAGCATATCTCTACTTCTTTGCTTGTGGAGCAGAGTTGGTCGCACTCTCTTCTTGTGTACTTGTCGCCAAGCTAGGTGGTGTTTCGTTCGGAAATCCAATTCCACCTGCGCGCGTTAGCAGGCTTCCTGACACGTGACGAGACAGCGATGCACGCTGCTTGCGCTCTGCACGACTGACTCGTGTATGCGTACGAGAGAAAGGCTACCTGTCCAGCTTGAGTCCGTGTTCGTGAGACTATCATGCACATGTATTAGTTACTTTTTCGTTTTTCTCTTTCTTTTATCTTTCTATAAAGGTGTTCCTTTGAGTCCTGTTAAACTAAGTTCCTTTTTCAATATTTTACTTTATATTATGTTATATTCTGAGAAGTTTTTGTTTGATAAAAATCTCAATGAAATTATGCAAAAATATTCCATGGAAAGTTGGATAGTGAACTTATGCGTAAAAGTTGTGTGGGTAATTTTATACTAAAAATCATCAAATAAGTTTTCTAAAAACAAGTTATACATGTAAGTTTTATATGGTGAAAGTTATACTAAAGAATATCTTTCGAGAAGTTGATTGAAAGAAGTTATACGTAAAAAATTTTGTATCATGAAAGTTTGCTGGAAAAAATATTGTTTGAGTAGTTGTTTGGAAATAATTATATGCAAAACTTTTGTAGATAAGTTATAAATTTCTAGAAATAGAAAGCTGTGGATGAGAAAAAATTCCTAAAATGGAAACTCGTAGGCCTGTGGAGATCGCATGCTGGCTGAGCTTCTGGCGTGCGCACTAATTAGAAGGGCCTTGTTTCGTCGGTGCAGGTTTGTTTGGGCTACGCGCCTATAAGTTAGTGTATGTTGTGTTTGTGGAGTGTCTTTGGCTGCTTGTATCGTTATTTTTAACTTCCATTTCTTCTTACAGAAATGTCTGCCCAGAAGTTATCGAAAGAGAGATAAAAATAGAGAAGCTATGCGTAAGAGTGAGCCGCATCCAATTTGGCCCATGCCGGCGGCCAGCCTATGTGCACGCCTTAGTTTTTGTGATAAAAAAAAAGAGTGTTCAATTTCTCTTGGTACAAACCAAACTATAGAACCTAGCCACTTAGCTCATCGTCCCGAGCGAGTGAGCTCCGAGCCTGGTGGAGTTGACGTAATCCCGCGGCGAGTGCGGGGGCAGCCCCGGCAGCAGGAGCCCGGCGACCCTGGCGAGCCGCATTGGCCACCCCTCGGCGTACTCCGGCCCGGCGACGTAGCCGATGAGGAAGCTCCGGACGAGCTCCCACGCCGCGTTCACCACCTTGGGCGCCACCGTCAGCAGCGAGAAGTAGTTCTTGTTTGGCTCCTCCTGCGTCACCTGCTTTCCGTTCCATCCAACGGCAGAAAAGGCCTAGTCAGTCTAGTTGCTGTAGAGTATGCCCTGGGTTTTGAAAGCTTGGGAGGCTCTGGCTCTCAAGGGTCTAGGCTCCGGCTCTCAAGGATTGGATCAAATTCTTGCTTCCAAGGCTTGCTTGCTTGCCTTCAAAGTTTAACCTATTGGCTATTGCCAATCATATGGATTCTTCTCTATGGATGTATATACATCCAATTCTTTTGAGAAATGGAATAATAGTCGCAAGTATATGTGAAAATAATCAATTTCTTTTTTAAAAATGTTTTTTAAATTCTAATACCAATTCAGCGTTAAATCCAAGCCTATAAAGAGTCTTACGTTAATGAAGAGCGATAACAAAAATTCACTAAACCAAAGTGTTACCGAGATCGACCCGTCCTTGGTAGAGGCTGTCGAAGTAGTAGAGGCAGGTGCCGAAGTGCCTGAACTGGAGCGCCGAGTCGTCGTACGGCACCCTGGGCACGATGTCGTTGCAGTACACGAACCTGAAGTACCTGCTGGGCTTGTCCAGGTACCTGCCCATGAACCTCCCGAGCCTCTCGTCCCCGACGCGAGGCTACCCGAACGTGTACACCCCCTCCAGCCGGGCCAGCACGCCCTCCTCCCGGTGCAGCGCCAGGATGGCCGGGAACAGCACGGCGAGCGCGCCGCCGAGGCTGTGCCCCGCCACGACGAACCTGGCGCCGGCGCTCCCGGACAGGAAGCTCCGCAGCGTCTCGCGGATGGCGTAGTAGGCGAACGGCCTCCGGGCGTCCTGGTCGGCGAGGTCCTTCGGCCAGCCACCGCCGTGCCTCTGCCGCCCGAGCGCCTTCATGAAGCCGCCGTGGATCTTGCCCACGCCGGGGATCTCGTACCACGAGAAGTCCACGTCCGCGCACCACTGCTCCGTGTCGAACGGCCTCGTGCCGCTGAACGCCACCACGGCGAGGCTCGCGTCGACCGCCCTGTCGGCGAGCACGAACGCCTGCGTCGTGTAGTCCCCTTGGAAATCTGGAGAACACCCATGCTTGGAGATCAAGAAGAAACTTCCATGCTTGCATGGGATTTGCTAGTTCGGGCTGATCCATGGTTGTACTTACCGTTCCAGCAGTTGTAGCACGCCAATAATTTCATCTGAAGAAATGCAAAAATTTAAAAGAATAACTTGTCAGAAAACCTTTTATGATCTGTATATGCATGATTTTTAGGATTTAGTGGAGATGACTTAAAGTTTCACCTTCCAAATTTTTTCAACAACATTTTTTATGACGAGCTCATTCTCGTAGGCTAGCTTGGCAGCCATGATCGATAGAGCAGCGTTGTAGTTGCTATCGCCATGCTTAATTTCCTTGTCTAGTTCAACTCTTGTGTTGAGTAGTCCAACGCAGGAGCGGTAAGTGGGGGATGATCTGTCCGGAAATTTCAACTTTCCTGCAAATTTTTTTGGAAATGACTGGTAGCATTTGTTTACCTTTTATTCTAGTAGTAGGACCAGTTTATTAGTACATACTGCTTATAAGAACAGAAAATGACAAGAGGATAAGATGAGCAGAATATTCAGAGTAAACTATATATTGTTTTGAAGGAAATTCAGAGTAAACTATGAGAAGTGTTCATTTCTCAATCTGAAAATAGAATGGATAAGGACATGACAAGCCTATATTTGACCATAGTTTTTTTTTTAACACGCACTTATCTGATTTTAGGGAAATTGTCGATTTATTTGTTCTCTCAAATGGTGTATTGATTAGCACTTGTCCCTAGCAGCAAGCAAATGACAACATTATTCAGCTAAGTTGCTTAACACGTTGGGGAAGAGAAACATATAGTATGATTTTAGCGCTAAGTATAGAAAAAAATATTTTGAATCTGTCGAAACGCAATACGCGTCAGCTTTGAGCTTGGATTGACTTCCCTTTGTAAGCCCCAAAATTATCAGAACTAAACCTGAAGAGCTCAAATCTGAAAGAAAATTAGTGAATGTAACAAATAAAAAACGAAATGAGATGAGAAACTTGGATTCATGAGTCGTATATACTCCCTGTCCCCTTCTTAAAATTGCAGAACATGAATATAGATGCCCCGTTAGTAAGCTAGCTAGACTGCACATCATTAACATCACGAAGGAATGTGCATGCGTGTGATCAGAAGCAAATGGAAGAATCTGCAACTGTGTAAGAACCTTGCAGAGCTCTGACGACGAGCACGAGGACGCGGCCGCCATTCTCGTCGAGGAGGTTCATCCAGTACTCGGTCACCCTCCCGAGCAGCGCCACTGGCTTCTTCGCCCACAGCAGCAGCACCTGCGCCACCAGCGAGACGAACACCGCCCACCGCCGCCGCCAGTCGGCGATCTCCGTGCCGGCGGGACAGTCCACGGCCGCGTTCTCCGACACCTTGCACGAGAAGAGGAGGTGGAAGATGTCGTATAACCCGCCTTTGTCCGGCCGCAGCACCATGAAGTCACTGTAGAAGCCGCCGGCGGCGTCTCCTCCATCGACGCCGTCGGCCATGCTTCTGCGACAAAGAGCCAAAAACCAAGCTAGAGCAGTGGCAATGGCGCCGTACGTTGTAACACCTAACAAGAAGTCAACAACGAATCGAGCATCGAAGCATAGGGACGATGGACGAGCATATATAGATGGGTCGATGGCTGATGACGTGTCATTGAAGGATAAAAAAGATGGCAATTGCCAACTGGGCAGGTAGGCGAGAATTGGCATGGATACCGTAGCACATTTCTGACACTGTAAAAATTACAAAAGTGTTTGGATTAGTGCAAAAGGCACAGTGAACAGACGTCACTACAGCTAAGTCCAGCAGGCACACCTGTTGGTCCTCGACTGAAAACGTCAGGAAAATAACATACTACAGTGATCCACTTAGGCAAGCTTACATCGGTTGGGGGAAGACTTATCTTAATTAACTTTGTTCTTTCAAGTCTACCAATGTTTATGATATTTTTTTTAGGATACCTAGAAATTGGACTACTATAGATCGAGATTTTTTTTAGCATTGTGATGAGGATAAGAAAATATAAATTTGTGAAGTGGTGCATCCTTTGCAAACCTAAAAGTGTGGGAGGATTGGGTATCTTGAATTTAGAGACACAAAACAAGTGCTTGATGGGCAAATGTGTTTTTAAACTTTTAAATGAGGATGGCCTGGCAAGACATCCTTAGAAAAAGTATCTTCAAAATAAAACTTGGTCTCAGGCAAGGAAAAGAAAGAGAGACTCGCAGTTCTCGATAGGTCTAATGGAAGTTAAGGATCTTTTTTTATGAAAGGGTCATTTCTTTGTCATTAATGGTAGTCAAACCCGTTTTCTTGGAGGACCGTGGATAGAAAATAAGCCTCTGATGAACAAATATCCTTCTCTTTACAACATAGTCAATGGTGGCCAAAGTATTAAGTACCGCACCTCTTAATGTTTCTTTTAGACATGCTATAGTGGGGGATAAGCTAAATAAGTGGCTAGATCTGTTAGAAAGTGTAATTTCGGTGCAATATAATGATCGAAGGGATTCTTTTGTTCGGACTCGATCAAAAAGAAAAATTGGTTCAGTCCATGTACAATGATATTTATTAGGTATAGGAGTTCCTGCTAAGTGTTTGGCTTGGAAAAGTAAAAATTCCTTTAAATATTAAGATATTTATGTTAAAACATGGAGTAATTTTAACAAAAGATAACCTTGTTAAAAGAAAGTGAAGTGGGTGCACCAAATGTCGTTTTCACAACAACCACCCAATAGTATAGCCATTGCTTTTTGTTCTTGGCTTAGGAGATTTCCTCTAAAACTGAGAGGACAAATGTTAATTGATATTGCTGCTTTTTGTTGGGCATTATGGTTGTGTAGCAACGATCAATACCTAACTCGTTTGCGCAGTTATCTTCAACGGGATATTCTGGATCAGGAGTTGGTCAATTCTATCTTAAGAGGAAGAGAGAAATAGCTTGAAGAAGGAATGTCAAAACTTGGAGATCACAGTTATGGAAAGTCTTCAATAACATGGGATCGAACCTCCTAAGGAGAATCAAATGCTAGCCTTTTGTTTTCATACTTTGATTCCTTTTTATTCTATCAGTTCCCAGTCTTTAGTTATATTTAGTAGTCTAAGTGCTACATGGTCGCGCAATTTTTATCGGATGTAGGCTCGGTTCACATTTGATTATTCCCTTAATCTAAAAATGATCCAGTGCTCCTATCACTAGCTGTCATGGGTGCATTACTGCAGTCGCCCTCCCAGCTGCAAGCTGCAGCTATACATGAAGGAATCACAGACGTTGACTTGCATGTGTTTATTTGGAGGAAAATATTTGCTCACAAATGAGGAAAAAACAGTATGCAGGTAAAAAGGCCAGTGCCGGCACTAGGATTTTGAAGGCTCTCTGGGGAACTCATCGTGACGGCCCCCGAGAATCTGGACCTTATATAAAATTTTATAATATATTTACGTTATTTTCTTGTAAAGCGAAAACAAATATATATATATATATATATATATATATATATATATATATATAATTTAATGTTGAGAATCGAGGTGGTTCTAATACCCATTAAGCTGAGGACCTACACCTAAGATACACCAACTCACTGTAGAGTCGGTTATTTTTTTTTCAATTTCTAACTACTTAGTGTATAAGGTTCTTTCGACGGCAGAGCCGCTTTCTCGCTTTCGGGTGGCAGAGCCTACTAACAGATGAAGCTGGCTTACGGGAGGCAGAACCTTCCAACGATGAAGCCAAGACCATTTCTGATCCGGATGGCAGAGCCAGCCAACGATAAAACACAAATTATACACTAAGTATTTAGAAATTAGGAGACTAACACTTAAAAAGTACTTACTTTATTACAACACAAGAGTACACAACACACCCTCTCATTGTAGGTATTCTAGCATAGGCGTCGGTGCAATTTGCTTCACTGGTGACAGGCCATGTGGAGAAGACCCAGTGGCACTGGATGATCCGACGGTGTCAAGATGGAGCGTCGGAGCAATCACCGGAGGATGTACCAGAGAGCATGTCAAGCGCGTTGAAGCCAAATCTTCAGCACCTGATGATCCGACGGGCACCGGAGTATAGCGTCGGAGTAATGACGTCAGCGCCTCAGCTGAAGATTCCTTCAGCACCGAATAATCCGACGCCCACCGGATAAACCGACGGCCCAGGATCGGTTTATCCGGTGACTCCTACGTCAGCTGTCAGAAGACCCAACGGCTATCTTAGGGCGCATGTGACCGGATGAACCGGTGCCCCGCTGTCGGTCTATCCGACGCCACGCAGAAAAGTTGGGTAACGGCTCCCAACGGCTCTCTCCACTTGGTGGCCTATATATATGGGTTCCCCCGGTCATTTGAAGATTACTGGAGTTGCTACAAGCCTCAAACACACCCAAAAACATCTCCAAGTCATCCAAGTGCTTATTGATCATATCTTTAGTTCTTAGCACACATTTGAGAGTGTTAGTGTTAGGTTAGCTCTTTAAAGAGTGAACAAGCAAGGCTTTGTGCCTTTGTGCTATGGTTCTCTTGTGAACCAAAGAAGACATCTTGGAGCGCCGGCTCCTTGGAGCTTTGTGGCTCGCCGGCAACGTCATCGACCCTCCGACTTGGTGTGGAGCGGCGACGACAACCTTGTGCGGGGGACGTGGAGGCCCCCATCCTTTGTGGAGAAGCTCCTTTGTGGAATTCTGGATCAAGGTGACCGTGATTGAGTTCACGGGAGAGACTTGATTGCCGAGAAGCGATACTCTTAGTGAGTGCTTCAACAACGTGGATGTAGGTGTGCCTTTGTGGCTAACCGAACCACGGAATAAATACTCGCGTCAAGAGTTTACTTCCTCCTATCCCGCTCTTTACGTTTCCGCATTTCATACTAGCAATTCTTGTATGCCTTTACTTTCATAGAGTAGTTTCTTGATAGGAAAGACTATAGGTTACTAAACTCTTTTGAAATAGGGGTTTCACACTAGAACAATCTTAGTTGCACATATAGATAGCATGTTTTAGTTTAATATTGTGCAATTTAGTTGGAGCTTGAGGTTAAGGTTTTAAGTTGCCTAATTCACCCCCTCTCCCTCTTAGGCTAGAGCACCCGATCCAGTCTATCAATTGGTATCAGAGCCGGGACTCACTTCTCTCACAAAGAAAACCAATTCCATTGGCAATTTGTGTTTACCGGCTCACTTGATCGGTTAGGCTTCACCGCCTAGTGAGTTAGCTCTTTGGGGGAAGGGGTGGATTCATTAGGACCTCCTCCATGTTTCGATGGCACGGGCTTCCAATGATGGAAGATTTTAAGTCAATCTCACCTCCAAGTAAAGAGCCTAAATGTTTGGAGGGTAACTAGTGAAGGAATGAAGGGTAAAAGTCAACAAGGGAGACAATATGATGCTATAGCAAAATGTGCCATTTTAAACTCTCTTGGTGACAACATATTCAACCGTGTGTAAAACTATTAGTGAGAATCATGAAGGCAAAAAAATATTGCAAATGAAAAATATCATATTCTCATTGATAAATTTAATAGCTTCAAGTAACTTGATGATGTAAATGCCGAATCTATGTACTCACGGTTGAATATTCGCGTGAATGAGATTAACTCTTTAGATGTGAACAAAATTGATAATTTGGAGCTCATTCGCAAGATCCTTCATTCTCTAAGAAGATCGGACTATGATTTGGTGATGACAGTTCTTTATGAGAAGGAAATCAACACCCTAACACCAAATCAAGTCCTCAACAAGGTGATCGCCCACGAGTTACGCCATGACATCAAGCCAAGAGCGCCACCCTCTTCATTAACTCATAACGCACTTGCATGAAAGGAAGTCAAAAAGTTGAAGAAGATGGCCATCAAAAGTAGCTCAAATGAAGAGGAAGAAGAGGATGAATGCCAAAACTCCTCAAATGATGAAAAAGAGCCAATGAACCCCAATCTTTACAAGTAAGTCAAAAGGATGAACAAATGCTTGCAAGAAATCAACTCAATGGGGGTATATAGTCTTTTTCAAAGATGGGCCTCGTCACCAACAAATGAAGGTTGAGAGGAGATTCAAGAAGAAGAAAGAAAAGAAAGAGAAGAAGCCCAAATATGAATCATTTGCCATATTTGGTGAATGGGTAAGCGGTGGTAAAAAATCAAGTGCTAGCTCAAGCGATGAATCAAGCAAGAAATTCACCACCCGCACCAACATGGGATCATCATCAAACACTTGTCTTATGGCCCAAGGTATGGAAAGCAATGTAAGTGATGATGACTCCGATTCTCCTTTATATGAAGAATTTCTTGAACTAGTTCATGAGCACCAAAAAGTAATTAAGAAGCAATTAAATGAAATTGAAAACCTTAATACTCTTAATAATCTTAATGCTATCTTCGTTACAAACTATGAAAATTTGTTATGCAAATTCAAATTGCTTAGCGAAGAGCACGAAGAGCTCAAGTTGAAAATTGAGAGCATTAATGATACTAATGATACTTCAACTTCTTGCTTTGATTCAATTGATAAGTCTAATTCTTGCAATGAGAAATGCTTTGAGAATGTTATTGCAGAATCATGTGATGATTTCATTGCTAAGGAGAATGATGAGCTAAAGCAAGAAGTACAAAGGCTCATGAAGGACTTGACTAGATTGAAAAGCAAGGGCATAGAGAGCAATGTCCAGCCTTCTCAAGATAACCGTGAAGACATGGTGAAGAAGCTTGAGAAGGGGTCCACCGTGACTTGCTCAAAGTGCCATAAAAAAGACCACAAGTCCAACAAGTATGTTCAACCAAAGAAGAACCTTTCGGATGAGAAGAATAAGAAAAAGCTCACAATCAAGAGTTCTTTCATCTACACCAAGCCCAACCGGAGGAACAAAAACAATAGCACCTCCTATGTGATCAAGAAGAAAATCAATGGCAAGGTGATTGCTCACAAGGTTGGGAAGTAAGAAAAGAGTTGGAATCACTCCATTTGGGTGCCAAATGATGTCATCACTAATATGAAGGGGCCTCAAATGGTGTGGGTTCCAAAGGAGACTTGAAGCCCAAGAATGACTTCGGAGGATTTGGAGGCTTGGCTAACTAGAAGATGAAGTATTCAAGTTAAAGAAGCCAAGCTCACATCTTGAACATTTGTTGCCCAAGTCCCCCATAAGGTAATAATAGCTATATTTTAATTCAATCATCATGTAGCTCCATTGCCTTGCTAGGTTGTTTGCATTGCATCACCTAGTGTTACATATGGTGGGTTGCTTGTGTCATGATCTAACCCATGAGCAACCTATATGGTTTGATAAGTGTGTAGAAAGCTACACAAGGTTACCCTTTATGGTACATGGACTTCATGAGGTATGTATTTCATTTGTACGATGAACACAAGCTATATGGTAAACTTCCCATTGTTGTCATAAACAATATGCATACATTGATTAGTAATTCAAACACTAAATGCACACATTTAGGGGGAGTTCACACTATGGTTTGTGATTTTGAGACTAACATATTTTCAAGCTTATCTTTTTTAGAATCATATTGAGCCATGATCTATTGAACAAAATATCCATATCTAAGTTCATAGGCTATGTGCTCATGCATTTGCTCCCCCTCGTGTACCGAGTGTATTTTAACCTCAAAGACTTTCAATTGTTATCTAATTTCAATTTATCTAATTTCAATTGGTATCTTTTGGCACAAGTCTTTTTTCAACTTGGTACATGCAAGATAACTAACACCTCCGGAGGTATGCAAGGTTCTAAATTTCCTTCAATTGGTATCTTTGTCAATTTCTTATTTTTATAGAGCTACCTCAATGCATGATATGATCTAAGCTTTCTCTTTCACATGTCTAGTTGTGTACTTGATTTTCGAATTATCATTTTGTGCACACACTTTTTGGAAAGCTTAGCTCATGTCATGCAAGTTTCGTGATTTTGTGATCCACCTTAGTAATTGCTCAATTGATATCTTCATGGATATCATACAATTGGATCATATTTAATGGAACTAACTCCCTAGGCTACTAACTTTTCCCTTTAAGCTATATTATTTTGCCAAACCTTTTTAGGTGATTTGATTCCAAAGGGGGAGAAGTTTGAATCAAAGCAAGGTAAAAATGAGTATCACCCAAAGAGGAAACAACTTTGATTCAAAAGGAGAGAAAAAGAAGAAGAAGAAGTAGCAAACATGGGGAGAAACAAAAAGGGAATCATGAATTTAGGGGGAGACCAAGCCAACATTGGATGATGGTAAGCATCCAAGCAAGTGTAAGTGGTTCAATTTTTTAATTTTTTTAAAATTTATGCTTGCTTTGATTGTGTTGTCATCAATCACCAAAAATGGGGAAGATTGTAAGGAAAATGGCCCCATTAGACCATTGTTTTGTGATTTTGGTGATCGAGTAACAACGCAATCAATGGGACTAATGAGTTTGTCAAGTGAACAATTATAAATCCCAGGGATGAAGCAAAAAGGCCAAGCCAAGCAAAACACGAAGAAAGAACTCAAGAAAGATTGAAATGGATGAGTTCTGCAGAAACCAGTGGCACCGGATGATCCGATGCAGGAGCACTGGTCTATCCGGTTGGCACCGGATAAACCGACGCATAGGCGTCGGTGCAATTTGCTGCACTGGTGAGAGGCCACGTGGAGAAGACCCAGTGGCACCGGATGATCCAACGGTGTCAAGATGGAGCGTCGGAGCAATCACCGGAGTATGTACCAGAGAGCATGTCAAGCGCATTGAAGCCAAGACTTCAGCACCAGATGATCCGACGGGCACCGGAGTATAGCGTCGGAGTAATGACGTTAGCGCCTCAGCTGAAGATTCCTTCAGCACCGGATAATCCGACACCCACCGGATAAACCGACGGCCCAGGATCAGTTTATTCGGTGACTCCTATGTCAGCTGTCAGAAGACCCGACGGCCATCTCAGGGCGCAGTGTGACTGGATGAACTGGTGCCCCACTGTCGGTCTATCCGACGCCATGCAGAAAAGTTGGGTAACGGCTCCCAACGGCTCTCTCCACTTGGTGGCCTATATATATGGATTTCCCTGGTCATTTGAAGATTGCTGGAGTTGCTACAAGCCTCAAACACACCCAAGAACATCTCCAAGCCATCCAAGTGCTTATTGATCATATTTTTAATCCTTAGCACATATTTGAGAGTGTTAGTGCTCGGTTAGCTCTTTAGAGAGTGAACAAGCAAGGATTTGTGCCTTTGTGCTGTGGTTCTCTTGTGAACCAAAGAAGACATCTTGGAGCGTCGGCCCCTTGGAGCTTTGTGGCTCGCCGGCAACGTCATCGACTCTCCGACTTGGTGTGGAGCGGCGACAACAACCTTGTGCGGGGGACGTGGAGACCCCCATCCTTTGTGGAGAAGCTCCTTAGTGGAATTCGGGATCAAGGTGACCGTGATTGAGTTCACGGGAGAGACTTGATTGCCGAGAAGCGATACTCTTAGTGAGTGCTTCAACAACGTGGATGTAGGTGTGCCTTTGTGGCTAACCGAACAACGGGATAAACACCCGCGTCAAGAGTTTTCTTCCTCCTATCCCGCTCTTTACGTTTTCGCATTTCATACTAGCAATTCTTGTATGCCTTTACTTTCATAGAGTAGTTTCTTGATAGAAAAAGCTATAGGTTTCTAAACTCTTTTGGGATTGGGGTTTCACACTAGAACAACCTTAGTTGCACATATATATATATCATATTTTAGTTTAATATTGTGCATTTTAGTTGGAGCTTGAGGTTAAGGTTTTAAGTTGCCTAATTCACCCCCTCCTCCTCTTAGGCTAGAGCACTCGCTCCGGTCTTTCATCGGAGAACACTGTAGACTAAAACAATAGTTTTTTTGTGCTTCTAGAATTAATTTGACTACCATATATTTGCACTCCATAATATAAATTGACTCACAAAAAGATTTTTTTTGGCGTTTCTTGATGCAAAATCATCAAGACGGTATTGAGATCAACAGTGTCCAATATAGTCTTTTTAATGTTGCACATTGCAAAGCCATTTAATCTTTCTTGTGACATAGTTGATCTCAAATAGTTGTTCAACAACTTTAGTTTCGAGAAATTTTTTTAAGCTAAAACTACAGTCATAGGTATAGTTAAGAGGATTCGATAAACAATATTTGGATAGCAATCTGCAACCATAACAAATTTCATAATCTCAAGCACTGACATCAAAGAATCTGGCAAAGTTACTTACAACACCTTTAATACTTAGCCTTTGGCCTCTTAGAGTGCGATCAATAGACCAACTAATCAGTAAT
This sequence comes from Panicum virgatum, assembly GCF_016808335.1. Lineage (NCBI taxonomy): Eukaryota > Viridiplantae > Streptophyta > Magnoliopsida > Poales > Poaceae > Panicum > Panicum virgatum. The sequence goes on from NC_053145.1 coordinate 62,536,358, forward strand.
CATATCGTACGTACATAATACATATCTGAGCTTGGACCCCTTGTGACTTTAGGGCCGGCACTGCAAAAGCCCATGCTGCCTTCCAAACTCAAATCTCAATAGAGGCCCATTTACTGCAGGTTTTTTTTGAAACACCCATTTACTACAGTTATTTAAGCCAAACAAGGCCGGGCCATTATGTCTTACAAACAAGAAAGTAGTAGATGATAACTAGCCCACAGTCGGTGGCCCACTCCAAAGCAAAAATAAATAAATAAATAAATAATTGAGCGTGGTATGTGTACGATCGAAACGACGGACAGAACAACGAAGTCACGAGCGTTCGTCATCAGCTATTCAACACGACATAGAAACGTGCACCGCGGTGCACCCTGCAACGCGCATGTCGTGGCCGGCCAGTTACAGGGGCAGCTTGTTGATCTTGCAGTGCTGGTACTCCTTGTACTTCCTCGCCTTGTACTTCGCCGGGCTCTCGCCGGTTACCAGCTGCGGGTGCGGCCCGACGACCTGCTCCTCCGGCGGCTCCACGAACACCGGCCACGACATCCGCGTCTTCTCCTTGCTCACCGTCGTACGGTGCAGCACCGCCTTGTACGCCCCGTTGCTGAAGATCTGTCCACACGCGTGTTCAACATGACAAAGAAAAACACATCGGCTCGGCTCGTGACTGTGTTCTGCATTGGCACATCGCTGAAAGAAGAGGGAAAAAAACTTGCCTCGATCTGGTCGCCGATGTGGATGATGAGCGCGTCGGGAACGTACTTGGCGTCGTACCAGTGGCCGTCCTTGAAGACCTGGAGCCCCTGCACCTCGTTGGGCACGAGGATGGTGAGCGTGCTCATGTCTGTGTGCGGCGCGACGCCGAGGGTGAGCTCCGGCTGCGGGCACGGCGGGTACAGGTTGATCTTCTGGAGGAACACCAGGTCGCCGCCGCCGAACGCCTCCGCCATGGCGCCCTCCTCGAGGCCGAGCCCCAGCGAGAGGTGCCCGAGCAGCTCGCCCGCCAGCCGCTGCATGTGGCGGCAGTACGCCTTGTTGGCCTCCCTGTACCCGGGGGGGCTCCGGGGCCAGACGCCGTGGTCGACCTTCGCCGGCGGCGCGACGATGTGGAAGAAGAAGTCGTTCCACGTCTTCTTGCCCTCGAGGTCCCTCTGCAGCTTGGTGCCGTAGCCCTCGATCCTCCCGGAGGCCGGGTCCATGGCGTAGCGCTCCTTCTCCTCCCGCGGGAGCGCGAAGAATTCACGACCGACCCGCTGCAGCTCGGCCACCACCGGGGAGGGCACGCCGTGGTTCACCACCTGGAACAGCCCCCACTCCCGCGCCGCGGCCGCAACGCGCGCGCCGCTCCCGGGCTCCGACAGGTCGATCACCGGCACGTCCAGCGCGGCGCCGCCCGGGAACGTGGTGGCGGCCGGCTGCTCGTGCTCCGGGCGCACGAACTCCGGCGGCAGCGCGTCCAGCGACGCCGCCAGCTCCTGCACGCTCCCATGCGCTTCTCCCATCGATCTCGGGAAGCAGGCTTGGTCTCCTCTGTTCCTGCACACACGCTGGCTGGTGACTAAGAGCATTGAAGCAGCGGCAGATATATACATGGAGTGGCTGTGTGAGTAACATGTGGTTGGTGCCGGAGTTGGCTGCGGACGACACCGACGTTTGGCAACCGCATCACGTGTCCGAGTTTTCGGCCGTGGAGTGCACCTACCGGAAAGTAGTTTTTTCTGGTTGGTACGCCGCGCATTTCCGGCTAGATTGGTCTGAATTCGTACGCGGTACGGTGTTCTGTTCGTATCAGAGTAAAGCAGAGTGTCTTTACCATCTACTCCTTCTATTCCAAAAAAACAAATTACTTTAGGACAGATTAAGAAAATGATAAAATAACTTTACTTACCCCTATTTATAAGTCATACTTGGCACTAATTAATTTTTATATGCTCATGCACATACTAAATAAGATAAGATGACATACTTTTAGAGATAAAATTTGAATTCTAGAATGACTTGTTTTTTTGGAACGGAGGGAATAAATTACAAAAATAGTTGCTGCATGTTTTGTTGGAACCATTATTATTGTAAACTATCCTATGCCAAAAATATAAATATTACCTATTCAGGGCCGAGATCCATGGTGCCAAGCTTGGCCCCGAGGTATTGATTATGTCAACGTAAGATTATCGCCACATCCGATGCAAGGCAAAACAGTTCGGTGTCATGACCTATGGCGCCAAGCAGTGTTAGAATCATAGCGCTGACCTCCAAGGTTTGAAGTTGAGTTTACTTCACCCACGGTCTAAACGTGATTTTTTTTTTAAAAAGACCTACTTGCAAAAATTACTGGTGAATGAGCAAGTCTCTCAGCAGTTCAAGTGATATCCGTGCTGATGCGAAGCTGCAAGCGCAACCTCGCTTTATTATTTTCTTTAATAGTTTGATGGCGACGCAAACTCAACACGACCAACGGGAAAGGTCTTTCCAACACTAACTTCGCTTAGACTCTGATGGCGATGCACACTTGTCATCTCGGTCTCTCCCTGAACAAACAAGCTCTGATCCCCTTGCATCGTGGCAGCCACCAGGAATGTCAGGCGGCCACAGGCGGGGAAGGTAGAGCCCATTGGACTTGGACATGATCCCGGCATTTTTTCTATTTTTATATTTTTAAAAAACATTTTTTACAAAAATATATTTTTGATTTCACAATTTACAGTTCTATACCCCTACCGCCCGGCAGGGGGGCGGCAGGGGGCCGGCCGCCCGGGGACCTATATGTAATTAAAATTTGAGTTCTATCGCATGGAGGCCTCTACCGTCCGGTGGAGGGGCGGCAGGCAGGCCGACCGCCCGGCAGGGGGGCGGCAGGCTCCCCCCAATATAAAAGCTGAGGTCCCCCCACCTGCATTTGCAGCAAACAACATCCATAGAGGGAAATAGGAGAGACGTGGGGTTAGGGAGGGAATTGCAACAGCGAAGCCCTGCCGGATTTTAGATCCGAACCGCATGTAACCAATATTTCTCAACTTTGTCATTCTAATTTTTTTGTATTTTTAATTCTGTGATTAATGTTTTTTATAATTGTAACCGCTTAGGGTTCATATTAGTGGTTATAATTGAAGCCGTACCATGATTTTAGAAACTGATTTAATTAAAATTAAGTCTTTGAATGGCCAGATATGTCGAGCAAGGTGGCATTTCAAGTTCATTACGGTGATTTCTATAGAATTACTCGTGATTCCTATGGAGTAAATCTATCAACATTGGAACGAAGACAGTGCAGTCTAGATAAACCCCCTAGAGAGGAGTTTTGGTTCCATACGCAAATGGCTTCGCGGGAAGTTCAATGTGAATCCAAACACCCATTTGCTTACGGTTCATACCGTGACTTCCTGGGAAACAAATGAAGATTTCTGGGAGTTGACGCTTATAAGTAGTACGGAAGAATGGAAACATTACATGCATGAAGCTCTTCAAAGAGGGTGGCCTCTTGCAATGGTAATTCAGATTCACCTGAAGGTCGGTGATTTAGGTGAAGGATCAACACACACAACATATGATTGGAATGAAGAGTTGGAAGAGGATAAAGAAGAAGAGAACGTACAAGCTCCAGAACCAGAACCAGAACCAGAACCACAAGATTTAGCAGATGAAGGCGAGCAGATACCTAGAATTGTGGAGGACATGGAGAAAGAAGATCAGGATGCACAAATAATAGAGCAATGTGGGGACTCATCGGACGATGAGCGCTTCCCAGTGCTAGGTGAATGGCGTGAAGAGGGTTTTGGGAATCCAGTGGTACAAGATATTAGATGTCCGGAGTTTGAATACAGAGTGAATGAGGTCATACAAGAGGCAAAGTATCGTACCATTGAAGATGTGAAGGATGTTGTGAAGGTCTGGGCTATATCTCTGAGGAAGGAATTCAGAGTGTTGAAGTCTAGCAGCAAAGAATACGAGGTGAGGTGTGCAGATAGAGACTGTACATGGCGAGTGCATGCCTACAAGGGGAAGTTCAAAATACACTGGGAATGTTCAATTGTTACACCACATACTTGTAGATTGACAGGTGTTGTGGGACATCACCGTAATATCACATCTACTTTCGTGGCCAAGAAGATGTATGAGGTGATTCTTGACAAAATGGATTACGAGCCTGCCTTGATAATTAGGGACATTGAACAGAATTTCCAGTATGTGATCAGCTATGCAAAGGCTTTGCGGGCTAAACAAAAAGTGTTTGTGATGAGATTTGGCACTTATGAGGCTTCATATGACAACCTACCTCACATACTTGAAGCAATTATGCAAAGAAATTCTGGACGTGCTTTTGATACATACAGTGTACCGAGCTTGTCAGGGGGGCCAAGCATTTTGCTGCGAGCTTTCTTCTGCATTTGTGCATGTGTGAGGGCCTTCATTTACTCCCTTCCTGTTCTGTATATTGACGGCACTTTCCTGACAGGGAAATATAAGGGAACAATATTGACGGCGATCGGAATTGATTGCAACAAGCAGATAGTTCACATCGCCTTTGACTTTGTTGAGAATGAGAACACAGAAAGCTAGTACTGGTTTCTTGAATGTCTGAAGAATCACGTTGTTGCTGGAAGGCCTAATATTTGCCTTATCAGTGATAGGCATGGAGGTCTCCTTGCAGCTATAAGGCAGCTCCAAGAAGGTAGTCTATTTTCACCTCCTATATGGTCAGATGTTGTCAGTAGGTGGTGTGTGAGGCATATGGCTGCTAATTTTTATGAGCGGTTCAAAAATAAGGATATGATGAATTTGTTCAAGCGATTGTGCACTCAGAATCAGCAGAGGAAGTTCGATGCTTTGTGGGGTATAATTGATGACATGAGCGCCGAATTGCTTAAGAGCCAGACCTCATCATCCAGCAGGAGACGTTCTACATATTCATTAGTTCGAGCTGCTAAACCATTTACACAGTGGATTGATGGTGCACCTAAAGAGAAGTGATCACTTCTGTATGACACAGATGGGAGGCGTTACGAGATCGAGACGACCAACCATGCTGAGTGTTACAATATGGTAATGCATCGTGTTCGTGGATTTCCTCTTGTTGGTATTGTTGAGTTCATCATGTATGGATGTGTAAGGTATTTTAGGGAGCGGTACGCATCAGCCGCTTCCTTACTTCATGATCCAGGAGTGCCTTTTTTGCGGAAGGGTCAATGAGTACATGGAAAAAAAGATGGAAAATGCTCGATTTCACTCAGTTATATCGATAGGCACAAAAGAGCAAAGGTTTGAGGTATCATGCAGGGACATGACCGGGCAGGGTGTCCGCAGACAAATGGTAGTTCAAGAAGTTTTGATAACCATTGACGGGAGGGTGTTCTGCAGATGCCAGAAGCCAAAGGTGCATCACTTACCATGCTCCCATGTCATCGCGGCTTGTTCTGTATTTGGGTTAGATGCTGCGTCATATGTTTCTCACTATTTCACAAAGGAAGCCGCTGCACAGACTTGGTGTCATGAGATATACGGCATCGGTATTCTAGGACCATTCACTCAACAAAATTCCCATCCAATGCTCATCCCAGATCCAGCTATGAAGAGGGGCATAGACCGACGGTAGACTCGTCGTATCCAGAACGGAATGGATGAGTCCGAGGTTGGAAAGAAAAAAAATGTTGCAACTTGTGTGGAGCAGATGGTCACACTTACAAGAAGTGCTCATAGCATTCAGTACCCACTGCTGCTGCCGAGGCTGGACCTTCCGGGAATCTGATGGATGGATCGGCTCCACCTACAAGAATTCGCCGCATCTAGTTGTGCACGCAACAGCTTGCAATATATTTGTGTGTACAAAACTAAGTATATTATGTATATACTATGTCTAGATGTCTTGTTTAATTAGTTGGTAGTGCGTATTTCTCTCGAATTTAGTTGTAACGAATGAAACATTCAATGTAATATGTTATGTGGTATTTTGTTTAACGTTCTATTTATATTTTGTTCATTGTATCTTATGTGGTATTGTATCATAGAGCCACACGAGGTTCAAGATTCACAAATAAATATAATCATTGCAATCAAACATAGCAAACATATAAGTATTGCAATTAAAGGTACATGAGGTCTGCCGTCCCGTCACAATTTATATCACAATCTAAAACCGATGAACATCATATGTTATAGATCATGTCATGAAATCATCTAAGTCGTCATCCCAGTTGACAGATGGTGGTGCTGCAGGTGGTGTAGCGTGACTTGACGAACCTCTCGACTTTCCCTTTCTCTCTTTTCTGGTTCTAGGTTCATGTACAGGGGGACAAACATCATGTGTTGGAGGCATTGGTTTTGGGGGGCATGAAGTCATCCATATCGTCATCCCAATTAACACAAGTTGGTGCTTGAGGTGGTGCAGCATTACTTGACGAACTTTTTGCCTTTCCCTTTCTCTCTTTTCTGGTTCTAGGTTCGTGTACAGGGGGAGAAATATCATGTGTTGGAGGCCATAGTTTGGGGGGCATGAAGTCATCCATATCGTCATCTCAGTTAACACAAGTTGGTGCTTGAGGTGGTGCAGCATGACTTGACGAACCTCCGGTCATCTGTTTATGCGGATGCCAAGAACTATCACCCGAAGATCTTCTCCACCTCCTTCGTCTAGTTTGCGGCATAAGTCCACCGAAGATACATACCAATTTACGGAAATTTGGTATCGATTTTTTAATCAACTCCGTGTCCTCGGGATAATCCTAGCATATAATTACACAATAATTTTACTATTTCGTAAATATGGATTACAAATGACGGACGAGATTAGAACTGAATAAGAATTACATTAATGTGCATCTCATACACCTCGGACCGCATCCATATCTTACAAGTATTTTGTAAGAATCCAATAACATTAGGATGATTCGCTAGTTCACATACCCTCATGTATATCTTCCAACGTTCTAGCAGGTGTTCCTTTACATCTTGCATTGTAATACCTCGAAATAATGTAAAATCTTTAAACTCAACTAATTTTGACAACACCATCTCTATCGTACCATCCGCTTATACATCCAACTTCTTACTGATTACAAGATGTGTCATGATCTCAAGTATTATACTAGATTTTTCTTCGGTCCATGAAACAAGTTTAATACTATATTTAGAAACAAGTTTAATACTATATTTCACTATTCAAAACTTAATTCTATTTTAATTTATAATTAATTTAGAAACAAGTCTGGAATAAACTGAAAATTTAATACTATAGCATTAATTTAATTAAATTGCTTTACAATATTAATGGATTCATACATAACTTACCTGCAGATCACAAGTGCGGAATCCGGCAGGACTTCGCTGTTGCAACTCCCTCCCTCACACCACGTCTCTCCTTTTTCCCTCTATGGATGTTGTTTGCTACAAATGCAGGTGTGGGGGGGGGACCTCAGCTTTTATATTGGGGGAGCCTGCTGCCCCCCTGCCGGGCGGTCGGCCTGCCTGCCGCCCCTCCACCGGGCGGTAGGGGCCTCCATGCAATAGAACTCAAATTTTAATTACATATATGTCCCTACTGCCCGGCAGGGGGGCGGCAGGGGGCCGCCCGCCCCGCAGACGGGCGGTAGGCCCCTACCGGGCGGTAGGGGTATAGAACTGTAAATTATGAAACCAAAAATATATTTTTATAAAAAATGTTTTTAAAAAATATAAAAATAGAAAAAAACGCCATGATCCACAGCTTCCGTCGATGCCCAAATCGCTCATGTCGTAGGTTGATGTGGCCATCGCCTCCACGGCTCCACGGATTACGCTTGGGTCTCCGCCTCCGCCTCCTCGCAGATGCAGCCGCAGCCCACGACCGATGAGCGGGCCGCAGCCTCCGGCCTGCTACGATGCGACGGTCGCAGAAGAGGCGTACCGTGCGGCATGTGTAGCGCTCTGGACGGGGTAGCCGGACACCGCCGTGCGGTCGTTGCGGATGATTGGAGAGCTGCCCGCCGGAGAAGACTGCGGGCGTCACCCTGAAACTAGGCATTTTTTTTGCAAAAACATTGGATCGCAATTAACAGTCGCGATCAAATCTAGAGGGTTATATGTAAATAATCAATCCAAATATTTACACATTACCCCTTAGACTGGATCGCGACTATTACTCGCGAGGGGTTATGTGTAAAGTTACAGATCACGATATTATTTGCATTCAGATTTAGAGAGTTATATGTAAAAAATATTGATACTAATAGCCGTTGGATCTAACCTGTACGATCACAGTCGAATCATCAGACCACTCCAACAACCTCCTCATTCCTGCCTGTGCGGCGGTCACGGTTTCTTGCGCTGCCCACTTTCGCAACGGAGACACAAAATCCGGTGTTGTGACCTGATTCCAGAAGTTCTATGTGAATATATTTTCTGAGAGAATTCTATGTGAATATATTTGTATACGACATCGCCCAACAGTTCAAACTTCCAATATCGCGCTCCTGACGATTAGGATGGCAGCGGCTCGCGCCGCCCACTTTCCCGCCAGAGACGTCCTCGATCCCTGCTGCGCTTCTCCGACCTCGCAACTGCAGTCATAATCATAACGTCTGACAACAAATGAGGCCTCCGCATTGGGCGCTCCTGCCGGGAAATCTATTCATCGCATATGTGATTTCCCGGCGAGCCATCACAGAAGGCGCTGTTGGGGGAGGAGGTGGAGCGACTGCCGGTGATCTAGAGGAGGGGGGAGGGGGAGAGGGGTGGCCGGAGAGGGGTGGTTTGTGGGCGGAGAGGTCGCCGGCGGCCGGGGTTGTGGAGGGAGGCGGCGGCCTTTAGGGTTTGGGTTGCCGGGGGTAGGATGGCTCCATGGCCTCCAGCTATAGAAGGGAGGCCAGGGTTGGCGGCGGCGGTTGGGCCGGCAGAGGGCGAGGCGGCGCGGGAGCGTCGCCGGCCGGGCAGGGCAGGACCTCCGATGGGCGGCGGGCGGCGGCAAGGGCGAGAAGAAGCCGGCGGCGTGGTGGCGACGAGCTTGGTTAGGGTTGGCGGCGGCGAAGGGCGTTGGCGGAGCCAGGGGAGGTGGGAGATGGCGGGGGAGCGGCGGCGGAAGCTTCTGCAATCGGTTCCTCCCCCGTCGTATATGCAGGGAATAGACTCCCCCGTCCTACCGTGCCGTCCCGCCAGCCGCGAGGGTCACCGGTTTCGCTTCCAGCCTTCCGCTTAGTAGCACCACCAGCAGAGCAGGAAGCCAAATTCATCACTGCTGCAGTTTCCTCTGCTTGGAAAATCGCTAATTGTGCCTTGGACTAATGTTTCCTATTTGTCTGGTTTCGTATCAGGACGACAGAGATCATAGATAGCAAATCTCAGAGTGATAGTGACCTAAACGTTCGAAAAATTGTGTGATGGAAAGATGGTGTTCTAAATATGGAAAACTATAAACAATTTGAGCAGATCTCATCTCCTCTTTCTATTCTGTCTGAATCATTGTGTACTTCAGCATTGCTAAACATGATGCAGAGGCTCCAAATTAAAATAATCTTTTAAGAAACTACAACATTCTTTTCTAAAAAAACGAACCAGCCTGTAGAGCTGGCGATTATATTAAAAGAATAAATAAAGTCCAAACTGAACAAGCAACAAAAAGAAAAAAAACTATAAAGCAACAAAACTAATCAACTCAACTCGCTCCGTTGGACTGAGACATCAATGCAGGTCAGCACTAAAAACTACCTAAAAGACTAACCGATTGGATTAGAACGTTAACACGGTCGAACCACTCCATTGGACAATGGAAAGCACAATGAAGCCTAGCCGCCGTACCTAACAACCTTTTCATGCAGGAGTAACCATCAAGGCACAACCCTGCGCCGATAAGGAAATGAGAGAAAGGGACCCGCCGCCATAGTGCCGTTGCGGCACCACACACCATCCGACAGAGTGAAACCACAAAATCTGGACCTCACGCAGGCTGCCTCACAGTTACCACCGCGAAACACAATGCGCGGAGGCCTCGCCACATCCGCCGTTCGACTCCACTTCGCTCATCGCCTCGCAGAAGACACCACACGCGGGGTCTCGCCACATCCGCCACAGTATTCTGTGTCGCGAATCTTTTATTAAATCGTGGTTAGAATGATGAACAATGCTGCCCCATTTTTCAAGATCCCCACCAAACACCAGAAACGTGCCCGCCAGCAAACATCTCGTTACACCATCCATGTACACCGCCTCCGCTGTCATGCCAACAAGCCAAGCTGTCACTTGCATCGTCTTCCGATGATGTACCAACAAGCCAAGCTGTCACTTGCATCGTCTTCCGATGATGTACCGTACGGGAGTCACCGAGCAATGCAGAGCAACCCGCCGCAGAAGACAATAATGTACAAGTGTTGAAGAGATTACAATGGAGCTAGCAAGCTAGCTGAAAGACAGAGGATAATCTAAGCAAGACTACTGCTATCTATCTAAGTTGGGAAGAAATTATTCCAAATATCCACCTTCATCTTATCAGAAGGAGAGGAACACCTATTTGATCAAAGCATTAGATCCTCATTGTAGCGTTTAGAGATCATTGAATTCGTTTCATCTTAATGGTTAAAAACTTCGTATTTCTGCATTTTCCATATGTTCCATAGAATGCATGAAAGTACGGTGCTCTTGACCCCGAAGGGGTTTCTCCGACCAAAGCTGTTCAACTTCAAAGGGTTGCGATAGGGCACTCACATCAAGGCCAATAAAATTCCTGAAACTAAGGCTGCGAGGGCAAGCAAGGAACAAGGGAAAACAATCCTCCACCTCAGGACAGATCGGGCATTGTCGTGTAGCTTGCATATTACAATGGTGAAGACGGGACTTCGTGCTTAGTCTTTTCTGCTGTAAAACCAATTGGAATGCGTAGATGAAATTTAGAACCTTCAAGTGTTATTGAATCATCCAATTTTCTTCCATCAGTTTATATATTTCGGATGTACTCCCTCCATCCAAAAAAAAATGCAATTCTCGCTTTTCGATTAGTCAAACAGTTTAAAATTTAATTAAAATTATATAAGAAAGTAATAACTTTCATGATACAAAATAAGTACCATTAGATTAGTTATTGAATATATTTTTTATAATAAAATTATTTAGTGACATAAGTGCTAATACTATTTACTATAAATTTGATCAAATTTGAACTAATTTGATCGGTATGGATCCTATAGTTTTTTTTGGACGGACGTAGTAAAACAGTCAAGTGAACGGAACTTGCACGAACGGTCAGTCTCTAATGCATGGGAAAACGGATTCAGCAGTCGGCACGACTCCTGCCAAGCCTGAAGCTGAAGGGATCGAACACCAACCCACCGAAGGCGATGAAATGCAAACAAAATCGCATCGACATAGACCGGATACCTCGTAGATACACAGATGAATTCCTCTGTTCTACTAAACTACTACCAAGGACCAAAATCAAGAACGGATTCGTACACTCTAACGCTAGGAACAATTTCGCGCCAATTCTGGGCTATCTCGGCCCGGAGAGCTGTGCCGACGACATGTACGACGGCCATCCGCTCCCCGTCGTCACCGTCGTCGTCCCGGATCGGTCCCCGGGGGACGCCATATGCATGAGATTCATGTCGCTGCCTCCGCCGTCCACCGGCCCGGAGAACCCCCGGCCGTACAGCCGGAGGAACCCGAGCGAGTGCGCCCGCGGCTCCCAGAGCTCCATGGTTCCCTCGAGCATGCCGGCCACGACCGCCATGCTTGGCCGCAGGTGCGGGTCCTCGTGGAGGCAGCACAGCGCCACCTTCACCACCCTCTCCACCTCCTCGGCCACCACCCGGCCCTGCAGCCGCGGGTCGGCCAGCTCAGCGTACTGCCCGGCCTCGTGCCCCTCCAGCGCGGCGAGCGGGAAGTAGTCGCTTTTAGCGCCGCGCGACGAGCTGCCCGTCGTCGTCCCGTTCGAGGAGCTGGAGGCCTCGCCGCCGACGCCGCCGACGTCGCTTACGTGCTCGCTGCGGTTCTTGCGGCCGCGCACCAGCTCCAGCAGCACCATCCCGAAGCTGTACACGTCGGTGCGGTCGGTGATGGCCGCGTTGCTGAGCCACTCCGGCGCGAGGTACCCGCGCGTGCCCCGCATCGTCGTGAACAGGCCGGACTGCTCCGGCGTGAGGAACTTGGCGAGCCCGAAGTCGGCGATCTTCACCTGGCCGCCGTCGGCGAGCAGGATGTTCTCCGGCTTCACGTCGCAGTGGATGATCCTCTGGTCGCACCCGAAGTGGAGGTACGCCAGCCCCCTCGCCGCCCCGATGGCGACTTCCATCCGCTCCTTCCACTCCAGCAGGGGGCCGGTCGGCCGGAACAGCGACCGGTCGAGGGACCCGCGGTTCATGTACTCGTACACCAGGAGGCGGCGCTGGCCCTCCGTGCAGAAGCCGCGGAGGCGGACGAGGTTGATGTGGTGGATGTTGCCGATGACGGCGATCTCGGTGCAGAACTCGCGCTTGCCCTGCATCCCGACGCCCTCGATCTTCTTCACGGCCACCTGCGAGCCGTCCGGGAGCTCGCCTTTGTACACGGCCCCGAACCCGCCGGCGCCGATATTGATGCGGAAGCTGTTGGTCATGTCCTCGATCTCGTCGTGCGTGAACCTGGTGGGTAGGCCAGGGATGACGATGTCGTCGCTGTCGTCGTCAACATCCCGCACGAGGTGCGCTGAATCCGTTGGCGAGCGCTGCCGCCGGAGCTGCAGGTCCCTGGAACGCGACGAGCGCCGCCCTTGTCTACGCCACGAAGTGATTACGATGGCGCCGACGACGACGATGAGCACAAACGCGACGACTGTTGGGAGCAGGATGGCGATGAGGCTGCTGTTTGAAGAACTGCCCGATGACCTCGATTGCTGCGAGCTCTGGACCTTGATGTAGCCGAGCTTGTCGGAGCCATTGGTGGAGTTGGCGTTCATGAAGGAGCCGAGCTGGTGCCGCACCAAGTAGCAGGACAGCGCGGACTCGTCGTAGAAGTAACCGAGGCAAGAGCAGTTGCTGGTGCAGAGAGCCTGGCATGAGGAGATGGTGTCGCCGGCCAAGGTCGGCGGCTCGAGTCTGTTGGCGTAGTAAGCGATGCCACTACCAAGGCTGACATACGAGACCGGCAAGCTGCTGCCATTACCGGCGCCGCCGCATGAGGAGACGGACAGCGGGGTGGAGCCGTCGGACGGCGTGCACCCGCCGTCGTGCGACGCCGCGAACAGGGCCGGGCACGTGCAGCCCTTGGGCGTGCAGAGCCCGAGCGCGCCGCATGAGAGTGGCAGAGCGCACCCGTCGCTCGGCGCAGCGAACCCTCCGTCCGTCGGCGTCCTCGATGAGTTCGCCGACGCGAAGCTTGAGATCTGCAGCTTCCCATCATAACCAAGCTGGAGAATTCGCAGCTCCGCTGCCGGCAAAGAGACCTGGATGATGACCCCGCCGTCCGCCGCGAGAAGGTACAGCCCGGTGCCATTCACGGCCATGTACGCCACGGTGCCGCCCCTGTCCATGGTCGAGCTGGCGTCATTGGAGAGCCGCCAGTACATGGAACCCATCCACGTGAGCACCGCATCGGCCGCCGTCACGTTGAGCCGGTAGTCCCCCTCCGAGTAGTCGGAGTCCGACGCGGCGGACGCCAGGAACGCCCCGGCGGGGAGCCTCTGCGACGACACGATGGTGTCCGTGGGGCGGTCGAACGACTGCCAGAGCGTGGCGTTCCTCGCGTCGAGCAGCGCGAGGTTGCCGCGGTCGTCGAGGCGGAGCGCAGCCACGGGTTCCCCGAACGGCGGCGTGGACCAGATGGCCGTGCCGTTCTGGTCCTCGGCGGAGAGGCCCCGCGCCGTGAGCTGCACCTGCGCGGCGCGGTCGGTGAGGGGCGCGGCGCGGTTGGCGACCCAGACGCAGGTCTTGGACGGGGCGTGGAGCACGGCGAGGTAGAACCGCTCCTGCTGCCCCGCCGGGTTGTACACCACGGCCTGGAACGCGCCGCTCCGGGACGCGAGGAACACGCCGAAGGTGTCGATGAAGAGCAGGTACGACGCCGAGAAGTCCGGGGCGGCCACCTCCGTGGCGATCTTGCCGCCGCGCACCCGGAGCGTGGCGGCGCCGAGGAGGAGGAGGTGGAGGAGGAGCAGGACGGAGGCGAGTGGGGGACGCGTCGGCATCGGTGCGCCCGTGGATCGGCGGGCTCATGGCATTGGCACCGGGCGCGCGGCGGTGGGGGAGGCAGAGGCGTGCGTCGTGACGAAGGCATGGCGGGCCGGGGGAGGCTGGGTTTGTGGCGGGGCAGTTGACTCGAGCGCCATTGGCCGCGGTGGGATCTGGCCATCTGGACATGTAAAAATAATGCAACGCGACGACGACTTGCGGCCGGTGCTGGCGTGCCGCGTCGTCGCCGTGCAGGCGCAGGTGCGGCTGCCGCCTGTTTCGTCTCCGTTGAATAAATTCGGAGCCCGCGGGACGGTGGCGAGGTTGGTGAACGTCGTGCTCGAATCGGCGGCAGCGTGGGCGGATGAGATTGTTTATGGTGCCTGCGCTTGGTGTCCTACCAGGAGCCACAGCAGCACAGCAAGGCTTCTTCATCCATGGAAAGTTGGAAACCGTCCAAGAAACGACCCAGCTCAACGGCTTCTCGTCCGGATCTAGGATTGGAAAGAGTAATCGATGGATCATGGATCGCCTTTTCAGAGCACGAAACAGCAGCATAACGCTGTGTTCTTATACTCCTTTTTTTTCTTTCAAAAGGTATGTTCTTTATATTCTGATGAATCTGACCCTCTGTGGCTCTGTGCACTATTTTTACCCCATTCAGGAAACCAAATGGCGAACATCGAGGCTGTACTTAGCCTTGATACTTTTTTCACTTAAACATTAGCAAAGGAAATGGATCGCTAATGATTGCCCGTTGGAAACGAGGCAAAATGACAGCAGCTGTACTAGTATTACAAACTACTAATCCTATCTGATTTACTCCGGCGTCATAGTACTATATATTTTGCTTGTTCTGCTGTCAGTTACAGTGCCTATGAAATAGTATCAGGAGTGTTTAGTTGGTGAAAAAGTTTGAGTTTGGGTACTGTAGCACATTTTGTTGTTATTTAGTAATTAATGTCCAACCACGGATTAATCCGAAGATTCGATGTGATAGATGCTGAAAAAAACTTTTTAGGAACTAAACACCCCCTCATTTGATTTGAAGACATGTGCTGGATCTTCGGTTGGTGAATGTCATCCTGCTCTACGCGTTTACAATCTTGCAGAGTGTGACAGAACCGCCAAGTTAAAATATTTAATTAAGCGTAACCGCCATCATTGGAACACATCAGGCGCATTAGTTTAATTAAGTGTAGCCTGGCAGCCTGTTTTCAACCAACAGGCCGATCGAAACACACCAATAGTCTCGCACGACGTCGAGCGCAGACGGTACCAGCATGATATAATCTTACAAAAATAGTAAATAATATTAACGTATTTACAAAAATGACTTTTCAAACTAAAGTTCACCTAATAAATAATAGCAGCGGAAGAGAGTCTAACCTATGGAAAATTTTCATTAGAAACCAAATAAAATAAAATAAAATACAACGATAACTACGAAGACATGAGGACGTTACATCGAGCCCACCGATGTGAATCCGGATTAGCTCCTATACCTGAAACAGGGTAAATAACAAATCCTGAGCAACTAATACTCAGCAAGACTTACCCGACTATTGAGTATACTTAGCCCACATATCTAGCCATGCAAAGCTTTTTGGCTGGTGGTTTATTTTGCAGAAAAGCGTCTAAAAGTGGATTCTTATTTTCAATATTTTAGCTCCAGGTTCTATATAGACTAACCATGATCTAATATTTACATAAACCAACTAAAGCAAACATGGTAGAATATTAATCACAATTTAAAGTAGACATCAACATATATAATATAATCCATGTTCCATATCATATTACTATGATGTGACGCAGTTGATCAAAGTGCTCATATCCGAGAGCGACTGATGGCGAATCGATCCGATTTAACCTTGCAAGGTGGACCTAACCAACACGGCGCGCATAAGTCCCGTCGGACCACACGCACCAACCATTTCCCCTTCCCGTCTCGAACTACAGGACCGCCCCACCAGCGTATAGTCAGCCGAGCCCTACGAGAGACCACCAAAAGTAAATACATGCATCCTAATTCTCCGCGGCCACTCGACTACCATAAGGGGTGGGAAGGAGTCATGTACTTTCGAAGCGAGACAGTACTAGGCTTACCGGTTTCGACTACCTCCTACTCCCGTTATGCGGTTAGTACAATTCAAACATGATCAGCAGGGCCAACAACGATACAGTCCTTAATCGACACGGACGGGGCTAAGACACCCAGGAACCCTGTCCTGCTGCCATACCTACATCTCATTAACCTTCCCCGTCCGGTCTCCATTTCCATTCTTTTTCATATCTTACACATTGAAGTATAAAGACAATTATACATCTCGCGAGTAACCGGTAATTACTCGACTTCTATAAAATCCTATATCTCGCGAGTGACAAAAAATCACCCGAGTTCTACCGAGACCTATTAAGCATGACATCGCTATCGTCCTATACATACTAGTATAACTCAAGGGAATCTAAGGATCATGCAACTAGTATTCCAAATAATTCCTAAAACTTAATGCACAAGTAATAAATAAACATATATATAGTGAATCATAATTTAAAATAATAGAATATGCACCGGGGCTTGGCTGGGGTAACACTAAGTTAGTGTTAATACTATTAAGGCCTTGGGCCCTTCCGCCCTTGGGCCGGGTCTTCGATTGTCTTAGTGGGTTGATAAATCTTCTTGAGATATCCACCGAACACCATCTTGTAGTTCGGCTCCATCACCGCGTGCTTCACATCCGCGCATTGTACATCTAGCGTACCTAAATGAGGTGCAACAATGCATATGTATAAATGCATGGACGATGCAACAAAAAGTGCAGCAATACAAGCACAAGGTCACCATTACCTAAACCTAAACAACTATATAAGCGGAGGATAATTAAACCTTACACGAGTCTAACAAGTTAACCCAACTGGTTTTATATTTTTAGCACATTTCTAACTCTATTTACGCATTTAACAATCTAGAAAAGTATTTATCTAGTATAAATAAAACTGCACATAAAAAGTTGTCAAATAACACATTTCATGGTTCTACCATGTAGAGAATAAAAATACAAAGCTAACAAAATTGGTTTTGTATTTTTTCCATTTTTCTACAATTTTCGACGTATTTTACCAGCACTGAAGGTCTGTGCTGATCGGATGATCCAACCCAACGCCGGATAATCCGACCACCACCAGAAAGTTTTGGCTTCGGATTGCCGTTAAGTCCCCTTGGTCGGATGATCCGACCATAGGCCGGATGATCCGGCCAAACAGTACTTTTTGTCTCTGGAAGGTGCCGGATGATCCGGACCTGGGTATTTTCTGGAGTGAGTTTCGTGCCTAAAAAGAGTGTTGAGTCGAATGATCCGGTACTAGGCCGGATAATCCGGACCTGGGTGGGGCGGCGGCATGCGTGCGGCTTGTGGCGGTGCTCCGGCGAGGAAGTTTCGGGAAAAAGGGCGGGGAAGAAGCGGAGAAGGCGGAGGAGCTCACCAAGAACCCATCCTTGGGGTCGATTTGGGCGGAGAAGGACCGAAGAAGCGGATCGACGCGAAGGGGTGGATCTCGGGCGATGCTCCCATGGCGGCCGGCGATGGAGGGCCGATTCCGGCGGGGAAAGCTCGAGTGAGGCTTGGGGAGGTGCGGGGGAGGTGGAGGACAAGGTGAGGAAGGTGCTCGTGGAAAAAATCGATGAACGGCCGCCGGAGTAAGGAGATCGATGGGAGGGGGCGGCGAAGGGATGAGCTCAGCTCGGCTCGGTGGAGGAAGAAGAGAAGGAGAGCTGAGTGAAATAAATAAGAATTGGGAGATGGTAAGGGGATTGAAAGACTCCCAACCGGTCTGACCGGTCACTCAGACCGGTTAGACCGGTCTAGCTTGAACTAACAAAAATTTGACAGAAAATTTTTCCTCCAGTGCTTTAATCATGAAGATTTAAAACTAATGACTGAGATTAGTCTTAATCATGAATAATTAACACCTAAGGTGTTACACAGAGGCAGCCAGTACCAGCAAACGCTTAGTGCGCCGGCCACGTCATCCATGATGCACTCTTGATTCATGCGGCCTCCCCGCCTCGTCCCTCCCCGCGCGCCGGCCGGCCGCCCACGGCCATTTGTTTATCGAGCACACACGATTCCGCGCGGCCACCGCTCCCTGATCTCGCGGGAGATGACGCGGAGCTCACATGACGCGCTGCGCCCCCGCCGGTAGGCAATTGGCGTTCATGCAAGTGGGCCTAAAAACTAAACCTCTGAGCTCACTGATCGAATCTGTGAGTTGTTGATCGCTGGTGTTAATGCACAATTAAGCATGCAGAGTTGGAGACAAGTACAGCCGGAACAGAGCAAGCCTCACCCAACAGGAAATGCACTGCCGTCGCCGGGCTCGTTCTCTCAAGGCCATGGCCTCAGCTCACTGGTGGCGGAGCCCAGAGATGTAGGCCACTGCCCAACTACGTCTCCATAGGTAAACAATGACCATTCTGGAACGCTGATGCGCTGGTCGGGGACACGGCGAAGCCCCTTTTCTTTTGGCTTCCGAGACTTGTTTTTTGTTATCTCCTTGCAAAGTTGCAATTGTATTTTAGAAGCATCTTGATGCGCTATAGTTTATACCAGCGTATTGAGCTGAGCTAGTTTTTCCGTGTCCACGGGGTTCAGATGCATGCATCAGGAGCGGCAGATGCTTGTACGGGCAGAGGAGTGAGCTGGGCGGTGGCGTGTGCATCAGCGGCCGGCAGGTTCAGTGGCTCAGTCGGCGGAAGCCCGGCAGAATGCCGTAGTTGCTCCGTTCAGGTTGGTGCACGGTATGGGACTATGGGGAATAGGCTGTTTGCTACTATTATACAAGTGGCACAAAACTAACTTAAATAAGTTAATATAGCCAATGACGATTTGACCTTCCGATCGCCGGTTTTATGGTAGCAAGAAAGTCAACTACCACACGGAAGAATGTCAGAATCAGGTCTAAACTTGCAAAAGATGCAGTGTTCAGATCCTAGGCCATGCACATGATGAGAAGATAGCATCAGCAATTCAGCATGTCACAGGCTCAGCCGCCGAAGGAAAATATTCTTCTGTTTTGGATGGCTGCACCAAAACTAGACTTTAACAGAACAAACAGATCGAGCAACCATTACAAGAAAGTCACGAGCCACTTTTGGACAAGAGATCTAACATACCATCCCAAAGCTTTTGAAATACTTCAGGCAAACACTCTAGGCCACCTCATCCTGCAGTCAACCAATCAGGCAAACACTCTAGGCGAACTGACGCATAGCTCGAGCAGAACCAACACTATAACATTACCGAACCCAGACACTAATTGACAATCTTCTCCTTTTAACAGATGTAGAAAAGAAATTCGTAAGGGATGAAGATGAAAGAATCAAATACCCTCATGCTTTGACAGCGGACACACGTCTGCTAGTTCCGCCCGGAATGGTCAGCTTCGGCGACGCCACGTTGGTGGGAATACGGAATACCATAAAGTCACTCTCTACAGGTTTCTGTCCTTCGAATTGGAGTCAAGAGACCAGCAAATGATAGATATAAGGGTACTGTAATATGGCGCTGTAGAGTACCTTTGAAACCCAAATTTTAATGTACATTGGTGCTCACGGTAGAATCCAGTCAGCTATTTCTATATGTCAAAGACGCACGCTTTTTCGGCTCCTCATTCGTCCACGCAAGCAAAAAAAAATATTAACCACGTGATGGGCATCGTACGGTCCAGTAACTTCCCTGTGCCGGTCGCCCCCCTCGCCCTACTCGAATCTTCTGGCGTCGTCCCGTCTCGCGTGCTCCCCTCCCCTCTTCCTCTTTCTGCACTCTCTGCCTCTCTCTCGCACTTTCTCCTCTGACGAACTCCTCCGTCCATAGCTCCAACCTCTGCGTGCAGCTGCTGAAGGTGCTCTCCTCAACAGCTTCACTGGTCTCGGCATCCACCAACGGCGAGCCTCTTCATTCCCTCAATCTGGTATGGTCATTTCCTTCCCCTTCTTCAATGCTTATAGGTTTTGATAATGGCCGCCAACCTCTGTTTCCTGGAGATGTGAGCCACCCAATCCTAGGTCCCTATTAAATTCCCCCCAGCAGTTTGAATCATTCACTCTACCACAGATCCAACTTCATCCATTCAGTTCTACAACAGGCGCTTAGATTTGTTTTGATAATGACTACCTACCTCTGTTTCGTCCTTTTGCCCAAACTTTTCTTGCTCCTCCACATGTGCGCCACCCAATCCTAGGTCCCATATTAAATTCCCCCAAAGCTGTTTGAATTAATTACCCAATGTTTCAACCAGTTTAGATTTAGCTGTTGTTCTACTACATACTAGGTCCCTACACTAGCTGCTCCCCTAGCTGCCATTCTACTTCATATTCGATCTTCGTCACCAAATTTACCAACAGTTTTTCTTTATATTCTGGTTCACATAATTGTATAGGCAACGACAAGTACTCCCTGCAGGTATACTTAAACAAACATCAGTTGCATTCATCATTAAAAACAATCAAACACGACTTCACTTTCCCCTCTAATCTTAACTGTTCTTTAAAAAATGAGATTAAAAAAACAAATACTTCACATTCCTCTGCATGACAGCTGCATACTAAATAGTCACATATTGCCAATTTGTTACCATTTTCCCAATTTAATTACTAATTGTGTGATACATTTACCTTCTACTATGTGTGCTACACAGTAAGAGATGACCTGTTCGGAGAAAAAACCCCAGTAGAATTGGTCGCATTTTCCACATCAACTTTGACATTACTGATAATCTACTATTGACATTCCTGAATGCTTTCTAATAATTCCAGTTGCATTCTTTATTTTCCCCAACCCATATGGTTTCAAATAGAAATGTCAAATACATTGCAAGCTGTTGTCCATTTACCTTTTGCCAGAATCATAGCTAATTTAAATTAATAAAAAATTAATAATAAAACCTGCTTATATGTGCACCCTATCTGTATATATAAACTTAAACTGCATTGGCAATAACAATAGGCATGTTGTCTCTTATTAATAGAATTCAAGTGAACAACTTGCTGAAATTATTGTGACATATATACTGTTACTTACCTTCATGCAGTTTTCAAACTGAAAACTCTATGCCCATTCAAACTTAATATTCCTTATTCTTTCCCTTTGCTTACACTGAATCGGCCTCCTAAAGTTACATGTACTAACTTGCTGCTGTTTAGTTAAATTTGCTTTTCTAATTCCTTTTGTATGATACACATTTCTACCTTTTACTTTTTCTCTCTCTTTCCTTTGATTGTATTTATCTTTTTTTATTTTTCTATAACTTTTGTACAATAGCTCTACAAAGCAGAGGTGGATCATCTGGCACTGTTACAAGAACACCATGTTTGTAGATGGACCATCTCCAATCGCACTCCTCCATGCTGCGGCTTCCGAATGCCGTTTACCATATGCATCTCTCATCACTGAGATTGCAGACAACTCGACAATATTATGTGGCGTAGAGTTATGGGCCATAATCTCTAATTTCAGATAGCTCCGCGAAGTTAAGTTCAGAGAAATTCGCACATCATTTAACCTCACATTGCAAGCAAATGGTAAAACAAAGCAATTTTTCCGCTATATATTTCAATATTTCAGTAACTGATACTCAATCTGTACTGATTATTAATATTTTGTCTTTAAGGCTTCATCTTCAAACGTTGCACTTGGACTAACAGATCTTGGTGATGAAATGGAAACAGCTTTAGCTAAACTTCAGTTAGCCATTGTTGCAAAACCAATCACATCCCTTCCACCAGTACCAACTGTTTCCGATGTTGAGGCCATGTTTGCACGACATTATCCAGCATCAGCCAAACCAATGGATATATCCTGCTTTCCACCAGATTTTATCTTGCAATTTGATGACAAAACAAGCTATGACACAGTCCTTAGCTACCAAATCCTCACTGATAACAACTACACATTTTCCTTAGCACCATGGTCTGATGATGCAAGATGCCAAACCCAAGCATGGAGTGTTCCAGTAACAATAGATATCCATAGTATACCTCCCCATGCATTTCACATGAAAAGCCTTTCTATCCTACTTGATCCTTATTGTGACATCGAAACCTATACCATGGACCAAAAAAAAAAACAAGTATCTGTACCGTTGAAGGCGATGCATTAAATGTTAATTCCATTCCAACGACAGGTTTCCTTTCATATCCACGTCGTTCTGGATATGAAACAGTGATACATACATTTCCTGTTACTATGAAAACTAGCTTACTATCTATGCCTAACAAGAACACCTCTGATTGGCAATATCATCCTTGTCTCGCCTTACATCCGCACGAAGAAAATTCATCTCACATTAAAGGTAATTATTATCACTCCACTACAGCAATAATTTTGCCACAACCACAACCTAATCCATAACTCTTTTGTACCAGATCAAGAAAAAGAAGTGGATTCAGACATGGTGAGGGAATACAACAGAGCTGTGTTTGAAGGTCAACTACATTTTTTCTCCTCCTAAAAAAAGAATGCATTTCTTTCTGTATAGCTACATTCTTATATACAAATCAATCACCATTACAGCTGAAATAGAAGATGAAAGAAGGATGAAAAACTTTCCTACCTTCCATGGCTTCGCATATTCAGGAGAAAGTTCAGACAACGATGACCCAAATGAAGCCTACTATTATGCAGGTGGATTTACTACTCAACTTTTTATATACAGCAAACAATTCCAAGCATCAACATCTGAATCCCATTTAATCATTGCAGATTCAGATCGCGAGCCAAAGAACTGGTAATTTAATAAACATGTACTTTTCTTATTACAAATCACTTTAATTTACAATAATACCGATCTGACAATACACACTAATCAATCAACTTTCAGGCTTGCAGCAAGTCACAAAACTACCTAGATCTGCAACAATGACCAAGATAAACATCTAATATTATGACCGAAGCCCAGACGACTCATCTTTTGATACTTGTGTGTGTGTGTGTGTGTGTGTGTGTGTGTGTGTGTATAATCCCTGTATCTATGTATGTGCCGATGTACGTATCAAAACTTTTACTGTTAATATATTCGCATGCTCAGGAACTTACCGAACAAAATTATTATTCTTCTTACTTGCCAAAGTTTACATACAATTACAAAACACATGGGCGCGCGCAAGCGCGCGCAAAGTACTCGTCCAGCTTACAAAAAGCCACACACAGAGGCCATGGCTCCCCAACTCCGATCCAACTAGCACTAGCAGCAGCTCCGAGCAACATCTTGCACCACCTTGCCAGCCATGGCCGCCGCCGCTCCCGTATCCGTTCCCCGCATCAAGCTGGGCTCCCAGGGGCTGGAGGTCTCGGCGCAGGGCCTCGGCTGCATGGGCATGTCCGCTTTCTACGGCCCGCCCAAGCCCGAGCCCGACATGATCAAGCTCATCCACCATGCCATTGCCGCAGGGGTCACCTTCCTCGACACCTCCGACATGTACGGCCCACACACCAACGAGATCCTCCTCGGCAAGGCGCTGCAGGGCGGGGTGAGGGACAAGGTGGAGCTGGCCACCAAGTTCGGCGTCAATTTCGTTGGCGCCGGCAACTTCGAGATCCGCGGGGACCCAGCGTACGTGCGCGCGGCGTGCGAGGGCAGCCTCAAGCGCCTCGGCGTGGACTGCGTCGACCTGTACTACCAGCACCGCATCGACAAGAAGGTGCCCATCGAGGTCACGGTGAATCTCCATTTGCTTAACTTGTCTTTCTTTATTGGTACCTGGGAATCTGGGATGGTGGATGTAAACGCAAAAATTGAATGGAGGCTGGAAATGTGAGGGGAAAGTTCTACAGGTCACCTGACAGCGATTGCTCTCTGCCAGTGACCTGAAAATGAAATATGATATTTTTAAATCATTGCAGCCTACTACTTTACGCAAAAGCAGTTCTTGATCGTACAATCTGCGCTGCAGACTAAGGGGTTGTTTGGTTCAGGGATTTTTTTAAGTCTCTGAAACTTTTTAGTATTTAGAAATATTAAATAAAAATTAATTATAAAACTAACTGCAGAACCCTGGGGCTAAATTGCGAGACGAATCTAATGAGGTATATTAATCTATGATTAGCAGATGGTTACTGTAGTATCACTGTAGCAAATTATGAATTAATTAGGCTCATTAGATTCGTCTCGCGAATTAGCACTCAGCTGTCAAAAAACATTTATAAACAGATTTTATTTAATACTATAAAATAGTAAGATTCCTTTTGATGTGATAGGGACTTCTGAAAAAAGTTTGGAACCAAAAAGGGCCTAAACAATGAACTTCTCTTCTAAAAGAAAGATTACCGAGTCATTTTTCTCATTACTACACTACCGGACTCGCCTACTTTGCCGAGTGCCAGAGACACTCGGCAAAGGCAGGAAAACACTCGGCAAAGAAGTCGCCGAGTGTAGCACTCGGCGAAGCGCACACGACCTTTTTTCTACCGACGAAGCCGGCTATGCCGAGTGCCTTTTCTCGGGCACTCGGCAAACGTTTGCCGTGTGCCACGCCGCACTCGGCAAAAAAGAATGAAACGGGACGGCCGAACGGGACGAACAGGACGGGACGAGGAACGGGACGGCAATCGAACGGGACCGAATGGCCGAACTTTGCCGAGTGCCACGTGTCTGGCACTCGGCAAATCTGTTTTCCAGTAAATAGAAAAATGGTTGTTTTGCCGAGTGTCAGGCTAAAAACACTCGGCAAAGCTTGCTGTTTTTTTGTATTTTTCTGTTTTTATATAATAACCACATTCATCATCACAAAGAAAGCATGTATACATTCCAGACAAGCAATATAGTATATATAAGGCACATCCATCACAAATATCACATAATAACACAAATATATCACGCTACGTCGCACGAATATCACAAATAGCATAAGTCCAACATCGATGCCATAAGTGTAACGTTCAACAAGCACAAGTCCAACTAATTAAACAAGTCTAGTCCAACAACAACAAGTCTGTAGAACAAATATCGTAAATAACTCTAAATCAGCTAGGTGGCCACTACGACGCTGCCGGTGCCGGTGAATGCTCGTCCAGAGGCTCATTTGACCCCCCCAATCGATTGATTCTGCAAAAAAAATTGACATAGGATTACATCTTGAGAAAATTGTAAGAGTTCATGTCCCTCTTGATAGTATGACATTCCTAAACTCAATTTGAAAAGATAAAATATTAAATGAATAGCCGCTTTTCAACTTTCATATCCTTGACTTAGCTCATGTATATATCAGCTGTGATACCTTCTAATCATTCTTATTAAAGCATATGTCATTAATCAACCAACCACTAAGTGAGTCTAGATGTTCTTTCAGATATAGCACATGATATATTGACATAAAGTATCTCAAAATTTAAATATGTATGTGCAAGCAAAGTAAATCTATATATCATACTCACAGGAGTGCCTGTAGCGCCAGATGGAGGAAAGATAGAAGGAAGGCCTAGCGGTGGCAGCGGTGGTGGAGGCCAGGGCATCGTTGGCGGCGGTTGATAGTTGATTGTCGCGCCAAGGCATTGGAGGTATGAGAACATGGTCTGCATCTGTTGTTGTGCAGCCTGTCGCTCAGCAAGAAGCGCCTGCTCCATCCTCTGCCGCTCCTGCATCCGCTCTTCCTGCCACCTGCGCTCTTGCTCCTGCCTTAGCGTCCGCTCCTCCTCCAGCCTCGCCTCGATCTCCTCCTGCCTCTTCGTCTCTTCGTCCATCCGGGCCTATAAGATTTCACCCAAATGTTACAATGTGAACAAAAGATAACTAAAAGCAACGAACGACAAATGGAGCAGAAATAACCTGGATTGCACGCACGCTGGCCACTGAAGTCTCAGGCCGTGGGCGTATTGGCGGGGTCGAGTCGGTGGTCCTTGCCCGAAGCTGGGAGAGAATCGGCGTACTGGCTGTGTCGACAAGGCTGTTGGAGAGGCGCGGCGCTTCGGGGGCGGGGAGGGGCGCGCGGGGGCCGGGCCGAGCTCCTCCTCCTCCGGCGACGTCGAGGCGGCGGCGCTCGGGGGCAGTTCGTGCTGGGAATGGGCACCGGGGCGCCGGGGGCCGGGCCGAGCTCCTCCTCCTCCGGCTTGGCGGCGGCGGCGCTCCGGGGGCGCGGCGCGCCGGGGGCCGGGCGGGGCGCCGAGGCCGGGTCGAGGTCCTCCTTCTCCGGCTTGGCGGCGGCGTGGAGGCGGCGGTGCTCCGGGGGCGGGGCGCCGGGGCAGGGTGGCGCTCAGGGGGCGAGGCGGAGTGGAGGCGGCGGCCGGCGGTGGACGTGCGCGCGCGGCTGCGTGTGTGTGCGTGAGTGAGGTGTGTGTGGCTGGCACGGCTAAGTGCTGGGGCCGGGGGCATAGACTTTGCCGAGTGCCAGATCAGGGCACTCGGCAAAGCTGCGACCGCTTTGCCGAGTGCCCTGATCTTGCACTCGGCAAAGACGCGACCGCTTTGCCGAGTGCCAACCTGGAAGCACTCGGCAAAGCTAGGATTTCATTTCAAAATTCTTCAATTTAAAATTTATTTAAACATATTTGTTTGAATATAATTCAACATTTCATTACTAAACTTATATTTCAGACAAATATATCATGCTTCAATTAAAAAAATTATATTATTTTAATCACTTTTAGCTATATTTCAGTTTGTATGAACTAATTCTCTATATTTGACAAAAAAAAATTAAAAAATGCAAAAACATAATTTAGCAAAAAAAAATCCATTATTTCATGCTGTAGAAGTTCAAATTCAATTTACATAGTACTAAAAAAACTTTAATATTATCAAATGGCCTCAAAAAATAATGAATATTTACCATAAACCTATCCATCATGACCATTGCCTACACAAAAAGTTTTGAAGTCATAACTCAATTTGATGGTCCGTTGGACTCAAAAACTTAACTGACTCATTCAAATGTCTCTGGAACTTCTTCGGGATTCCTCATCCTGTAACCAACGTATGTGATAACTTTTTCGAAATCCTCTAAAACTTTTTCCACAGCCTCGACTTATGATATCATGATTTCACTACAAATTTCATAATTTTCTGACTTCATTTGTGTTTTATAGAATTTAAAATCTATTCGGCCACAAATTTGTTGCTATGTTTTCTGAATAAGATGTTTGATTTTTTTCTTTAAATTCTTGTACAAACCCTCAAATTTGAATCAATAACATGAATATAAATTTTCCATTAATTATCCACACCTTTGACAACATTTTGCAGTTTAAATTTGAATTATCCACAAAATATTCTTGTAATGAAATAAATAATCTAAATATAGTAAACATAAAGGATAATTTTCCAAATTTAAATATGATATCTTTCACATAGTATGAGAACGTAGGAAAAAGTTTGGAGGGTGTTGGAGAAAGTTTTTGTATTTGTTTGCCGAGTGCCAAAGCAGACACTCGGCAAAGTTTAGTAAATGCCGAGTGCCTGGTCTATTGCACTCGGCATTACAATATATTTGCCGAGTGCCCCAAGCTGACACTTGGCAAAGCATGTTTTTGACGAGTGTTACCTAGCTGGCACTCGGCAAACAATAACGGTAACGGCCGTGGAAAAATGGGAATGTTCGTGGCAACGGCGTGTGCGGGGCACGTGACAGAGTTTGCCGAGTGTCGACTATGGGGCACTCGGCAAAGATCCATTTGCCGAGTGTCCCCTTGTAGCCACTCGGCAAACAAAAGCAGCCCCCACCGTAACGGTCGTCTGCGGGTGGGTGCGGTGCACGTGACGGTATTTACCGAGTGTCAACTGGCTGTCACTCGGCAAAGTGTGTATTTGCCGAGTGCTAACTGGCCGGCACTCGGCAAAAAGATATTCCGCCGAGTGCATGTTGTTTGGCACTCGGCAAATATTAGCTTTGCCGAGTGCTCGTGATTCTGCACTCGGCAAAGAACCTGGCACTCGGCATACGTGGGTTTTCCGGTAGTGCTAGATGGGTGAACTCAAGAAGTTAGTTGAAGAAGGAAAGATAAAGTACATTGGATTATCTGAAGCATCTGCGTCAACAATTAGAAGAGCTCATGCAGTCCATCCCATTACTGCAATTCAACTGGAATGGTCATTGTGGTGTAGAGATGTAGAAGAAGATATAATTCCCACCTGCCGGTACTTCTATAAAATATGGAACCCAAGGGTTATCCAGTAAGTAATAAGTAGGAAACTTTATTTACTAAATAACTGCTTTCTGTGTAAATTTCAGGGAACTTGGAATCGGAATTGTGGCTTACAGTCCACTAGGCAGGGGGTTCTTTTCCAGCGGGGCAAAACTGGTTGAATCGCTGTCCGAGCAGGATTTCCGCAAGGTGAACTGACATGCATTGCTACCTATGGAATATTGATTGTGCCTTGTTTTTTGTTTTCATAGAACTGGTAGGTCTTTCATACATTATTTGAAATTCTTTTCTTCAATGTAAACATGTGTATCTACTATTTACTTTATCTTAGATACATTTATGAATTCTGGTCATCACTTTGATGTATATACAATGTTCTAAATATAATATGTTGCCTCTTCATAATGATAATTTCACACTTCTACAGTATCTGCCTCGGTTTCAACCAGAGAACCTTGATAAGAATGCTCAGATATTCGAACGTGTCAACGCAATGGCTGCAAGAAAAGGTTGCACACCATCACAACTGGCATTGGCTTGGGTTCATCATCAAGGAAACGATGTTTGCCCTATTCCAGGGACAACAAAAATCGAGAATTTCAACCAAAATGTGGGGGCACTTTCTGTGAAGCTGACTCCAGACGAGATGGCCAAACTCGAGTCATATGCTGCCGCAGGTGAAGTCTTGGGTGACCGGTATCCTCAGATGGCCAACACCTGGAAGGATTCCGAGACACCACCATTGTCGTCTTGGAAATCTGAGTAGCCCAATACAATATCTTCTACTGCATGGCCTATATCTACTACAAGTTGTTGAGCTGCAGAAGATCCTCGGGTCTTGTTTGCAGCAGCGTCCACAATGTGTGCTTGTCTTGATGCAAGTGATGAAGTGTGGTAGTGTGTATTATGTGCTTGTCTTGATGCAAGTGATGATATTTGGTAGTGTGTATTGTGTGAATTGGTGTGAACGTGATCCCTGCTAGGGTTCACGGCTCCGTGATCAGTCCCCGGCGTGGCTTGTACAAGAGGTCACTTGTGTTACAAGGTACACAAACGTGGAAACAAATAAACAATCCTATGTTGCCTATTCTAGCTGATTACAAGATCATTCACGAGAATACAGGAACCGTGGAACTGAAGGGAACCTTGACATACTTCTATTGACAACCAAATGGCACACACCGAGGCCGACCGGTCAGACCGGTCTAACCTATACACAGTCCGAGAAGATTTAGAATTTGTATTAGGAAATCTTTTACAAATCAACTCGTTAAGGAGTACGTCTTCCCCGACCTATATATATATATGAAGGCTAAGGGCGATTGAGGTGTTTTTCCAATCGAATCAATACAATCATATTACTTTTTATCTCTCTCAAACCCTAGCTTTTTTCCAAACCCTAATTATTGTTCTTCCCGCATCTCGACGGCGTTTGATAAGAACAACCACTAGCTCATCGGCTGCGCCAACGTTTATAGCAGATCCATTGTATGGCATGCCGCCGGGCTATTTTGTAGGGCAAATAAACTACACCACCTTCATCAATCCAAACAAGACTAGTCAGACCGGTCAGACCGGTGCCATTGTGGTTGTTCCATCTTCGCCTACACCTCTTGCAACAATTCCCATTTCAGCTGCCCCTAGCTGAACCAATGAGATGGTGGCTTACACAGCGCCTCATACCGCATAAGTGAACAGTGCACCGCAGGGCGGATCCGTCCCTATTTATGGACTGATTCCAAATGCTACACAGACGATGACATGTTATGGCAAGTGGAGCCGGTCCAGGGCCCACGCAGTACTGTACAGTGTGAACAGTACCGCGTGAACAGTTCCAGAAATAAGGATTATATGGGTTTGTTAGGAAAGAGATAAGTTAGATTGATTCGGTTAGGATATTGCTTAGGGGTCAAGTCAGTCGTCTCTATAAAAGAGACTATCATGTATCAATTAGAGGCAGGCAAGAAGAATCCTAAAAATAGTTAGAGCCACCAAGGGAGGGCGACGAACAGGTTCTTCGTGCTATCCCTAGATCTACCATATCATTTGGTATTCAGAGTCTTCGATCTTGCGACACCATCCATTTCAGCCACCA
The DNA here is from genome assembly GCF_016808335.1 of Panicum virgatum. NCBI lineage: Eukaryota > Viridiplantae > Streptophyta > Magnoliopsida > Poales > Poaceae > Panicum > Panicum virgatum. The sequence continues at coordinate 62,566,687 of NC_053145.1, forward strand.
CCACCATAAATCCCACCCAACTCCCACCCCTAAACTCAATCCAGCACCACGTCTAGATTGCATCTACAACAGTTCGTCCATGGCAGCCCCCACGATCGCCCACAAACTCCGCATCCCTGCCTTTGATGGAAGTTCTGATCCCTTGCAGTGGTTGCACCATTGCAACCTGTGCTTCGACGCATGGGAGACAGTAGAAGATGAGAAGGTATGGATTGCTTCTTTCAAATTGAAGGACAGCGCATATCAGTGGTACTGCTGGGTGGAGAGGAACATTGGCGTTCCTTCGTGGGCAGGATTTGTTGCCGCCATCAGCCGCAAGTTTGCACCGGCCGTCGAACCAACATCAGCGCGGCCTGCGACTGCATCTTCCATCGTCACCGAGATCTTCGCCAAGCTCGACTCCATGTGCGCATCCTCACCGGCACCCACTGCGGCCACAACGACAAGGGTGCCTGCCCCTGTATCACCCCCGACATCGACGTCTCCCATGCCGGCGCCTCCCACACCGGTACCGCCTGTGGACCCGCTGGCGCCATCTACTCAGCCGCAGGCGACGCCAGCGACTCCGCCGGCGCCTTCCCCTCTGCCGCAGCCGCCGGTGCCTCCACCATCCATGCTGCACGCCGTGCCCTCGGGGTCATCGCGCCCACGCCTGCGCCACGCGCGGCCTCGCCTCCGGGTTACGCCGCGCCACGCACGGGTTCGTCTTCGTCAACCCCTGCACCACGGACGCCGTTACCGTCATCCCCCGCTGCTCCACCAGTGGCGCCAGGAGCTCCGCCGACGTCTCTGACGCCGCCGCCACCGGTGACACCAACTGTGTCGGCCGGCGTCGTCGATCCGCTCGGGGAGCAGCAACCCCTACCCATCATGGATCCGTCGCCACCAGTCCATCGTCGCCTGGTGAAACCTCCCTCATCGACGCGCATCCTCATCAGCAGGGTATCCACCCGTCGCGGATATGGCTGCCCCGTCCGCCGCGGCGTCCATCCCTCATCACGGTGGATCTGTCCCCGCGCCGTCGCGCCCCCGTCCGCGGCTGTACGCGCCTACCCGCGCTCGTCGCGCGGTGCCCGTCCGCGCACCTCCATCCGTGGCCGCCCACGCGTCATTCGCGCACCTCCGTCCGCGGCCGCCAGCACGCCATCCGCGCACACCTCCGCCCGTCTACAGCCGCCCACAGCTGTTCGTCCACCTGCTACCGCCCATCGAAGGTTCTCCAGCGCCATGAGCGGCCTCGGCTTTAGCGTCTCCATCGCCTGCCGTGGCCCCGGCGACCCAGTCCGCGCCAGCGCCTACGGTCGTGCCCACTGCGGTAAGCGCGGCCCTATCTTCAGCTTCGGCGGGCGCGCCTCCTCGTTGTTGGCTGTGCCGCCTCACCTGCTCCCTTCGTCGCCCGCATCGGCATCGACGGCGACCTCCTACCGCATCTACGGCAAGGCCGATGACGACTTTGCCATCAGCGTTCGCGAAGGCGTCCTCTACTTCCTGGACACCTTGGTGATGTCTAGCGCCGATGAAGCGCTCGAGCACATGCTGGTGAACGCCCCGAAGGAGAACATGGGCCACAGGTGGCCTGAACAGCAACCTCGACATCATCTTCGCCATGGCATCCCCTCTGCTTCTCTGCTGCAGCTACCACCACCCACCACAGCTCGAGGACGAGCTGTCTTGGAAGGGTGGAGTAGTGTTATGGCAAGTGGAGCCGGTCCAGGGCCCACGCTGTACTGTACTGCGTGAACAGTGCTGGGCATAAGGATTAGATGGGTTTGTTAGGAAAGAGATAAGTTAGATTGATTCGGTTAGGATATTGCTTAGGGGTCAAGTCAGTCATCTCTATAAAAGAGACTATCATGTATCAATTAGAGGCATGCAAGAAAAACCCTAAAAGTAGTCAGAGCCTCCAAGGGAGGGCGATGAACAGGTTCTTCGCGCTATCCCTAGATCTACCATATCATGACACCTCATAATCCTGATGTACATCGTCTTGCATCTTCAGTGCAGACTTCGACCGGTGGGAACTATCAAGCCGATTTGTCCAGATTTTAGGAAGATCTGGCTAATACAATTAAAACTATGCTTGATATGGGTAATTCTCATTTGTATCAAAAACCATATCCTCTCGAATTTAATTTTATTTCTTACCCCGCTGGTCGGCGTGTTCCCAAGGTTACTAAATTTAGTGGTGATGATACTCGTACAACTTAGGAACATAAAAGTCAATAGATTTTGCAATTGTGAGAAGCTGGGTTCCATGATGCTTTGTGTTCGTTTGTTTCCATTTTTTTTAATTGGAACCGCTTTCTCTTGGTTTTGCTTGCTTGCTCCAAACTCAATTCAAACATGAAATCAAATTGATCGAAAATTTCATGATCACTTTTTCAGTGGGGAAAATGAGACAAAATTGACAGACTTGACATCGGTTAGGCAAGGCCGAGTTGAGCCTACTTCTGATTATTTCAGAAGATTTAAAAAATATAAAAAACCGATGCTTTAACTTTGACAATTTCTAAGAAAGATTTGACAAATTTGGCCTTTGTAGGTTTGCATTCATATTTAAAGGAAAAAACTTGAGGGCTTTGATTTTCTTTCTGTTAATCATTTGCAAACGAAAGTGGTGGGTTTGGAATTTATACTCAAAAAATGCAAAAGATACTTATAAAACTCATCAGTCCAACACACGTGTATGCTGCCAAGTTTGTTTGGCCATCCAAAGCCACACCAAGTACTTGTACAATACATTGGTGCTCACGATAGAATCCAGTCAGCTATACAACTCAAGGAAATGGTCTGGTGGCAAGTTATGCAGCATAAAATTTCTCAAAGAGATATCGACAAGACGTCTCTGCATGTAGACTACCATTTACATCCCAAATGTAGAGTGCAGTGATCTGTTTGACAGAAAGTCGAGAGATGAAACTAGGAAAATGATAGAATGCACAACCGACACTGTTAAATGTGACAAATGAAAGAGGTAACACAAATGATCGATTTGAAAATTTTGAACAACTAGGGCCATGATGCAGAGTAAAAAGGAAAAAAATGGAGCAAATTAGTTACAAAAAACCGGAGCAAATGAGTTGTAGTTCAGAACAAGGGCAAAATGAAGAGCGTCAAATTAGGTACGTGCTTCCACAAACTCCATGATGTGGCTTGTGAGTATGCCTCAGTATAGGTGGCAAACAAAATCTTCGCTCTAACAGTCTTGCTGTCCTACAAATTATTATGCATCGAGCATAAACTTTTCCTGGGGGCAAAAACGGACCTATTTCAACTGTTTAATGAGTTCCTCTCATCAAAAAGGTGACTGGACAATTAAGAAAAAAAACAAAAGATTGGGAACTAAGCTCTTGAATGATTGATACAATTCCATCCACCAAATACCATCAAGGGGTTACAGAAAAATCAAGCGCTGGCTTTCGATTCAGCCTCTGCTGGGGCAGGTGTAACACCACCGGTTGTTGGGCTGAAAGAGGAAACAAAGTAAACCATTAATTGGTGATATATCAAAAGAATTTAGCTGTCGCACGTTCATCGGGAAGCAGCAGATACTCACAGTCCAACCATGACTTTGAAAGCATCATAAATTCCCCACTGAGCACCAGTAAGGGTACCAATCATGACAATACGAATAGGAAGTCCTCTGGTGAAAAGACCCCAGAGACCAAACTTCTTAACAGCCTGCAAGAATACGGCAAAAATATATAGTTAAACAACAGCTAGCAACTACATACAGTCAATTTACAGAAAACAATATTATAGCTAACCAACAACTCGTAAGTATGACAAGAAAATATGGTTTGAGGCAAAAGGTCGAATATGCTTACATCACCCACTGTAGCACCCTTGGCATTGTTCAGGAAAGACACAAGGTTGTCAGCCGGGTGAGAAACAATAGCACAGAAGACACCAGCAATATAGCCACCAGCAAAGCTGATACCCAGCTGGGTCAACTTGCTGCACTCAGACTTGGGAACAGGCACAGCATGCTTGTAGATAAGCTCAACAATGGTCTCAAAGGAAGCAAACTTCATCATGGTATCTGCATGCATCATGCAGAATTCAACTTATGAGTACATCTTATAACAGAAAAAAATAGCTTATATAAGAGCAAATAATATAATACAACTAAGAAAATGAAGATAGTTGCTATGAAACAGGGCATGGAGCTCCACACTGCGAAGTAATGGTTTAAAGTTACACCAATTTCTGCTTAGGAAATGTCAAGACTACAGCTGCTAACTATGGTGAGACAATGAAATTCCTAGCATAAAATATCAACAGACGTCCAATGCTTTTTTTAGTTGGTATAATGCAATTCCACATACTTAAATAAAATGCATGGAACAATCTAGGAAGCAATCGACTTGCGTGAAGAAAACCTCCACTAAAGCTCATAGTACTTGATAGACAACTACAGCATCCAAAGCCTTTTAAATAAATGGCCATCATGCTTTTCTAATCAAAATGGAAATCCCAATAAAAAAATTGCGAACAATTTAAAGCTGAGACTGGAAGATACCAAAAACTGAAACAGAGTGGTATGGGTTCTCTTCTTGTTGGGCCACGTGCAACAGATAAATTGATTGTTCAATACGTTTTAGTTCAAATACAAAGTACAATACATGCATTTTTGACAAAATATGTGTTGATGTCCAGGATTTTAAAGAAAGGTGAGCTCTAGTGAAAACCACTAAAAAGAAGTTGAGGAAACCCTATAAAGTGGGTAAACAAAAGTATAACAAATAATTCTACAGAATAAATAATGATAGGGAATTATCATAAAGCTGAAATGCTTGGTGTAACAACAGAGACATTTAAAAAAAAGTCAGTTCACAAGGTGTCAAGACATCAAGAGAGTTGTCCCACACAGACAAGATTAGTTCTAGAGCATTTCCATGTGACTCGCAACTTTGCAGCAATCACTCAATACAAATGAAGTTAAAAAAAGAGATGAATGTACCAATATGATAACAGATATGAACTTACAAGGAATCTGACGACCCCAGAGAGGAACAAGTCCCTTGTAAAGCCTAAAATTATTAAGCAGTAAGAGCTGTTAACATAGAGGACGAGAAAGTGTCAAATCATGATGATTTTGAGCCAGCACATTTACTTACCCGAGAGCACCTTCAGATCGGACAAATTTGGGGAGCCCATCGCTCAACCCACGAGCAAATCCAGGCTGCGTCTGCACACGTACCTTCACAGCTTCAAAGGGGCAGAGAGCCACATCAGCAATTACCTCAGCAGAAGCAGAACCTGCCAGGTAGATCAGAGTCTTGTACTTCTGGGCATACTCAGGCCCTGCAATGTCCGAGTAGTACTTCTTGAAGAACTCATAGAAGCCAAACTTGCAAGCCCCCTGAGCACTGTAACCAAGCAAGGTAGGCACCCATCCCCTGAAGAAGCCCCTAGCCCCTTGCTCCTTTAACAGGACACCAAATCCAGATGAGATGCTCTTGTATTTCGCTGGATCGATCTGCAAAATAAAACCACAACATGTTATTACCAAAATCTTCTCACACAATTCATCAGTTAATGACTGTACATATTATCTATCTATCTCAAACGATTCATTAAATGTCACAGTAGAGAAATGACACTTACTGAACAGGGAGTGAAGTTTTATGGGTTAGCGAAACCAGATAGTTAGCTAGGCAGATACCAGATTACAAACTAAAACATTTGTTTACAGTTAAATTGGAAAAAATTTGTTAGTGCCATTGCTATTTGAATTGCTTCCTCCACTGGACCAAAATTGCACAAAACACATGCATAAAGCCAGAAATAGAAAGTGTTCACAAGTTTAGACAGGCAGAATTGAAATCAACCTATCAAACCAAACAAGACAACTGTCACAATTCACAATTATGGTTCATTTGGTTCCAAACCTGATCATGCCTATCCTAATTGATAGCCATTTAACAACAAATTCATCAATTTGGTTTGCATTACAATTAAATGATTTTAGTAGGAAGACATGAACACAACTACAAAGTTATAATCAACAGAAATGTTGAAAGCTGTGCTCTTATATAATTAGCATCTCCTAGTCACCAGTTCCAACAGAGAGAAAACAAAAGGCACCTTGTGTTGGAATAAACAAAGAGCATGTCAAGACAAAAAAAAAGGTGTGGCTATTAACAACATCGGCTGTTCAAAGGGGTAAAACATAGTGATCAAGCTCGGAGGGCTAGCTACACCTTCAAAAATCTGCCTGCTGTAATCGCCATCCACTCTTAACAGTACTTATCTACTAGCAAACAGCAGTATTCACAAACTCCTGCACGACATAAACAAAGCGCAATGCAAAACTTCAGGCATAGTGACTAGTAGGAAGCGGCAGATTCACGCATCAGATTAGGAAGTGCGGAAATGGAGATCAGAAGCCCACAACTACCGAGCCCGGCAATACTAAGCTAACCAAGCACCGCTAGATCCGCGCGAGATTTCCGTGAAATGGTGCCCTGAGAGCATCGGGCCCGCAGATCTAGACCGCTGCCCGCTCACCTGCATGTTGCACTTGACGAGGTCGAGCGGGGTGACGGCCATGTGGGTGAGCCCGCAGCTGGCGATCCCTCCGGCCGTGCAGGCGGCGTAGAACGCCGGCGAGTAGAGCTCGATCTTCTCCTTGGGCGCCTGGATCGAGATGGGCGCACCGCCACCAGCTCCAGCCGCGGCCGGGGCCGGGGCGGGGACGGGGACGGAGAGGCGCGAGGGGGTGGCGGCGAAGGAGCGCGCCGAGGAGGAGGCGTAGAGGAAGCTCGGGAGGAGCGACTCGCGGGAGCGGTCGGAGAGCGCCATCGCCGCCGAGAGATTCGGAAGATTCGTCTCTCTCGTGGTGGTGCTCTGTGAGAGCTCTCGCGGTCGCGTGGGTTTGACGAGGCGGCGGAGCCGCGGAGGCGGAGGCGGAGGCGAATATGAAGGGGCGGGGTTTGCCTGGAGTCAATTCCTACGAGCCATTAAAAAAAAGTTTCCAATTTCGTTCTGACTCCCGACCAGCAATAACTCAATTTCGTTTGCACTCACGTGCCACTACTGGAACGGCAACTAACGGTAACTTAAAATGTCTCTTTTGCCCCTCACATGGTCTTCTCCCTCACCTCCAGCTCCTGTCCCAAAGTGCCGCTGCCCGCTCTGCTCCTTCGCGTCGCCGCCCTCGCACTCTTCCAGAGCCCGGCCCTCTAAGATGCCCATGGTGGCGGCGGCGGCTTCTACGACTCAGCGCACGTCACCCAGCTCGGCGAGGATGGCGCACCTGCGGCGAGGCCCCGCCCATGCCAAGGCAGGGAACGGCGGGGCGAGCTGCAGCTCCGGCCGGCGAGGCGCGCGTGGGCGTACTGCGGCTCCGGCTGGTGAGGCGGGCGGAGGCGAGCTGCAGCTCTGGCCGACGGCGTTAAGGCGGCGGCCATGGCGTGGCCAACGGCACGCAGGAGGCGGGGCCGTGGGCAGCACGCGCAGGGCGGCCTGCAGCGCTCGCGCGGGCGGCCGGCAGTGCTCGTGCGGGGCCGTGCGTGCTGGGGACTGGCGGCGCGCGAGGCGCGAGGGAGGCAAGCATGAGGCGGCGACGGCGCACAGCAAGAAGGAGAGCGGCGGCGCAGGAGGGCCAGGACGACGCCCTGCCCCGACGACGCCCTCTCCCTCGCCGAGCCACTCCTCCTCCGTGGATGCGACCCACTCCCGCGTCCGCATCCAAGCTCCTCCCTGTCGACCCCTTCTCCCCGCTCCCCGACGCCGCCGTCCGCTGGCCCAAGGTTGGCGTCGCTGAGCCGCGCGGGGCCCATCTGGCTAGGGCTCGACATCGGCGTCCCTGTCGCGGTCGCTGCCCGACGGCGCCGCACTGTCGGCGTTCTCCGTCGGCCTGACTCGTCTCGTCGTGGCCAGCCGGCCGGACACGGCGCGGGAGCTCCTGGCCAGCACCGCCTTCGCCAACCGCCCCGTCAAGGACGCGGCCCGGGAGCTCCTCTTCCACCGCGCCATGGGCTTCGCCCCCTCCGGGGACTACTGGTGCGCGCTGCGGCGCATCAGCTCCGCGTACCTCTTCAGCCCGCGGCACGGCTCAAGAAGCTCGCGAACCCTACGGTGGTGATGACCACCATGAACCTGGGCGCGCCCTACTCGGAGGCAAGCAGGGGAGTGCCGCACGGGGGGAGGAAAGGGAGGTGGCGAGCGACACCCGGCACGACGGGGTGCCGGAACCGCTCGGCCTCCTCGCCCATGGTCAGGGGAGGTCTTGCCGGTGGGGGAGGATCAGCCGGCGACCTGTGCGGGGCTAGAGCGCACCGGTAGCGCGGCGGGACGCGGTAGCCGATGAGGGCGGGCGGCACAGCACTGGGCGGCCACGGCGAACTTGCGGTGCGGCCCTGCCGGCGGTAGCTGCACACAGCTTGCAGCAATGGAGCTCGGGCTGGATAGGTGGAAGGGTAAAATGGTCATTTTGCCTTGTCGTTAGCTTCTGTTTCTGCTAAACTGGACGGAAGGGGCACCGGGGTCTAACAAAAGTTGAAGTAGTGGCTCTCAGGCGTCATAAGTTTTTTAGTGGTATATATAGAATTGGAAACTTTTTTAATGGCTGATAGGAAATTGCCTCTCCAACTTGCTAGGGCATCGACCTCTTTGGAGGCTGCGGCGGCCGAGCGGGGTTCTATGAGTGTGGGGCCCAGGGACTGAGGTCCCAACGTTTCGGTTGGTGGCGCCGTTTGTGTCTGGAGTTAGGGTGTGAACGGCCTACTTTGTGCGCAATAAAACGTGTTAAACATCTCTTGCTGCCGCTAAATTTTCATTTCTTTTAAACCTAATTACCTTTTGATGCTTGCGAGGATGAAATGAGCAATTTTGGAAGTACCTTTTTCCCATCGGTTTTCTTTCATTCTAAATCTTTTAAAGTTTGAATTTAAACTCCTTATTCAACATTTATATGTTGGTGGTGAAATGGTCGGTGGCTACCTAATGTCTCTTGTTTTTCCATGCATGTCGCACGCCGTTGGGCCCTTCCTCATGGCCGTGAGCCGTGACGGCTGACGACGACGACTCGGAAGGGATTGAATGTTCCACCGGGACGGTCTTGTGCCTGTCGTCGCCTCGACTCATGTAGATTCGCGGGGCCGAGGGTGGAGGGGGCGGGGCCAGGGCAGATGCCTCTGCGGCGGCTCTGTGGCCTTCCAAGAGGAAGAGGGGGGCCGCCCGATTGATGGTCCAACAGTCAGGTCCACTCCCGCATGATGGCTTTGGTCAGAAAAACGCGCACATTTTTATTTTTTAGATACAGAAAAATGCGCATTTATTTCAAAAAAAATGCCGACAAATGGCGTGGCGAATTGGCAACCAACTGGGCCCGTTTGGGCCCCGGGCTGGCTTGAGCACTGCCAAAGAAATGGCCTACTCGGGCCAGGCCCATCATACCTTTCTGGCAGCTGTTTTTGCCTTCCTCGCACGCCCAAGCCAACCAACCGTCTCACAGTTACCCCCTCGCGCCATCTCCATCGCCTCCTGGCCGGCAAGCAACTCGCGCTTTGGCACCATGCACAAGTCACCGTCGCCCCCTAGGAGGCAGCTCACCTCACCTCACCTCGCTGCAGGATCGCTTTCGTCTCCCCGCGAAGCCATCCTTTCCCACCCGTGCCTCAATTTCCAAGAACTCCCAGCCAATCAAACCCTGGCGTTGCCTTAAAACCAGCGCCGCGTCATGCAGACCTCCCAAGCGATCTTCCGAGAGCTACAGGCCTACAGCTGATCAGGCATTCGACCCGACGCGACGCAAGAAACAGCGCACCCCCGGGCCCCGGCCCATGTCGACGACGGCGCCGGCGCACCACGGCGGCGCGCGGCACCGGACGTGCCGCATGTACTGGTGCTACCAGTGCGCCCGCGCGCTCCGCATCATCTCCTACCCGTCCACCGACGTCTTCTGCCCGCGCTGCTTCGGCCGCTTCCTCCACGAGATCGACGCGCCGCCGCGCCCCGCGTTCCCGCCGCCGCCGCCGCACTTCCTCCCGCACCCGTTCCACCCACAGCACCAGTACGACGGCCACCCGCGCCGCTGGGTCATATACGGCGGGGAGCCGGCAACTGTACCAGGCCGCGCGTTCCGGCAGCCCGCTCCGGCTCCGTCGCCTGCACCGGCGCCGCCTCGGCGGCGCGTGCCCTCCCCGCCGCCGCCGCCGGTGCCGCGGCGGCCGTCCACGCCCCCGGCCATCGACCCCGGGAACTACTTCACTGGGCCGAACCTGAACAACCTCATCGACGAGCTCACCAGAACGACCGCCCGGGTCCTGCGCCGGCGCCGTCGTCGGCCATCGACTCTCTCCCGACGGTGCGGATCACCGGGGCGCACCTGTCCGACGGCCCGCAGTGCCCCGTGTGCAAGGAGGACTTCGAGCTCGGGGAGGCGGCGCGGCAGCTGCCGTGCAAGCACGTCTACCACTCCGACTGCATCGTGCCGTGGCTCCGCCTCCACAACTCCTGCCCGGTCTGCCGGTACCAGCTGCCCGGTGGGGCCTCCTCCAACGGCAGCGGCGGCAACAGGAACAGGGAGCGGGAGCGAGCTGGCCCGTTTGTTTTCGATTATAAGCGGATTCTAGATGAAAATAAGCCAAAAGCCCACCCAAACGCCTCGATTAATTTTTGCTTCTACCGGCCGCCGCTTTCCAGAAAATTGTCAAAACAACTGAAGTCTCGATTCCCCCCCCCCCCCCCCCCGAAGCGTCCCGGACCTCGCGTACCTAGTAACCGAGCTATTTTTCCCTCACTGCCCCCTCTCACCCTCAGCCCTCTCCTCTCGACGCCACTGCCGTGCACTACTTCCCCACCGCCCCTCTCCTTCTCCGCCGCCCCTCTCCCTGCGCCGCCTCTGCTCGAGCTCCGGTGCCTACTCCGTGCCCCTGCCCATGACTTTGGATCTGCGACGCCGCCAAGCAGAGCTGCGCCGCCGTCCCTGAGCAGAGCTACGCCGTCGCCCTTTTTCCCCTAACTGGAGCAACACCGCCGGCCCCTGACTCCCGCCCCTATCCTCTCCGATGTGGAGCAGTACCGCCGCCGGCCCTTCCGTCCCTCAACCAAGCAAGCAAGCTTCAAGCTCGGTGAATGCTTGTCTTGTTGCTTGTCTGCGGGTGCCGTGTTTAATTTGTGCTCGTTGCTTCTTGTCTTGTTGCCTCTGTTCTAGTAGTTCGGTGCTTTCCTTGGTTCTACTGTAATTTATGAAAATTTGGACAGGATGTTTCCTTTCTCATTTCTAACGGTGTGAATTATAATTTGTAATATAATTATATGGTCAAAATATTTAAAAAATATAAGAAGTATTGAATTATGTTTGTATTCCGTACAAAATAATATCATCAGCCTCAAGGGCATTTCAGACATTTTGCCACTCAACTCAGATAATCGACTCAGAATAATCAGAATTGTCAAACACTCAGCTTATTTACATAGCCGATTCTTCAGACAGTAAACTTATTTCAGAATCTTGCTTCTCATAAAAGCGAGATCCACAAAAACCGAAACAAATGCCTCTCCCCCGACGATGGTGAGGTGGGGCCCGTTCTCGTGGCTGTGGCCGCCGCGGGAGCTGGACGACCCCGACGACGCGTGGGAGCACGGGCGCCGCGGCAGGCAGCACGACGCGGCCGACGCCGGCGGTAATGACATGACGGCCCTCCAGTCTTTCGTTCTCGTGGCAAGCTGTGTTTTCCCCTTCTCATTCTTCGTCTGAGCCATGACGAAAGCTCAAAACGTCTTTCATGGACGTTGTACCACGACGACACAACGGAGGAACACGCAAAGTTGATTGTGCATGCCATAGATCTACTTGCTGTTTGACCAACTTCGTTTGTTCTAAGCTGTTTCTCATCTTGCATTTGCTCGCTTTCAGCATTCTACGCTTGGTGGCGCTCTCTGTTTCTCTTCTAACTGCTCCGGCGGAGACCCAATCGTATCCCAGTTAAGTGGTCTGATCAGGTTTTCATCCTACTTCAGAAAGACAGATAATGCCGCCGTGCTGGAACCTAACAGCAAATTGATAAATTGCAGGTCAACTCTGCAGCTGTTCTGCCAGTTCGATGTGAATGGTGCAAGCCTGTTGTGAAGATGTAAGCATGCGCTCTTGTGAAAATGAAGTGGAGCCCCGCTGTAAATGGCGTGTAAATTACACATAGTTAAAGGAGCATGCCAAATTCAAGGCAGGCTCCATGTACAGTTAATGATGTATCATACATCATGATAATATTAGTTTCTGAACATGCAGCAGACATTCTATGTGATGTGGTTGATGTTGGCGGATGGGTTGCAGAATCTTGTAAGACACATGTTATATGAAAAACCGCACGGTGTGATGAAAAAATTTCTCATTGATCTATCAACTTCTCAGAGAGAAATTGACCAAATAAAAAAAAAGCATGAGTGTGGACGTCATAGATTGAACAGGAGCGAAAAAAATAACAGGTCGATTTCATTCAATCGTCATTAGTATACAAAAATGTAAAAATCTGATTCCTGTCTCTTGTATCAAACTATCCAGTTAGTTACGAGAGGATCGGCCGCTTAAACCATGATTCAGCATGGTTTCGAAGCCAGCGTGAAACCCTGAGGTGTATGATGCATTCTTTAGACTCCTCTGCAAGGAAAACATCCAGGTTAGTTATGCTTAGCAATATTAAAGGAGAAGGTCCTGCTGCATGGTAAAAAAAAATGGGCTCCTCTGTTATTATTAGTGGATATACTAAAATGAAAGCACGCATATATCAACAACAATCAGCTTTATATTGTCGTATTGGACCAAACCTGTACATAATCATGTGTTGAAATGCATTTTGAAGCTTAAATTTCATTTTTCCCACTTGACATGGGCCAATGATCCCTCACAAATGTAGCCAAATGAGCTCTCGTGTATTGTGGCTTAATGAGTTTTCCAACATGACAGAGGTATTGAGATTACCTAATATAGAGCCTTATAACCAAGAAATGAAGTTAAGTTGCATTGCATGAGTGGGGGAATTATTTAAGCTGGGAAATTTAAAATGAAGAAGTTCCTCTTCGCAGCATACATAATTTTAAACACATTAGAATAAACCAGACTTTTAATGTGTTTAATCATGCATGAAAAAATGAGGTCCTCTAAAAACAGCAGTAGAGAAACAAACCGCCATAATCTCCACAGCTGGGGCAGCCCGTCCCCTAATGCGATCTATGATAGAAGAAATCTCTTCCTTCTTAACATCCAATTTGTTCAATGCCTGCACAACAATAATATCAACACATAAGTGCATACACTATATTGAAGGGTATTGTAGATAAGCTCTCTGGCTTTACCTCAGACAACAATGGAGAGATGATGTCAAACATCATTTACAAGGTTTTCAACACTGGTAGCATTAGTAGGTTTATCTACTTTGCTCTGCGACGTTTCTGGGCCCTTGCTCTGAACTTTGGGCTTAGCCTTCACTTCTGATCATGGACAAATTGTTATAGTTAACTATTGAAATTTAAGATATCCTAAGCTCAGTAAAAAAGTACAAATAAAATGCATGTATATATTTGCACACAATGAACAATAAGCAACAAGATGTTGCAACTTGCAACCTCCTGGAACTTTGATGGTTATGCCTTATGAGCTAAGGACAAAGAATAGAAACTAACCGGTTCTTTCTGCAGAAGCCAAAATCATCCAGAAATGATCATATCATGTAATTAAACACTTCGTGGCAACAATCCCAGTACATACATGTCAGATAATACAGGATACGCATACATTCCCCCAGGATCAAACTGGTCACTTCAATGGCTTAAGGTGGTGTTTGGATAGCAAATTGTTGATGGGAGTGGGGGTATGGGTCTGTTATGAGTTTTATTCCCATTCCCCTGTTTGGCATGGATTGGGTTTGGGATCTGACCATAGTGCACCTTCTAAAATGACAAGCATTTGTATGCTAATTGCTAAGGAACATTTTTTGTAATTCTGCAGTAGCCTATTCGTAACCCCAACCATTCCACCAGGAATGGATCAATGAGAAATAAGAAGCTCTCATTTGTTATTCCTGAACCCTCCTCTGTTACCCAAACCCCATATCCAAACAGGGGATTGAATCTAACTCTGTTTCCCTAATCCAAATGGTGCCTTATCTGAATGAGAACTGCTTAAATTATTTCGTGATAGGTTAGTTTCTATGATATTTAGCTCTTTGCGTACTGTACAAGTTTTAGTCCTTTTATGTAATATCGTCATGTAAGAACTCGCATGCTTCCTTCATAAATGGCATAGCAGTGCTCCTGCAGACTTTTTAAAAGGGAAAAAAAATCTCATGACAGTTGCCACATAATTCATTATTTTTGCTTGAAGACAGTGTATGGACCAAAGATCACAAACTTAGTACTCTGTGCTAGCTTGCTTTAATAGCAGTGATAAACATTATCTTACTACAAGGAATCTTTACCTACTTTTAAAACCATATTAAAGTACAGAGCTCTTGGCAGCCATGAGAGCATGATATACAAGCATAGTTACAGATTCCCAAAGAAAACATGTTAGTGGCTTTATGCTACCAAGCACTTCTCTTTTCCTGTCATATATGTATATGATATAATAGTACATAGTACTAAAGAAAAACTTTTCTCAATTGGCCAGCGATCCAAACAAATGTGAGGTATGCACAGCATGGTGGCCAAATCATGTCAATTTTGTTGATTCAACAGAACACCATACAGCTGAGAATTGCTAGCGCACTCTACATGAATAGAAGATAAAGCAAATAACTGCAAGGGATGAAATTTGAAATAAGTATGGCATGCATCAATAGCTGACCTGTCGCTTTGGGCACATTATTTTGATGAGGAACATTAGTAGGTGTCGTGTTCTCAACTGGTTGTACTGAGGAATTTGGGACAGCAGATGGCACCAGATGTGCTAGATCAGGAGGACTATCCTTACCAACAGCTGGTGCATCCTGCATCATAGCATTGATATCAACATATCTCTCCAATTAAAAATGAATACATAGCGATTCAAGTATTACCTCGAAGTTCACATGTGCTGGTTGCTTTCCGATGGAGATGAGAAACTTGTCCAGATTGCTTGAGTTAAGAGCTGCGATGAAGTAAATTACAAATCAAATATCAAACTTAAGGATATGCATATAACATTAAGGTCAGGGTATATCATTTGCGCAACTTCATAGAAGCATCATGGGTGACTAACATACAGTTTTCGTTCAAGAATAGCAGTATAAATTACACTGTTCCCGTACACGACCGTTTACACCGTTTACACGGCGTGTAAATGCTACTCGATAGGTAGCTGTGAAGGCCGATTAGCCGTGTAAAGCCATGCAAAACTGTTTCAACCGTTTAAAAGGACATCTAAACGGCTGTGTATACCGACTTTGTGCTAAACGATGGGTGACCAACCGTTCACCGTTTAACGCTTAGGCTAATATTGATAAATTATCGGTAGTTCAAACAGTGGAATGCCGTAAGTAAAAGAAGTGTTGTTATCTGAAGCATACCAATTGTCACATCATTTGTCAGTGGATGGAAGTAGCAGGTCTGTTTAGACTTGAAACCTTTATCAAGTAATAGTGAAACAGCACTGCCCACAAGAACATAATTGCGTAAATCAGTTAAATAGAGTACTTGAAAAGTTCGTAGAAAAATACCAGGACGCTACTTCAGAGCACAGAACTGTAGAGAGCTATGAAGCAGAGGTAATCTCTTTTTTTTAAAAAAAAAATATCTTGGGAAGAAACAAGGAGATTGAAGACACTCAAGCAGTCTATCTTTCAACAGTAACAAATTCTATCATGCTGTCAGAAATATGACTCACAAATTGATGGGCCAGACTCCCACTACTATCATATCACAGTTGGGACAAAATTATGGTAGGTGACAACTTCCCATCAATCAGGATATCATAATTGATAAAGATAAGAGACAGAGCCAATCATACAGTCAAAGCAAGACTCCATACCTTGCAGACTCATTTATTAATGCAAAAGGAGTAACACACCCTAAGGGCACCTGGAAATAATAAAAAAGGCAAAATAGATTAGCATGTCGTTTAAGGAAAACAGTAAATAACTGAGCCATTCAATTAGAATCCTAACAAAAACCCACATGCACCTAAGCCAAGTAATCACCTCACTAAAAATGAAGAGAAAGAAAATTTTCTTCATGTGTTGAACCAAATAAACAGTAATCACTAATCAGAAATTTTATCATATGGAGAAACCTTCAATCAACAACAACAACAACAACATAGCCTTTTGTCCCAAGCATGGAGAAACCTTCAATACAAACAGAAAATTCTGTTGTTGAACTTATCAAGTAAAGCTTCCAACAAATAAACAACATTAAGAGTACACCATTGGTAATGATGGAACTCTCTACGAAATAACAGAGGAAGTCCTGACTCAACAAATAGTAGCAGCAAACTCATGAACTATGAAACTCAAAGATGCACTGTGTTATTGTGGCTTCATTGCTCCTATGATAATTGAAAGTTCTAAACAGCATATAAGTGGTTGACCTGAAGTACTTGTAGAAGATTTTCCTCAGGAGCCATTCGTAGACCACCTTTTCCCAAACCGAGACGTTGGGAAAGAACTAGAAGTTTAAGGAAAACAAAATTATTTAACACAATGCCGAAATAAGCAATAACAAGATGTAATCATCGGCAAAACTACCTACTTTTCATATCAACTTTGGTTTCAGCAAGGGCAGAAACAACATATAACCGATGCTTCTTGTCCTGAAACTCAGAATTCAGAAACATCAATGCATCACAACATGTGAATCAGTGAGAACTACATGCCATCAGTTGCAACAAACATACCTTCAAGAGTAAATTTTTACTCAAAGCACCTCCTAAATGGCCAACATGTCTGGCCTGGCAAAACCAAAATAAAAGGTCAATTAGCACTGAATGATCGGAAACCATCGCAGAACAGAGTAAGGACTCCTTGATTAACTGACCTGTTCCTCCACTGTCAACACAACAGGGTGATCGTAGCACGTGAAGTCAACCTTGAGCTCCTGCAGAAGACAAATAGCAGCAACTTGAAATCAAGCTGGCAAGTTCCACGGTGATGCTAGGAAGCAAAGTGTTTTCAGGTTGCAGCATCCAGAGACAGCCATCTGATATAACTGTCTGTGCTGCTATTCGCACTTCGATTTATGCATATTCAGGGAGAAAATCCGCGCCTTTTAGCGCTGGGTTTACGGCTAAGCTAATTCCCAGAAAATTCAAGCTGGGCGGAAGTATCTCGATGAAGATAGAGACGGAGGCACTGGTGTGGTGTGTGTCCGTCCAGGAGCGCCGATTTGGCAGATCTCCGTGGCCATGGCGCCACGCGAGGAAACATTCCTAGGAGACTGGGAGCAAAAGAAGGATGATGCAGATTACGGAAGCGGGTACCGACCTGGAGGCGCGCGAGGAGCTGGTCCTTCGTGTACCCCATGGCTGGCGACGGCGACGGCGGCGGCGGGCGAGTAGAGGGGGAAGGCCGGCTGCTATCGCTTAGGGCGTCTCGGTTTCTGGGATGCGAGCACAGGGCTTGTGCCATGTCTCAACGTCTGAACGAGCCGAGCTCGAGAGCGCAAGATCGATTGGGCCTCCTCTCTCTCTCTCTCTATATATATATATATGGTTAAGCAATTTATCTATAAAGTCTATTAAAATTTAGTTAATAATTAATTCAACAGTGAAAAAAATGTTGAACTAGTATTTTGAAAATATTGAACAAACATTTCGAAAATGTTGAACTAATATTTTGCAAATGTTAAACTAGTACTTTGAAAATATTGAACAATATTTTGAAAATGTCGAATCTTGACCATCTTCTCCGGCGCCGGCGCCCAGTGCGCGCGGTGGAGCCGCATAAGGGGCGGCGACGCGCAGGCCGCGGCGATGTGCCAGGCCGCGGGGCGGCGCGCAGGGCGGGGAGCACCGGCGCGACGTGGGAGGGCGCCGGAGCGCGGCGGCCGCGGCCGTGTGTGGCGGCGGCGGCGGTGCAGGACCGCGTCGGGGGCGGCGCACGGGCGGGGAGCGCCGGCGCGATGCGGGAGAGCACCGGGGCGCGGCGGCGGTGGCGCAGGACTGTGTCGGGGGCGGTGCGCGTGGGCTCGTGTCGTGGTGGCGGCGCTGAGCACGGGAGGGAATGCAAGGTGAGAGAGGATGAGGGGTAGGGTTGAATGTGGTAGATCCAATGATTATAAATGATTGCACGGATCTTAAACTTTGGAAGTTATGTTAGGAAAAAAAACTTTCGGAAAATAGATAGATTTTTCGAGATCGATTGGAGGGCGAATCTCGAGGGCCGGCTGCAGGTAGGGTTAAGGCTGGATATCGAGCTGGCTCGGCTCGGCTCGGCTCAGCTCGAGCTGGCTCGGCTCGGCTCGGCTCAACTCGAGCTGGCTCATTATGATAACGAGCCAGCTCGGCTCGGCTCGGCTCATTTGCCAGCTCGAGCCGGCTCGTTTAGCTCGTGAGCTAGCTCGGGGACCGGAGCGGCACGCGGGCTTGGGTGCAGGAGCGGCGCGCTGGGCCGCCGGCCACGATGTGGAGCTTGGGGGGGGGGCGTGCGGTGCTCGGCCGGAGGCAGCCGCTTGCCCTCCTGGCTGGCCGGCCGGCTGGGGAGCGCTGGAGGCGAGGAAGGTCGAGGCGGGGCCGCCAGCCTTGGTGCCGAGCCTGGGGGCGCTGGCCCGCTGGGGAGCGCCGGAGGCGACGAGGGTTGGGGCGGGGCCGCTGGCCGCGGTGCCGAGCCGGGGGGCAGTGGCCGCGGTGCGGCGCTCCGTGTGCGCGGCGTTGGGCTGCCTGCCCGCTTGGCTGGCCGCCGGCCAGGGAGCGCAGGAGGCGAGGAGGGTCGGAGCGGGACCACGGGCCACAGCTGGTCGGGTGCGAGCGGCGCCGTGCGCCTGTGCAGAGCTGGAGGGGAGGGTGGGGACTGGGAGGCGGGCGATGGGTGGCTGTGCAGCGGCCGGGGGCGGGGCCAGGGGCATCACGGGACGGGGACAAGGGGTTGAGAGACTGAGAGAGAGATTGAGAGAGAGCTAGACTGAGAGAGAGCCATAGAGAGCCAGAGCTTGTTTGGGCTCGCGAGCAGCTCGCGAGCCAGCTCGAGCTGGCTCGATAATGAGCCGAGCTAAATACTTAGCTCCGCTCGCTAATATTTTCTAACGAGTCGAGTCGAGTCGAGCCACTAACGAACCGAGTCAAGTGAGCTACCGAGCCACGAGTTTTTCGTCCAGCCTTAGATAGGGTGGACGTCGAGTCGAGGTTAAGGAAGGCCGAAGATTTTGAGGCCGGCTTAGATTCGGGATAAAAGCCTCTTGGGCCTTGGAGCCGTGGAGTATTGGTTGTGGGCTCGATCATCACGAACTGGACCAGGAATAATATATGACGTCAGACATGTTTCTGCAACGCCAGCGAGCTTGCCGAGCAGTCTTGAGCTCGGCTCGGAATTCAATCGAGGGAAAAAGTCTGTATCACCTCTCCACAGGGTTTGGACTACATAATCCTCGATCAATGAAATAGTCTATATCACTCTCTGAATTTTTCAAAACCGGTCAAATTACCCCCTAAAATTGTTTTAAAAATCATAGTAAATCACATAAACATCATAAAATAGAAAATCAAATTGTGTTAGACTCCAAATGAGTAGATCTACAAAATGAACATATAATATGATATATTTTAGTATATTTTTTTGTTGTACCTTTAGATCTATACTTTTCTTCATAGCTGTAAAAAATATACTAAAGTATACCATATTATATGTTCACTGTGTAGATCTATTCATTTGGAGTCCAACACAATTGGATTTTTCATTTTATGATTTTTATGTGATTTACTATGATTTTTCGAAACTGTTTTAGGAGGTAATTTGACCCGTTTTGGAAAATTTAGAGGGTGATATAGACTGCTTCATAGGTTGGGGTTATGTGGTCCACCCCACGTAGGTGAAGGGGTGATATAGACTTTTTCCTCAATCGAGTGGATCTCGAATCGGGTATGTGACGAGGAGCCGAGTTCGAGCAGCTCGTGTTCGCTCACTCTCTTTGAAGCCACGTTAATTCGTCGTCATCAAATCTAGATAGTGGCTGTACAGATTACAGAGTGAATTTTCTGTTCCTTTTGGGGGGATTTTTTTTTTACTGGAATCCGTCCCTCCTTGCTTGGATCTTACTGCTTTGACATGCATGGGTATGTGTTGTTCAACTCGCACCGACAATTACTTCATTTGTGTATTTCCTCATCATTTAAATCTAGTGACAGAAGCAGTGGAACTGTAGAAGAAACGCGGCCTGAATTTTCACTGTCCAGCAAAAAAGCCTGATCCTGATTTCTTCCTTTTCCCAATCAGAGTTCTAGTTAGTAACAGAGCATGTTCTTTTCCTTTCCTTACCGCAGTAGCTTAAAGCATAAAAATCTCACACCTGAGATTCAGGTTTAACATGATGAGAAGTATTGTCACTGTACACTAGTATAATCACAAAATATAAGGGCATACGGCAAAAGCCACTAAGGGCCCATAAGTCACAGATGGCCCACACAAAATTTTCAGTCACAAGGATCCCAGAAATCCTGCATCTACTAGATACTACTGTAATAGTATACTAGTACGGTATCATCCAATGGCTGAAATAGTAAAGAGGACGATGCTTTGGACACAAGTAGGAGTACATCATCATATTTCATTACTTGCACTTGCAGAAACACAGATTCTACACATAGCATGGCATGCAACTGATGAGAGGAAGTTGACTCCATGGAAAGCTGCCTTAAAACATGTAGCTCCATGAGAGCTCCCCCACATTGCACAATTAGCCTAGCACTAGTACGTAGTACAATAATTAACTTCTAGTAGTTCATATGAATCAAGTAGTACAATAATTAACTTCTAGTAGTTCATATGAATCAAATAATCCTTCATCGTATATATATGATATACTGTTTATTATACCGTGACCAATTCTTGATCACGTTAGGTTGCGGTAGTGATTATTAATCAGTCAGTGTTGAGTTGATGAATGATGATGATCGCCTGAGGTTTGACCGCCGAGCTGATGTCTGGTGGAGGAGCTAGCAGCTGATCTCGATCAGTTGACGGAGGAGAAGCTCCAGAGGTTGATCTCACCTTCCTCCTCCCACTCGTTGGACGCGTCCGTCGCCATGGGCGCCGACGCGAAGAAGGAGCTGCATGGGTCCATCAGGGCGTACTCCATGCACTTGGGCGACTGGAAGAAGGCTTCGATGTCCGCGAGCGCGGCCAAGTCCGCGTCCCCCGTCACGTCCACGTCGTCGTGCGCCGTCTCGTAGTACTGGCCGGCGCCGCTCCCGGTCTCCGGGGAGCTCGCGCCCGACGAGGCGTCGCCGTAGCTGCAGGGCGGGGTAGTGGCGGCGTTGGTGGCCGCGGCGGCGGGGTAGCAGGGCGCGCCGGCCTGCAGCGGGCTGCATCCGCCGGTACTGGCGGCCGCCGCGGCGGCGACGCGCTGGATGGACTTGGGCGACATGGCGGCGGCGGGGATGTGGAACGGGAGGTGCACGGGGAAGTTGAGGTCGGCGGCGGAGCCCTTGAGGCAGAGCAGCGCGGCGTCGTAGGCGCGGGCGGCGGCCTCGGCGGTGGAGTAGGAGCCGAGCCATATCCGCGTCTTCTGGTTGGGCGCCCGGATCTCCGACACCCACGAGCCCCATCTCCGCATGCGCACGCCCTTGTACTGCCGCTTCCCGCCGCCGCAGCCGTGCTGCCTCGCCGCCGCCGCCGCATTGCCTTGGGCCGCCGCGTCCGTCTGCAGCTGATGCGCGCCGCCCTTCACCATGTCGTCACGGAGGCCTGACGCCGCCTGGCCCCGACGATCGATGATGCTCTGGCTGGTAGCAGAGTTCGATGCGCGATGATGTCGACGGTTAGGACTTAGGAGTGCAAGAGCTCAGCTCGGTCGAGGAAATGCAACGGGCGTGGCAGTGGCTAGCTGGGGCCTGGGGTAGGTGTGTGCGGCTACCGGCTGGTGTGGAGCGCAGCGTCCGATGGCTTATTTATAGGACGCGGCCGCGTCAGATTATTTGTCTCGCCTCGTTTAGAGGCTGTGCGTGTGATGCGCAATTTTTATACCGATTTTGTTCACATCACGCTGATTTTGCCTGCATTCATTTGTTTTCTGTGCAAGACACACAGTACAGCGTCGGTACACGATCGTACTACTCCAGCCCTGCAATAATTCAGAGGAAAATACTAGGATATGCATCGATGCATGGAGGGAGGAGCGAAGGATCCTACGGTCGATCGGACCGTTCATCCCGATCGACGTACGCAGCATGTCAGCGGCTCGGCGAGGACAGGTTGTACGCTTCAAGTTTACTCAAGTGTGGATAAGCCACGAGCTAGCCCGCGGCAGCAGGCATCAGCATGCACGCATGATATGATACAAGTACATGATAAGTATGATTATTAGTGTTGGCGTGCCGTGCAGTCACTACAAGAAATCCAGATACTTTCGGCGGCCAAAAACCGCCGAAAATAAACGACTACCGCCGAAAACAGGTAATTTTCGGCGGCTTTTAGCTAATTTTCGGCGGAATTTGGATGCCGGAAATGGACAGCCGAAAATTAGCACAATTTTCGGCGGCCCCGCCGAAAGTTGATAATTTTCGGCGGCTTCAGCTGAACCGCCGAAAATTATCCTCGCCACTTTAACTTTCGGCGGTCTGTGTAGCCGCCGAAAATTAGCCAGGTTAAGTTTCGGCGGTTCAACCGATCCGCCGAAAATAATTCAGGTTTATTTTCGGCGGTTTTGTACAGACCGCCGAAAATAAAAGTATTTCCAGGTCAAATACGACACATATTTTGTTAATATCATCGACAGATAATAATCCATATAACATTCACACATCAATAGATAAACAATCTCGCAACAATAGACGACAATAATCAAATCTCAGCACATATGATTCACATAACAAAGTACAAGCTCCAAAGCACCGCTCCAAATCTCATTACAAGCTCCAAAGCACCGCTCCAAATCTCATTACAAGCTCCAAAGCACATTCATAGGTCATTACAAGCTAGGTAACAAAAGAAAGTTCAGCAAAGAAGGCATATATCACGGCATTTGAGGGTCATTGGAGTTGTGCCCGCTACCTCCGGAAGCGAATAGATTGTTGGGGCAGTCAGTAGCCCGATCATCCTGTTAATAGGAGAAAAGTCCGGTATTAGAGAGAAATTAGGAGTTATCAATTATAAGTAACCAATAGCTATTGAGAACTAACAAACTAACCTCCTTTCTAGGTGTATTTCGTACTTGGGCTGGAGGGGATTGGCTGATGTCTCTCACATTTACTCCTGATCCCTAGTGTATAGGAGATGAAATTGATTTACTGATTCGGCTATATTGACTACATGTGTTTAGAATCAACTAAATTCAACAGCATTGGGTTAATTAAACTGAATTTCTGGCAGTTAATCGAACCTCGGCTGCAGGAGGTCTCAGAGGATATAACTCAGGCAACACTGGCGGAGGTGGCAGTGGTGGTGGCGGTGGCAAGATATTTCCATGGCCATGCTGCTGCTGTAACACCGACTGTAAATGCAACCGGTTAGTAACACAAAGTGAGGAATGGTCGAAATGCTAATTGTTCAGGAATCATACTTACAGCAATCCAATCTTGCTGCCGTAAGTTATACTCGCTTTGCGCCCTCATTTATGTGTGGTAAAAAATAGGCGTATAGATTCAGATATCATTGCCAAGGCAACTCAGATGAAGATTATTATGCAGTATGGTGTTGGGTTAGAAGGTGATTAGAACTCTGGTGTTATCTTGTATACTCAATCAATCTATCAACTTACTAGTCCATCTTATTTAAATTTCACACTTTTCGGCAGGTGTCGATATAAATGCTGCCACATAACACAAAATCAAAGTTGCACGGATACCCGGAAGCACGACAGAAGCGATAACAACACTGGAAGATACTAAAAGGTACCTACTTTGAAGGTACCTAAAAGGTACTAAAGGCTATTCGAACCAAACATTACTTGATAATTATGAATATTGTCAATCGATCGATTACAAGTAGAACAACAGTTAACCAAACTAAGTTCAGGCATATCCAACTTCTATTCCATCATAGATAAACTATGCAGCTAAAATAAAATGAAATTAGAAGAACTAATCTCAAGGGGAGGGGGGCTATACCTTGGAAGTGTTGCGGATCGATGAACTTCTGCAGATGACCTCCCAGTTGCTGCGGATGAACTGTTGAGGACGTCCGCAACCAATGCCAATGGCACGTACACGAAATCAACCCTCCCCCATCTCCGGTGCACCTAGGGTTCCCATGGAGGGGCCAGAACCAAGGGGTGGTGCGCCGGTGGTGGGGGCGGTGATGGGGGCCGGCGCCAGGGGTGGAGAGCGCACCACTATCTCCAGGCACCCCGGGTGACGGCTGGAACAGCGCGGCGGCGGCGGTACCGGCGGCGGAGGGGGAGAAGGAGAGGCCGGAGAACGAGCGGCGGCGGCGGTACCGGCGGCTGGAGAACGAGAGGTCGGCGGCGGAGGTACAGGCGGTTGCGGCGGTGGGGGAGAAGGAGCGGCCAGAGGCAAAGGGGCGGCGGCGGCGGCGGCTGGCGGCGGGGGAATGGGAGGAGGAGGAGGAGGAGGAGGAGGGCGAGGAGGCGGCGGCGGCGGCGGCTGGCGGGGTGGGGCGCCGGCGACGGGCGTTGGGGTCGGGCGGCGCGACGGGGGAAACAACGGGAGGATAAGGAAGAGAGAGAGAAGAACTGGGCGGGTGCGAGGATAAGGAAGAGAGAGGGGGAAAAGGAGAGAGAAGAGCTGGGCGGCTGGGGGTATAGCCCCTTAATTTTCGGCGGCTAGTACAGGCCGTCGATAATTAGGCTTTTATTTTCGGTGGCCTCCTTACAGCCGCCGAAAATTATATTAATTTTGGCGATTTTTTTTATTTTCGGCGGCTAGTTCTGATGCCGCCGAAAATAAGTTAATTTTCGGCGGCTTTTTCTCTAGCCGCCGATAATAAATATAGCCGCCGAAAATTTCTGAATTTCTTATAGTGAGTGGCTCGCATGCTACATCGATCGATCGATCGCCAGGGAATAGCTAGCAATCGATCGATCATCATTCTGTGCTGCACAGGTGTACAAACCGGACTCGCCTGGTCGTCTTGCCGGTTCCGTGGTTGGTGACTTGGTGTCATGGTGCTAGTAGTAGACCAACGTTCGTGCAGCGCGTGTAGATGTGCTTGTTGGGCTTCTTTCTACTACGGAGTAGCCTTCTGTCCGCGTGTACCATGTCGTCGCCCTGACAAATTACTGCTCTAAACATAGAGTCAGTCACCAGTTACCACCAGTCAACACTCAATACGTCACATCTCGTCACGCTAACCATGTACTGAAAACTTGTTCAGATCAAGAAGCACGCTCCGTTGGCTAGCCACGCCACACCGTCGACGACGTCCGTGTACATGTCCAGGGCCGGCCGGGCAGCGATACGCGAGACAACCTGAGGAAAAAGTCTAATCGCTTTAGATTTTAAGCTAGCTAACCCCGCAAAGTCCCATCACTTAACCATGTGCCGGAATTACTTTCCGCCGTGAACAGCCGCCCGGTTGACCCACGCACAGGAACGCACTGTGCGCCGCCCACCACCCTCTACCTCCGCTCCACCTACACGCAGAGAAGATAACCCGGCGGGCACATGCGCGCCCGCCCGGCCTGCCCAACGCTCAGCGGAAACCATCGGCAGCGCGCGGCAGACTGCGCCGGTCTCGAGCATCCGGCGTCTCCCCGGCCGTACGGCACACGAGCGCGGTGTCGCCCAGGGCGCAGAGAGCACTGGCAGACTGGCACGCGCTCGGATCGGACCAGCGTCCCCGGCGGCGGCGGAATTCTGGCAGCCCGCACGGCCGCGGACATGCCGAGCTGGGCGTGCACAGTAGTGAGAAACCACGCGCGCATGCACCTCGGTGCCAGGTGGAGCGCCGCGTGCCAGGGCGCCGTGCCACCGGCCGGTAACATGCGCGGCGCGCCTTCGCGCGCAGCTTCGTCCGAGGGCGCTGGCGCACGGTGTGGGGGCGACGCCGCGACGGCGACCCGATCGTTGGATATAGCGACGGAGAGCGGGAGGCGCCGCGCCGAGGCGGAGGAGGGGTCAGGCGCGCGCGGCGTCAGCAGACGGGGATCCCTGGCCTGGGCGGGGCGCGCCCGGCACAACAACCAACCAACCAACCGGCGCGCGCGCGGCGCGTACGGAGGTGGTGGTGGGTTCCGCTAGCGTTTGGGCAGCTGCTAGCTGGAGCCGCACTGGCCTCCGACCGCAAACCGCGTCGAGCTGATGCGGACGGGTGATGAGGGGGATAGGGCCTCGGGATCGATCAGCTACCGTGCCCATGGGCGGGCGCGACCGGGCACGGCTACCCGATGGGAATGAAATGATGGGTGTGGTGGTGTGGTGTGGTGGCCTGGGGGATTCGGATTCCTCTCCGCTCCGGGGGATAAGGGATAGCGATGCTTCCTTTTTCCTTGCATGCTTTGGTCGCGCTGACGTAGCTCTGCGTAGGACTCTCCTCGTCCTCGATCTGCTGGGCTCTGTGGGGGCATCGCACCGGCTGCCGTGCGGTCGGACTGTACGGCGTGAGACTGAAGCACATGCTCACTGTACTGCTTGAGCTTGAGCTACAACCAGTTCGAGCAAGTTGCTGTGCCCGTTTAATCCACGGAAGGAATGACAAAAATGTGCCATTGGCAGAGCACATGTGACGGTGAGCGCATCGTTCCAGATTAAAGCAGCCTTGGTTCGGGACTTGAGGTACTAGTTGCTTCAAGTGTTCAGCGCGCCTGTCTGAACGCAAAGCTACCCTCGTCCTCCATCGACGCAATGCATGGTTTGGGCGCATGTAATGTAATGCATACGTCGGCACTGTCAGCGAGCGAGTCTTGCCAAGTACTAGCGTTCTCGCTTTCACAAACGCCATGCTTTCTCACCTCAGGATTCAAACAAACGCATCGTCAAATAGTCGTTAAGATTGTCCGTCCGACTGTTGCTGATGAACACGGACGCGTAGCTTTCGTGATCTGTTTCACGAACTGATGCAATCATGCAAATGCAGGGGACAATGAACGATCGATGCCCATCGGATCAGGTTGCACCGCAAACGCGAAACAATGCTGCCTAACCAAGGCCCTGAAGCTCCAGATCAGTCTGCGTCGTTCCACACGGCCGGTGCCTGCCAGGCATTCAGCCGTTGCTACAGGAAGCCGTACACCGATAGGCAGGCATGCATACAGAGAAATGGTCGTTTTAGTCCAGATCGAAAAGCGTGGTTAATTGGGCGGCTAGTCCAACTCCGGCCGGGTCCCCGGCATGACGCCGCCGCCGCCGCCGCAGCATGGTTCCAGGCCACCAGCTGCTGCAAGTAGCAGGCAGCAAGCAGCAGGCTAGTAGCAGGCAGCAAGCAGCAGCCGCACAGTGCACGCAGAAAATCTCATGCTCAGCTAGCTGGTGGTCTCCGCGTGTCATGGGATTGGTCTAAGGAAGCTACCGCCACTGCTACTAGTAGTAAAACAACACTAAGGATTCCCCACGACCTGTTCAGGATGAGCTTGTTTATGCAATGCAACCGTCTGTTTGGTCGCGGGTTGGGTGAGTTGGAGTGGCTCCAATCTAGATTTTAGAGATGACTCCAATCCTCCTCATGTTTGGTTGGTTTTTGTCGGGTACCACGATTAGGGACACCCTAATCGGGGTACTAAGATCACCATAAAAAACGCAAACACATGTTAGGCGACTGAGCCCACGAAGGCCCACGGTCTCTTTCCAATCTGGAAGAAAGAAAAGAACTCAAAGAAGCCCAGCATGCGGCCCATCTGCGACCCCCTCGGACCCGCGGGGCGATCTCCGCCTCGCTCGAGGGCTCCCATCGGGACCCTCGACTGCGCCCCGCATCTCCGTCTCGCTCGAGGGTAGCGAATCTACCCTCGAGCAGGCAAAACATCTCCGCCTCGCTCGAGGGTATCGAACCTACCCTCGAGCAGGGCAAAGCATCTCCGCCTCGCTCGAGGGTAGCGAATCTTCCCTCGAGCGGGCAAAACTTCTCCGCCTCGCTCGAGGGTAGCGAACCTACCCTCGAGCAGGGTGAATCATCTCCGCCTCGCTCGAGGCCACCCCTCGACGAAGAAGACAAACGTCCCTGCCGCTCACCCGCCCGTCGTATGGAGGCATTGAATGCCAACCACTCCTCCACAGCACCCAGGACAGACGACGTCAGGCCGCCATTCCCCACAGTGGCTGTGACTGGAGTCCCGTCCGCCAACTCCGGCCACTGCTCCGCCATCCCGAACGCTGTGGCGGCACTGTGGGAACCTGTGACGCGGGACGAGACGTGCTCGGCACAGTTTCCGTTACTATTCTGCCAACTCCGGCTGACCGAACTCCACCTCACCACACGTATGGCCCCGGACCCGCCCCCTGCCCGGGAAGGGGTCCGGCGTCGCCACGTGCCCCTCAAGGAGGGACGCTCAGCACTCGCAGCCGGAGTCCCGGACCTCCCCCTCGAGGGGTCCGGGATCTTCGTGTGTCTCCTGGACCTCCTAGTGCGCGCGCCAGCACTCCGTTCAGGGGGGTCCGGGACCGCCGCGTGCCCCGCTACCGCTGGTGCACGCAAGACCCTGACCTGCAGGGCCCGCGGAACGCCTCCACGCCACGTCTGGAGGACTATACACCCTACAGCGATGACCACACCGCCTGCTGGGGCTGGCAGGACGCCGGTGCGATCTCCGCAAGACCAAGGACGATATCCAGGACGACTGCCACGCTCGACGCTACGCCCCACAGTGTACTTCCTACATTATTCGACCACTGTACCCCTGCGATTCGGGGGAAAACGACGACTTCCCCGTTCCCTTGCGCATGTATACCGTCCCTCCTTGTGACTATAAAAGGAGGAGACAGGCTCCCTTTAAGGGGGACGTCGCAATCATCATCACGCGAACACGACGCTCAACACTCGATATTGGCACTCGCCTCAATCGACTTTTCCTCTAGCAGAGACCTGGGAGCTTTCCTCCCTCTCTCGCCACGCCTGTATCCCCCTACTATAGGCACCACCGGTGCAAGATAATACAGTGCCCTCGCACACCCCCTTGCTGGACGTACTGTCCCGTGGCCGGAACCAGGATAAACCCGTGCGTTACTGTGTTGCCTCTTGCATCAACATCTGGGACGAGGAAACACGCAGCATTACTAGTTGGGATCCGGACCGCCGGGTCAGGACATCGATAACTTTATTAGGATGGGTTGGCTCCAACCCTTAATCTTTGTTTGGTTGGAGAAATTGGGATATGAAATGGATAGCTGATTAACTCCGTTAGTGGGTCCCACGTGTCATTCTCCTCTCTCTCCATTTCCTCCTTTCTTCTTCCTCCAGCGGCGTCGGCAGGCAGAGCCGCCGTGGGCGAGCTCCGCCGCGGGCGCGCGCGAGCCGCCGCGGGCGAGCTCCGCCGCGGGCGCGAGGTCGAGATGACGAGGACGCGAGGACCTTCACTGCTGCGGGTCGGGACGAGGCGGAGCCGCGCGGGCCGAGGCCGCCGCCGCCTCTGCGGGCGCTGCTGTCGCGCTCGGCCGCTGCGGGAGGCGACCACGGTCCCGCCCTCCCGCCGGCCGCCGCCATGGCCTCCAACGCTGGATCTACGCGCCGCCGCCGTGGCTGCCGCCATGGCCTCCCTCCCCCCTGGCCGGCGCCATGGCCCTCCTCTCGTGGCCGGCGACAGAGAGATGGGAGAGAGATGGGACAGCAGAGAGACGGAGAGAGACGCCACCGTCAAAGCGGAGCGGAGCGGACTCGTCCGCCAGATTTTGGCGGACAGAACGAACCCGCATCTTCACCGAATATTCCCCTCTTGGGTCCGCTCCGTCCCCTGCTGCCTCCATTCAAACACTTCAAAAAAGAGGTCCGACCCATTCTCCCAACCAAACACGCGGCAAATGGTGAGAAAAGAGATCCCTCATCCGGTAAGATACCTTGCGGGCTCGGCCGTACTTGTTTATTACTAATCGGGAAGATGTTCTTGGTGCAATGCATTCATTGGGCTGGACGGCTGGGGTTCTGTTGGTCGGGGGGGGGGGG
Organism: Panicum virgatum; assembly: GCF_016808335.1. Lineage (NCBI taxonomy): Eukaryota > Viridiplantae > Streptophyta > Magnoliopsida > Poales > Poaceae > Panicum > Panicum virgatum. The sequence continues at coordinate 62,596,806 of NC_053145.1, forward strand.
GGGGGGGGCTGGCTGCAGGAGTTTTATACTGCCTCTAATTGCTCAGGATGCCGGGGTGTGCGAGTATCTAATTACCGACCAGGACATTAGTTGGTCAGAGTAGGCTGCATAGGGCTGTGGCCTTTTTTCTTTCTTGGCTTATTAATCCTATATGATGGAGGAAAGAAAAGTAGTAAGGTAAAATGGCGTCTAGAAGACATGATTGTAATTTGTGTGTACGTGTAGTGTCTCAGTCAAGTCAGTGAACGGTGGTCACATGATGCGATGTTTAGTTAGCCTTTTTCACGCGATGCGATCTTTGATTAAGGTTTGTAACTAATTAAAAATGTGGTCAGAGAAAGCTAAACATTAGATCAGGTGGGTGCTTTACCGTTGCTACTGGAACTCTGAAAATGCTGTCTTCTGAATTCTGAAAGGAATCCCTACTGTGAGAGAGCACACATGGTAGTATTGTACTACACGTAGTACCAACCTGCACTCACTTTCTAACACACCTGTCATCGCATCGAAGAAAACAAACAAAACAAAGAGATGACCGTCACGAATCAGTGTTAGGGGGTGTTTTAGTTCATTTTGCAAAATTGTGTAAAGATGTAAAGAGGACATTTAAAGTACTGAATGAAGTCTATTTGCAAAACTTTTTTGCATAGATGGGTTGTAAATCGCGAGACGAATCTAATGATGCTAATTAATCCATGTTTAATCAATAATTAGCGGATGGTTACTGTAGCATTACTGTTGCAAATCATGGATTAAGTAGTCTCATTAGAATCGTCTCGCGATTTACAGCCCATCCATGCAAAAAGTTTTGTAAATAGACTTCATTTAGTACTTCAAATTAATAAGATTCCGTTTCACTTTAATGCGTTTACGGCTTTTTTGCAAAAACCTGTAAAGAACAGGACCTTACTCTGGGAGCACATTGTGTAGCACATTGTGTGTGAAAGGCACAGCCTGCCGACGAGTATCCCTAGGCGACATATCAAATTGAGTGCTGCAACTTTCAACCATCAGGGAAAAGATGCAGTGAACATGCTGCTTACGATGACCTCATGGTATCCAGCCTGACCACGACTACTCCGTAGTTTAGTACTGGTAATGTTCGACTACCTGTTTGCCACGACATGCGTATAGGAAAGATGGCATATATTAATGTCGTGGTGTGCAAACCCACAGCCGGGTGGCATAGTGTACCGCCTAAATCCAGAGGTGTGCAAACCTACAGCGGGGTGGCATAGTGCACCCGCCTAAACCCAGAGAGTGAGTACTCGGAGGTTAGCTAGGATTAGCCCAATCTCTGTGGAAGAACGCAATGAATACAGCAGTTTAGAGTGGTTCGGGCCACCGGAGCATAATACCCTACGTCCACTGTGTGTTGTATTGCTTGTGCTTTCAAGAGGTTGAGAGCAGGGTTGTTCGGCGTGAAACCGAGCGTGTGTTGTGAGTCTTGGAGTGTCCTCGAGAGTCTGAAGTGTGCAGCGAGCGCCACCTTTTTATATATCAAGGGAGACGCGTACATGGCCGTTGAGTCCCCGACAGGTGGGTCCAACGATGTAGTATAAAATGACATACTGTATAGACATTATGACATTGCAGGCGACGGAGATCTCATTCCTGGATTTCCTTGCCCTTCCCGTGGGAATCCTCCGTCCGGCATAGCCATGTCCTGTCTTGTCGAAACGGCATTAGGGTGTAGCTTACGGCGTTGCCTGCAGCGTAGCTGAACGGGCCGTGTAGCTTGCGGCGTAGGCGGTATGATGAAAAGGTGCCGTGCCGTCGTATCCATTTAATGTGGCAGACGGTCTCTGCGCGGATGAGGCACATGCGACTGCACTGTGTACCTCGGTAATATGCGGTCTACAGTGAGGCCTGACAAAGACTGCCCCGCGTGCCGCGGCGGCAGAGCACGCCTCAACCACCCGCATTGAATGCGGTGGGCGGGCGAGTCTTCCAGCGGAAGACTCGCGCCCGTGCCTGCGCCTGCGGGACACGTGGCACCCCCGGACCCCGCGCGCCGGCGGTATGTTGGTTCTACGCGCGTGGGAGGTCCGGACGGGGTCCGAGCCCTCGGCTGTTGGCGCGGAGCTTCCCCTTATTAGGGACACGTGGCGTCATCGGACCCCTCAGATCGGGGAGCGGGTCCGGGGCCATTAGCCCGGTGAGGTAAGAGCCTGACCCGTGGGGCCCGGCTGCTCCGTCCCTTATGGCGTAGTTACGGATGATTACGCGAGTCCTGCCTTATTACAGTAGGAGTGAGTATCCCAGCTACGTGTACCGACAACTAACAAGCGAGAGATAGAGAAACGACGGTCTTCTGTAATGCTTGCGATGGACAACCCGAAATTCAGGAGGGTCAAAATCCAGGAAGGCAAGCTAGCGACCAAAAACCCCGCCCCATTTTTTCAAACAGAAATAGCATCACATCCTGATCAGATACTATACTCGATCGCTAGCGCCACATTAAATTGGGCGACATTGCTTTCAGATCTTTCCCTTATCTCGCAACATGCAGCAGCAGACGTCCGCCTCAGACAGGTGTCCCGCGACGAAGAGGAGCAAGAACAGGTCTCGGAGAGGTCAGCAGACTGCTCTCATAAATAAGCCCGCGCAAGCCAACGGATCAGCTGCCGTCAGAGGCCCACGCTCGACGCGGTTTAACAGCCTAGCCAACGGATCAGCTGCCGTGTTTAGTTATAAAAATCAAAATTCCAAAAAAAAATTCCGGCACTTGCATGGAGACTTAAATCTAGACGAAATAAAAAACGCATTGCGACTGCTGTCTGTAAATAGCGAGACGAATCTAATGAACCTAATTAGGCTGTAATTAGATGCTAAATTGCTACAGTAATACTACAGTAAATAACCTCTAATGACGGATTGATTAGGGTCATTAGATTCGTCTCGCGATTTACAGATGAGTTCTGCAATTATTTTTGTGATTAGTCTATGTTTAGTACTTCAAATATAGAAAGATGCCTTTTCAAAATTTTTACAGAGTGCAACTAAACACGGCCGAAGAAAAAATCCTTAGATGATGCGATCTTTACGAGAGCCATCCATCCATCAGCTCGTGTTTGTTTTTCCCTCTCTCTCTTTCTTTTCGGAGCTCGTCGGATGGATCGTCAAAGTGGACGGAAATGGACAGCGGGAGTGGTTAACCCTTGCAGGCGTATCTTTCAGGCCTCGTCGGCAAGGAGCTGGACTGCGTTAGGAGCAGGGACAGCGGATGGGCTGGGAAGCTTCCCGTTACCTGCGAGCGTGCAAGATGATTCGCGTCTTGCCTTTTGCGCATGGGCTTTTCTATTGGTGTTGTTTGGTTCGCGTTAGGATAGTAGTAATATTTTAATCGCTAATTACGATATCAAATAAAGCCAGTTTACAAAATCAACTCCAGAACCCCGTGTAGTGACCCTGAAGAATCTAATAAGGTCTTTGACCGCGCGATTAGAGGGATGGTACTGTAGCATCAATATAACTAATCATCGATTAATTATCGTCATTAGATTCGTCGCGAAAAGTTACACACATCTCTAAAAAATTTTTTACAAATAAATTTTATTTAATACTTCATGCATGCAAAATTCTTTTTTCGAAAAACGTGCGCGCTAGTTTTGTAGAATGGCCAAACAAGGCCAATTGTGCATGTGAGGGGAGGGTGTTAGCCTGGCTACCGAAAGGGCAGAGAATTCTGCAGGGTGGAGAACTTGCAGGGGTATCAGTTTCCTACTTCTTGCCTAACATTTGAGATTCCTGGTGCACGGACTTGTGGCTGTGTTCACTTTCAAAATTTCTCTCTCCAAACTTCACTATTCACCTATCACATCAAATCTTTTACCTCATGCATGGAGCATTAAATGTAGATAAATAAAAAAACTAATTGCATAGTTTTGATGTATACGACGAGACGAATCTTTTGAGTCTAGTTAGGTCATGGTATGACAACAATTACCACAAACAAACAAAAAATTGCTACAGTATCCGATGTGACCTTTTTTACCACTATTTTGTGGAACTAAACACACCCCGTGTTTTTAGCTTAGTTTTAGGGTTCAGATCTCCTGCCCAACTTTGTGCAGTTATTACTGTTTCCTGCTGTATATGGGTTAGATGTTAGGGTCATTAAAATCTTCTGTCCACTTATCCAGAAAAGAACCATCTAATGACTGTGCTGTACAGGTTTCTTCTAGGGGTGTGTTTAGTTCGCGAAAAGTTTGCGAAAAAGTTGATGTAGCGCGTTTCGGTTTTATTTGGCAACTATTGTCCAACCATGGAGTAATTAGTCTCAAAAAATTCGTCTCGTCATTTACAACCAAACTGTATAATTAGTTATATTTTTTAACTATATTTAAAACTCCATGCATGTATCATAAAATTCGATGTGATGTGCTTCATTGAAAATTTTTGGGAATTTTTCACGGAACTAAACACAGCCTAGTACTTGTGTCAGTGTGTGTACTGCCTGACCAATGGTCACAGGGATAGCTTTTGCCAATGAGGAGCAGATGTTTTGCTGGAGTCAAGACTTGACTATCTTTTATAAGTTACAATACCCATCAAGTCCAGAATCTGGCACATTAGAATTTCGGTTCTTTTGTACTTTTAAACCTAAGATCCACATCAACCGACAACAGTATTCAAGACCATTTCAAAAGTTTTAGCCTTAAACCAGGCTATGTTGCAAGGAGATTTGGTAAAAAAAGAAGGAATGTGCTGCAAAGTTTTAGGAATTAGAGACAGCTATCGTGCAAAAACTTTTGACATAAAAGAGAGTCCAACTACTACCTACTTGAGCTAATAGTGCTTGCAACTATCACCTCAGTGATCTGCCTTTTACAATCACTGAATGCTAGTGATGACTACTCTATCTCCACCTTGATATGGACCACAGAACTACAACCCAACGGCTCAGATCAAACTAGTGCGTATTTCTAAGTTTCATGTTATCAGTTCAGGGATAAATGTATATATGAAATAAGATCACACATCGTAAAAACTAGTATAATTCAACTGTTCAGAAAATCATAGGATGTGTGCAGTATAAAAAACTCGGTCGGAGGGGAAGAACGGTCCCCACCCGCATTTCATTAAGAGGAAGCTTTACGGCACCCGACCGAGAAAACCCCCCGAACCCTGGCCCATGCCCACAAGGGCCATGCCTTGCGGCGAGCATAGCGAGGGGGATTTTTTTCCGACGAGAAAGTTCGTCCCAGCTGAGAATCGAACCAGCGACCTCGAGTGGGGGTGCCATCGGGCTGGGCTAGCCACTTGGCCGCCCAACCTTAGGCAGGATGTGTGCAGTATTACCCAGATATTTTGGTAAAAAAGGTACCTACATATTTTTCTGGAGCAGTAGACCTACCCTGCAGCAATCCCCTCGTGGAATGTTGATAGTACTTAACAGCAGATGGATTGCTGCAGGCATATATTCTGCAATCTTCAAATGGTAGTGAAAGTAAGGTTGCATTCATACCTTTAACTGAATACAACATAAAATTACTGGCGGCAGCTGTGGCGTCCACTCCTGGATCGAGGGCGCAAGCGGCGACGGAATGCGGGTTTCTTGGTTTGCGCCACAAAACCAAGGAGGCTGACGGTGGTTGAAGACGCCAAGTCGTGGAGGCACGGGCGTAGGTCTCGGGACTGACGGAGGCGACGGGCGTCGACGGCGTCTAGGGCCTCGCTGCGGGCGAGGAGGTGACAGGCGTCGGGTGGCGTCTAGGGCCGTCAGAAGGCCGAGGCGGGAACGGCGTCTAGGGCCACGGCGTGGAGGCGGGAATCTTCCCGCGCATGGAGTTTTGGCGGTTTTCTCAAAATCGGCCACCTACCCGGGTTTCGCGGACCCTCCAAAACCGCGGACCGGTACTTCGTCGATGTGGCAGCATCGCATCAAAGACTTCGAGTCGAAGAAAGGAGCTCCGCCGTCGATCGAGTCTGTACAGCGGGCTGCTGCAGACCCGACCGGTCTGACCGGTCCCCTGGACCGGTATGACCGGTCTGGCCGCAGCAGCCGGGTATAAAAGCCCCCCTTCTCCAGGTGGAGGGCTTCGAGTCTCTTGAGTCCTTTTCGGTTTTTCCTTCTTCCTTCCCCCTGCTCAGGTTAGGGCCAAGGTCTCCAACGCAAAGAGAGTTTAGATTATAGCTATTCTCTTCAATCTAGTGGGTGGATGATGGGCGGATGGCTCTAGCTGTTGTATAGGTGAATTCCTCTGAGAATTAATGGATGAAATTTGTTTGAGATTCACTTGTGTGTGCTGAGCATCTCGTCCTCCCCTTCTCTCTTGCATTTTGGGTTTAATTCTCCTCTTTGGGTGTGTTTCTTGTCTGGAGGAGACCAACCCTTGATTTCGTGGTTTGATGAACTCTTTGGAATTATTCCTATGCATATAGCCTAGTGCTAAACCCCCTGGAATCATGGGTTCTCACGAATTGGCGATTTTGTGTTCTTGAGAAAACCCCAATCCTTTTTGATCTTTCCTCGATTTCTCTCGATCCGTGAATCTTTTGGGTGAGATCTTTTGGGGATATGTTCACGGGGTAGTTACGAAGCTTTCCTCCAAGTTTGGTTGGATTCGGACTTCGTTTGCTCGAGATTCGTGGTTTGAAGGTTTGTTTGCGGGTTTTCTGGACGACACCGGTCAGACCGGTGGGCGAGACCGGTCAGACCGGTCAGTCTGGGTTTGAACTGCCCGACCGGTCAGACCGGTCCAGTGCACTGGTCAGACCGGTCTGTGTGTGCTGCGCTGCGATTTGAGAAGTTTCTATCGCCTTTGCTTCCGTGCTGTGACCTGGGTCTTCTGCTTCGAGATAGCTTGTCCATAGCTATTCTCGCTGACCTAGGTTCGAGGGCTTGCGGTGATTTTGGGACATAGGCCGACGATTCAAATTTTGAACGGCTCCCATTCACCCCCCTCTGGTCGCCAGTTTCGGTCCCTCAATTGGTATCAAAGCTTGGTTGAGGTTTTCAGTACCTTAACCGGTTCGAAAACCACTTGGCGACCATAGCGAGTCTTGGTAAGATCCCGGTATTTTCCGGCGAGGACTATGCTTATTGGAAGGTTCGGATGCGAGCCTTCTTGCGAAGCATGGGAGCCGAGGTCTGGGAAATTACCACGAACCAGCTTTACGAGGTGCTGGCTGTTCGGACCACGCCCCTTCAGGTGACCCAGCACGAGGCTAACGCCAAGGCCATCAATGCCTTGTTCGCTGGCGTTTCTCGTGCGGAGTTCTCACGCGTCCAGGGTTTTTAGGAAGCCCACAAGATTTGGACGTGCCTTGAGAACTACCACGAGGGCACACCTCAGGTGAAGGCCAGACTGTTCGAGACTCACCGGCGTGAATACGAGAACTTCACACAGGAGCCGGGTGAGAGCATTGACTTGATGTTCAGTCGTTTTCAGTCGATTATGAACAAAGTCAATGCGAACAGATCTGCTGATGCCCTTGAGTACACAGAGCACCAGAAGGCTCTCAAGTTGCTTTACACACTTGATCGCTCTGTGTGGGATCTTAAGGTGAACACCATCATTGAGTCTGCTGGCTATGAGACTCTGATGGTGAACGAGCTTTTCAGCAAGCTCAAGGCCACAGAGGTGGATAACCAGACACGAGCCAAGCTCAATGGTGCCCCTCTTTCCAAGAGCATCGCTCTTATGACTGGCCCTGGTGGATCGAGCTCTAACGCTAACTCTGCTCTTGGCTTTTCTCTTGCCTCTTTGCCTTCTGTTTCAGATGAGCAGCTGGAGACGCTGGGCGACGACGACTTGTGCCTCCTCATCAGCAAGTTCCAGCGCGTCTAACACAACAGACAGAGGAAGAAGAACCCCGGGTGCTACAACTGCGGCGACCTGAACCACTTCATCGCCGATTGCCCCAAGAAGTCCGGCGGTGGCCAGAACAACCACTTCGACTATTACCGCCACCGCCACCGCGACGAGGGAGGCTCCAACAAGGAGCGTCGGCGCCACAAGCACCGCAGTCGTGACCGGGGAGGACGCTTCGACAAGGAGTCGCTCAAGAAGTGCTTCCAGTACAAGGCCAAGAAGCGGGAGAAGGCCTTCCTGGCGCAGCTTAGCGACCTCGACAAGAGCTCCGACACCGACCGCTCTTCTTCACCGACCTCCGACGACGACGACAAGAAGAAGAAGAAGAAGCGGGACAAGGAAGCCACCGGCTTCATCGGCCTTTCCTTGGCGGCCGGTCGGCGCAAGGGCTTCTGCACCATGGCGGGTGAAGCCAATGGTGCTCGTGCGTCTTCGGGTGGACATACTACACTGACGCATGCCGACTCTTCTCCTGGATCCGAGAATGATTCAGAGGTAAACTCCACGATCGACCTGCTAGACACAGAGGTTAGGGAGTTGTATGCCGCTCTCGACAACCAGAAGAGGCTGCTTAAGGAAGCAGCTAGAGAGCGTAGAAAGCTTAAGGCTGAGCTGGCTTGTGCTAGGGAGAAATCTAGTGAGGATGAGTGCGCTAGCTGCATATCTCACATGAACGATCTTGTTGCTCTTCGTGCCAAGTATGATGAGAACGTCGCGAACTTAGATGTTGCTAAGACTTCGCTTTCAAATGTGTCTCATGAGCTCGCTAAGGCCAAGCATGAACTAGAACTGGTTAAGGACGCTCCAATTGTTAGCGATGTGCTTGAATACGATGAGTGTCCTATCTTTAAGTCCGATATAGCTTCGTTGCAGTCCAAGTTTGCTACTGTTGTGTGCGAGCTAGAGGAGATGAAGTCTAGGCCAGTTTTGCTTGGTGCTTGTAAGCTTTGTCCCACGCTTAGGTCGGAGCTAGATGAGAAGAATGCTTTGATCAAGTCTTTTGGAAAGACTAAGGTCGTAGAGTCTAGCCCACCTATTGACTGCTCTGTTTGCCCTGGTTTGATTGCTGATCTGGATAGTCTTGCGGTAGAGAAAGTCAACTTAGAGAATGATAATACCTATCTTAGGGCGATTCTGAGTTGGGTTTCTAGCAGTGAGCCGTAGTTGGGCATGATAATTAAGCAGTTCAAGCGTGGTGATGGGTTTGGGGTCGGTTACACATACACGAAGTCGGACTTTGACAGGTTGTATGGTAAGATTGGCAAGGCTGCTGGAAACACTACTAGCACGAGCACACAGTCTTTGCTTGTTGACCCCGCGGATGGTGTGCTTAAAGAACCACCAAAAGCACCTCCGCAGAAGCAGGTTTGGGTTCCAAAGCCCAATGAGCTGAGGAATCCCTTCGACACGCTCCCTGCTACCGCAGCCCAGGTTGCCCAGAAGAAGGGGTCTGCTCCTCCCCGTCCGCAGGCTAGGCCTCCACCTCCCAAGCGTGAGGTGAGGTACCACTGCGAGTTCTGTGACAGGGAAGGTCACCTGGAGGAGTTTTGCTTCAGGAGGAAGCGGGCTGTGAGGCGAGAGCATGAGAGACGGAACGCGGACATGTACTCTGCTCGGGTGCATGGTCCTTCTCGGCGTGGTGGTAGGCAAGATGCTAGGGCGCGCCGTGTAGGTGGAGGTCAGGGAGACGGTGGTGGTTACCGTGCTCCAGCGGGTGGTCGCTTTGCCGGTCGTGCTCCCGGTCGTTTTCAGTATGGCTATGGACCACGGGACCGAGGCTTTGGAGGAGGTTTTGAGGCTCCACGCTTTCCTCGCGGTGGTGTTCGTCAGTCACGCGGTAGACGGGACGGGGGATACACTTTGCCTGGTTTTTGCTAACCCTTCTGTAGAGCAAATGGCTCAACACTGGTTTGCTTCTCACTTTGCTAACCCCAGTGTTGAGACATTTGCTCACCCTTTGTCTCACTACTGATGTGCAGGTCGGAGGCTTGGAGAACAGGTGGATCCTGGACTCCGGTTGTTCGCGCCACATGACCGGGAATGACAAATGGTTCTCCAGCCTCACCCCAATGCGCTCAAAGGAGTACATTATGTTCGGAGATAATGGAAGAGGAATGGTACGTGGACTTGGCGCTGTTCGAGTTTCTGATCACTTTACCCTGAGAGATGTTGCTTTGGTTTTGAACCTTGGGTTCAATTTGCTTTCTGTTTCGCAACTTCTTGATGAGGGGTTTGAGGTTCGCTTCAAGGAGGGTTGTTCGCGTGTTTTAGATTCCAGAGGAGATTTGGTTTGCTGGATTACACCTCGCGATCGGGTTTTCTTGGTTGACTTCTCTGGAACTCCTCTTGGCCCTTCTCGTTGCTTGATGGCTGGTCCTTCTTCTGATTTGTGGAAGTGGCATAGGAGACTTGGACATTTGAGCTTCGATTTGTTGTCGAGAATTAGCTCACTTGGCCTGATCCGAGGATTGCCCAAATTGAAGTTTGAAAAGGACCTTGTTTGCCATCCGTATCGCCACGGGAAGATGATTGCTACTTCTCATCCGCCTGTTAATCAGGTGATGACCGCTCACCCTGGAGAATTGCTACACATGGACACAGTTGGTCCTTCTAGGGTCATGTCAATTGGTGGGAAGTGGTACGTTCTTGTGATCGTGGACGATTTTTCTCGCTATTCTTGGGTCTTTTTCATGAGAACCAAGGATGAGGCTTTCGAGTTTGTTTGAGACTTATCTTGAGGTTGAAAAACGAGCTGCCCCAGGCCATGCGAACGATTCGCAGTGAAATGGCACAGAATTCAAAAACGCTCGTTTTGATGCCTTTTGCAGTGATCAAGGGCTTGAACACCAGTATTCTTCTCCCTACACTCCATAGCAGAATGGAGTTGTAGAGCGGAAGAATCGGACACTGATTGAGATGGCGAGGACGATGCTCGATGAGCATAGGACTCCTCGCAAATACTGGGCTGAGGCGGTTAACACCGCTTGTTACGTGTCCAACCGCATTTTCTTGCGTTCTTTCATGCACTGGACCTCTTATGAGTTGCGGTTTGGACGCCAGCCCCGTGTTGACCATCTCAGAGTTTTCGGTTGTCGGTGCTTTGTGCCGAAAGATGGAAATCTTGATAAGTTTGAGTCTCGCTAGTCTGACGGCATTTTTCTCGGTTATGCTTCTCACTCTAGAGCGTACCGTGTGCTGATTATTGATACTAACATCGACAGAGAGACTTGTGAGGTCACTTTCGACGAGACTGCACCGTGCAATTCTTCTATCTTTGAAGTTGCAGGAGATGATGAGCTCGGCACCTCCATCTTTGAAGATGAGGAGGAAGAAGCTGCGGAGGGCGAGGCTGAGGCTACCATGCGTGTTGTGGACCCAGTTGCCTCCGCCACGAGCTCGGACGATGATGACGGCCCCGATCCGACTACGTCTACTTCACGGGGGCCGATCGTGGAGGTGACTCAGGCTTCACCAGCTGCACCTGAGGAGACACCCGTTTTGGTTGAGGAGGAGGCGACTTCGACACGGGAAGCACCTCGACACATTCAGCATCTTCATCCACCTCAACAGATGCTAGGTGATCTCAACGAACGAGTCATCAGGTCCAAGGTAACAAGTATCGCTGGCTTTGCTCATTCAGCGTTTGTTGCCTCTTTTGAGCCCAAAGATATTGGACACACTCTTTATGATTCTAATTGGGTCAATGCCATGCATGAGGAACTTGAAAATTTTGAAAGAAACCAAGTTTGGGTCTTAGTCGAGCCTCCACCTGCTTGTAATCCCATCGGAACGAAGTGGGTTTTCAAAAACAAGCAGGGTGAGGATGGTTTGGTTGTTCGAAACAAGGCTCGTCTTGTTGCCCAGGGGTTTTGCCAAAAAGAGGGTATTGATTTTGAGGAGACTTTTGCCCCTGTTGCTCGTTTGGAAGCTATTCGAATCTTTCTTGTATTTGCTGCTTCCAAGGGTTTTAAAGTTTTCCAAATGGATGTTAAATCTACCTTCTTGAATGGTTTTATTGAAGAAGAGGTTTATGTGAAGCAACTCCCTGGTTTCAAAAATCCCAAGTTTCCAAACCGTGTTTATAAACTTCAGAAAGCTCTTTACGGTTTGAAACAGGCACCTAGAGCCTGGTATGATAGATTGAAAACATTTTTGCTGGCTCAGGGTTTTAAAATGGGATGTGTGGATAAAACTTTGTTCCTCATGCGATCTGGCACTGATTTCCTATTAGTTCAGATATACGTGGATGATATTATCTTTGGTGGCTCTTCTTACGCTCTTGTCTCCAAGTTTTCTGGGCAGATATCCAGGGAGTTCGAGATGAGCATGATGGATGAGCTGCAGTTCTTCCTCGGGCTGCAAATCAAGCAAACTCCTCAGGGCACTTTTGTCCATCAAGCCAAGTACACTAGAGACTTGCTATGGAAGTTCGACATGAGCGACTTGTCTCCTCAGCCGACTCCGATCAGCACATCAACGGCGCTTGATGAGGACTTAGACGGCGAGGCGGTGGACTAGAAGGAGTACAGGAGCATGATTGGTTCTCTCCTGTACCTGACGGCGACGCAACCGGACATCCAGTTCGGCGTCTGCCTCTGTGCGCGCTACCAGGCTTCTCCGCGCACCTCCCACAGGCTGGTGGTGAAACACATTTTCAGGTATCTGAAATTCACCCCTGAATTTGGTCTTTGGTATTCTGCGGATTCTTCTCTGGTTTTGGTGGGCTTTTCTGATGCCGATTTCGGTGGGTGTCGGTTGGATCGCAAGTCGACATCTGGCACTTGTCAATTTCTCGGTACATCTTTGGTGTCTTGGTCCTCTCGCAAGCAGGTTAGCGTAGCGCTTTTTTCTACAGAAGCTGAGTATGTTGCCGCTGCTAGCTGCTGCTCCCAGATACTTTGGATGAAACAAACCTTGCAGGATTATGGCTTGAGTTTCGGTAGGGTTCCTATCTTTGTAGACAACATGTCAGCCATTAGCATTGCAAAGAACCATGTCCTACACTCCAGAACCAAGCACATAGATATCCGATTCCATTTCCTGCGAGACAACCATGAGAGAGGACACATAGACCTGATCCATGTCCCTTCAGAGAGGCAAACCGCAGACATCCTCACCAAACCGCTAGAGCAGGACACCTTTGCACACCTGCGAGGGGAGCTTGGGGTTTGTTACCCCTTTTGATCGCTGACTCTTCTTTGGTTAGCTTTGTAGGTCTTGTTTGCTTTTCTTTTTGTCTTCTAGGTTTTGTAGTTGCATTGTGCATATACATTGTACATATTTGCATTTTGCATTGTCTCACTTGCACTAGCATTCTTGTATACACTGCTATGATCTTCTAGTGCCTGCTAGTGTGAGTTGATAAATTTGATCATGTATAGCTTGCTCCACTGTGTATATGACATCATCTGAGTTAAGCTATTTTGATTTGAAAATCTGAAAACATGATCACCCTGTTTTGGCTACTAGCATGTTAGGGCGTGTTGATGTGCTTTGCTATCTTATTCATGCTAGTGTAGCCTTTCGTTCAGCAATTCATACTTGAAATGATCTAAATTTGATAAAATTGCTTGAACTGTTCTTCAAATGGATTGAAAAGATCCAGGTGGGATTGCTTGTCGCACTGATCGAGCTTTCGGGACGGCTCACTTTGCACTTGTGAGAACCCGGGCAAGGCTGTGCATGACTGAAATGAGTGCCTTAAGCTTCTGATTGTCTTTGGCATAGGCTTGGCCTCATTGCTAAGTGAAGCATGACAAGCTTTCAACCCCTAGCACTAAGATTTGCTTGATATAAATTTGTTTGAAAGATGAATGTTTGCAACTTGTTTTTGGCTGAGTTTGGCTCGCCTGTATGAGTATGATTAGCACTGCTTTCCTTTTCCTACTTGTTAGTGCTAGATCTTGGGTGATGCTTTTATTTCTCCTAAACTGAACTTGCCTAGTTCTAGACTGATTTGATATAACTTGTTGAGCTAGATGCAGGTCTTGTTTATGGATGCACACGTGCTTGTGACTAGATGTTGCTCATATCTTTGTATCCCTGAATGCTTTCACTTACACCTCCTGCATTGCATTCATTACATAGCATCTGTTCAGAGGGAGTTTTCAGCTTCAGGGGGAGCTTTAGGTCTTTTTAGACTTGATGTGTGCATGTGCCAACAAGGGGGAGAATTTGGGAGAAGTGATCGAACAAGGGGGACTTGTCTGATTTTTGAAAAACTTGTTGTGCACAGGGCTTTGTGAGTGCATCATTTTGGGAGAGTTGCACCTGTGAGAGAGAGGGAAAAACTTTGCTTAGGGAGTTTCTGCTTTTGGCTCCTGGTTTCCTCGTTTTCCCTCTGCTTCTTGCATGACTGCGTCGAGCGTTACCTCTGTCTTTGAGGAGTCATGTTTTGGCTTTTGATCGATTGCGTCGAGCCGTTGCCCTTGTCTTAGGGGATCGATCTCTGCTTGAGTAAGTGACTGTTTCTAGTTTTCTGAGCTTTGTGACACTTGCTTGAGTTCTTCACTTTCTTGCTTCTCTTTTTATCACTTCTTTGCTTTCAGGTGGTGTGTTGACAATGCACTCATCAAGGGGGAGATTGAGGAACGAGAGTACTCTATCCTGCCTGTGATGAGTGAATTGTCAACCGTGCGGTGTGATCGTGCGCTTAGTCTTTGGATTGTAGGTACACGGGCGTCGAGTGTCGACGGGGAGCTGACGTGGAGGTGCTGTGGCTGATGGACCGTGCGGTGGACGGCGGTGAAGGGCAGCCGGGACCGGAGCTCGGACCGGGTGGCAGCTGTGGCACCCACTCCTTGATCGAGGGCGCAAGCGGCGACGGATGGCGGGTTTCTTGGTTTGCGCCACAAAACCAAGGAGGCGGACGGCGGTTGAAGACGCCAAGTCGTGGAGGCATGGGCGTCGGTCTCGGGACTGACGGAGGCGACGGGCGTCGACGGCGTCTAGGGCCTCGCTGCGGGCGAGGAGGTGACGGGCGTCGGGTGGCGTCTAGGGCCATCAGAAGGCCGAGGCGGGAACTGTGGCAGAACCGCCTAAATTATCCCGGCTCAAGTGCGTAAACCATCACCATAAAGGCAACATTAGCTTAAACGCACTTCAAACGGAACAATTTTTGGTCTGTCGGGTAACGTCCCGATACAACCACCGATTCTCGAATCGAACAAGCATACCTCGCACGAAGGCGAGTCCAGAGATATTACAACCACAAAATTTACAACACAGGCAAGTTCAGTAGTGATTACAAAATAGTTCAAACCATTATTACAAAACCAACTTAAGTAAAACAGTTATACAAGCCATGATTATCAGTTCAGAGTCTAAACAGCGGAAGAAGAAACACGATCTCTACAACACGTCGCCAAAAGTATACCAAGCTAGCCCAAGCCGGGTATCACTCGTCATAGTCATTGCCGGCCGAAGACGTATCCCATTCTACGGACCAGCCAGGAGGCAACGAGCAAGGATAGGTCAAGCTAGCGACCTGATCCTCAAAAGTCATACCTGAAAAAGGGTTTCAACAGCAAGGCTGAGTATTCTAATACTCAGCAAGACTTAACCGACAACGGGTATAAGTAGCCCACCTTAGCTAGACTATGCAAAGCTTTGTAAGGCTCTGGTTTTCCTTTGCTGAAAAGCAATAAAGAGTAGGTCCTTACTTTCAAGTTTTAGCTGCAAGATTCTAGTTGATTAACCATTCTATGTAAGCATCTACCAACCATTCATGGTGAAACTTCTAAGCAAACATCAAGATTAATAAGAATATTGTTGCTCTTATTACTCTGTGTGGCAAAGAGATCAAGCAGTCTCATTTCATCGTGAGAGGCGGACGATTCTGAATCGAAATTCAACCTTGCAAGGGTAACCTAGCACACACGTCTGGAATACCGTCGGGTCATTCCCAAACAACCGTTAACCTTTCTTTCCGGCTTGTGGATAGTGCCACTCTCCCCGACTACAGGGCTCCAAGGCCGAACCTTGTCCCTAGAAGTCGTAGTGTTGCGCAACATAAAATAAAACCTATCCCTACTGAGAGAGTGGGAGGTATATCCACTCCCCGGTCCAATCGGCTACTAGGCTTGCCGCGTACCATATTTACGGCATGTGACTAGTACTTTCAAAAACTTAACCAGCACTACCACACACCGCGACCTTAGCAAGTTCATCAACACAGACGGGGTCTCACATAGGACATAATATCGAACACAACCCCGTCCGTCGTCCTTATATTAATAACAGAAAGTAAACAAGCAATTCCTATAAAGCTCGCGTGTGACAGGCAATCACTCGACTTTTACCGTTCCTATAAGCTTAGCAGATAGTCGAACTCAGGTCTAGTGTTCAGTACATAGGTTCCTAGGATCATGCATCTAGGGTTCCAATTCAAATCCTAAGAACTGTAAATGCACAAGTAAGTAATAACAGTAAAATGATAATAATTTGAAATATAGGTTATGTCCGGGGCTTGCCTTCTCGGTAATTGCTAACTATTTCAGCGCTAGGCTCTTCCGAACTTTGGTTCGGGGCTTCAGTTAGTTCCGCAGTGTTCACTTGAGCTTCGAGATCACCTCCGTCAGACTCCGGAATCAACTCGTACGTCCCGTCTGACAAAGTAGTCGTATCTATATGTAATGCAAGAACAACATTATAAACAAACATGGGCAATCGTTTATAGAGTAGTTAAATAACAAATTTAACTACACAAGGCATCATGATCAAAAGCACAAAAGAAGTTAACTAACTTCATAAAAAGAGTGGTGGCGATTTCCTATACAAATAAGTCATGGTTTGTAAATAAATCAACAAATCAAAGTACAAACAGTAATAAAATCTACCAAAATTACTCTAAACAGAACATGAATAAAGTAATCTACCCTACAAAAATCATGCCAAGACATGTAATCATTTAATCACAATAAATCATTTACTCAGATAACATCTAGAACAAGCAAGAATTACACAGGTCAAACTAAAAAGATCAGAAGCTCAAAATTTAACATGAGATCTAAACAGGGATGATCTAGCTTCTGTGAATTTTTAATGATTTTATCTGCACGGAATTAATTCAGAAAAATTAAACTAAACAGACATCAGTTTAGCAAGATTTAATTTTTGCTCCTGTTCTAGACATGAACTAAAGCTCAAACTTCCTGGACAAGCTAACATACTCCAGAAGAACACTCATGAATATTTTCAGGATTTGTTAAGAACAGAAACTATTTACCATGAATAAAGTCTATTAAACAAAGATTAAATCAAATAAAAAGCTACAACAAAGAACTGATCATGAAATTTTTATAGCAAAGCTAGTGTAACATGAGTAAACTACCACCAAAATTTCAAAGCAAAACAAGCTTTCAAGCATCAGATAAGAAAAAGATTAAAGAACAAGTAGTTATACACCTAGTAACACAAAACAACATCTACAGCAAAAACTTGCAACTAAGGCCTAACATATTCTGGTTTTACTGCATAGAGCTCTTCAAGAGGATTCCAAAACATCAAGATTTGCTATTTTACGAATTTTCTACGAATTGATCTAGAATTTCAAAGTTCACTGAAAATATTACAAAGCAGCCCCTACTGGCACTATTCATCTGAGTCTATGCCTATGCAAATAACCCCCTGGGTTTCCTTTCCTTTCAACCCGAGGTCCCTGGGCCGGGTCAGAGAGGGGAGGCGGCGGTTGACCGGCCGTTTCCCGGCGAGGGGCTCACCGGCGGCGAGAGGGGAGGGGTGCGTGAGCTTCACGGGTGCAAGGCGCACCTCTGGGTGGCCTAGGGTTGCGCGGAGGGGCTCGGAATCGGCGGCTCGGCGGAGCAGGGCGGGTCGGCGGCGGAGGCAAGCGACGGCGAGGGTGCTCCGGTGAGGTTCAGGCGAGGGGAAGTGGCCTGGGAGCTGCGCGAGGTCGAGGCGGTGCTAAAGGTGGGGGATGTAGGGGTGGAGCGGGCCTGGGTTGGCGGCTCCGCGGTGGAGTGGAGCTCGCCGGCGTTCGGGGTGAGCGGCGGCGGCGTTCTGGGGCGTGGGGTTAGGGAACTGGCGAAACGAGGAGGGGAATAGAGCGCGGGGCTTCTGGTAGTGCTCAGGCGCGCGAAAGATCGAGAGCTGGGCCTCTGGTTTGGGCTCTCCGCGGCGGCGGCGAGGTGGCAGCCGGCGGGGAGGTTCTGGGCGCGGCGGGGCGGCGTGGCGAGGGGTGGAGGCGCCAGCGCGAGGCAACAGGCGGGGGAGGAGCTCGTCCGCGACGCGTGGGCGCCAGCGCACGGCGAATTGATGGCCGGGAAGGCCGGGAAATCGTCGGCGGGCGGCGCTGTCGGTGGCCGGCGGCGAGAAGCAGAGCAGGGTGGGGAGATGGTCATAAGGACGATTTTGCAATTTCCAAAAGTTCCAGGGACCTTTCTGTAAACAAGCAATAACTTTCGAACTAAAGCTCAAATGAAAAAGTGCCCAACATGAAAGTTGTTCAACTTTTCAAGATCTACAACTTTGATGTTGTGCAAAAATTTATTTGACCAAAGATTCAAGAGCTAAAATTAAAATCATTGAAGGGATTTTGAAATCTAGGAAATTTGTCTTTTTCAACGTAAATTCACTACAAACATAGACTTACAAGCAAAATTGGTTGCCATGCAATAAATGCACTGAAATTTTGCACAAACACCCTCCATAAAAGCTATAAACACAATTAACTATATAAAGGACCTTGCATAAAATCATAATTACACATATAACCTTTCATAATTACAAAAAGATCCTTTTTAAGTAATTGAAGCACATGATGCATAGCAAACCTACACCATTACTGTGCAGGCACCAAAATAAAATACTGTGTAAACACCCGGGGTGTTACAGCCTTCCCCCCTAAAAGGAATCTCGTCCCGAGATTATAGAAAGAAAAGGGTGCAACGATTTGGTACCTGGATTGGTTCTAAGAAAGTCGGGAAAGTTTCTTTGGAGAAAATTTTCAGTTTCCCAAGTAGCTTCTTCTACAGTATGCTGATTCCACTGGATTTTGTACATTTTAACTTTCTCCCTTCTAGTACTTCTTTCTTTTGTGTCAAGAATCTTGATTGGATACTCCGTATAAGATAGATCGGATTCAATTTCGATATCTTGTGGTTCAAGGATTTCAGTAGGTACCCTGGTGCACTTCCGAAGTTGTGAGACATGGAAGACATCATGAACGGCGGCCAATTGAGATGAAAGACGGAGTCGGTAGGCAACGGGTCCACAAGTTTCGATAATTTCAAATGGTCCGATATATCGGGGTGCTAATTTCCCTTTTAAGCCAAAGCGTTGAACACCTTTAGTAGGAGATACTCGCAAATATACAAAGTCTCCTACCTCGAATTGTAAAGGATCTCTTCTTTTGTCTGCATAACTTTTCTGTCTTGATTGGGCTGCTTTAAGATTAACCTGGATAACTCTGACTTGCTCCTCTGCCTCAGAGACTAAATCTGGCCCAAAAATTTTGTGTTCCCCAGCTTGCGACCAATTCAAAGGAGTTCGACACCTTCGACCGTATAATGCTTCAAATGGGGCCATTTGCAAGCTAGATTGATAACTGTTATTGTATGAAAACTCTGCCAGTGCTAAGCACTTAACCCAATTCTTGCCATATTGAATAACACATGCCCTCAACATGTCTTCAAGGATTTGATTGATTCGTTCAGTTTGCCCATCTGTTTGTGGATGATAAGCTGAACTACGAATCAGTTTTGTTCCAAGGGATTCTTGCATTTGCTCCCAGAAACGTGCTATAAACTGAGGCCCACGATCAGAAATAATCGTCTTTGGAATGCCATGTAAACGAACAATCTGATCGAGATAAATTTCTGCGTACTTCTTGGCAGAATAAGTGGTGTGTACTGGAATAAAATGAGCGGTCTTGGTGAGTCTATCAACGATTACCCAAACAGAATCATGCTTATGAGGAGTAGTGGGTAAACCAACGATAAAATCCATACTGATGTCCTCCCATTTCCAGGATGGAATAGATAAAGGTTGGAGAGTACCAGCTACTTTCAAATGACTAGCTTTAACTCTTTGACAGACATCACACTCAGAAACATATCTGGCGATCTCTCTTTTCATTCGAGTCCACCAGAAATTTTGTTTGAGATCATGGTACATCTTGGTACCACCGGGATGAATCGAAAACTTCGATAGATGTGCTTCATCAAGGATTTGCTTTCTAAGCTGATGATCCTTAGGTACCACCAGTCGGGATTCGAACCATAGAACTCCCCTATGATCCACTCTGAAACATTTATACTTTGCTTCTCCCTGTGATAACTTTTCCTTGATAACCTTGATACCCTCATCATGTAATTGTCCCATGATGATGCTATCATGAAGTGTAGGCTCAAGGGATATATGGTTCAAACTTCCTTGAGGTACCATTTCTAGGTTTAACTTCATCATTTCCTGGCATAGAGTTTCATTGAATGGTTCTACAGATAGACAATGGCATTGTGACTTGCGGCTGAGTGCATCCGCAACCACATTAGCCTTTCCTGGATGATAATGCACTTCTAGATCATAATCCTTTATCAACTCCAGCCAGCGTCTCTGTCTCATGTTGAGATCCGCTTGAGTGAAGATATATTTGAGACTCTTATGGTCAGTGTAAATATTACAGTGAGTTCCCATAAGATGATGTCTCCACATCTTAAGAGCGTGAATGACAGCTGCTAACTCCAGATCATGGGTTGGATAATTCTTCTCATGATCTCGGAGAGCTCTTGATGCATAAGAGATAACCCGGTTGTCCTGCATAAGCACACAACCAAGTCCCGTACCCGACGCATCACAATAGACATCAAAAGGTTTAGTACTGTCCGGTGTAGACAATACTGGAGCGGTAGTTAATCTTGCTTTGAGAGTTTGGAAAGCTTCTTCACACTTATCATTCCAAACAAACTTCACTCCCTTCTTCAATAACTCCGTCATAGGCTTGGCTATTCTGGAGAAATCAGTAATGAATCGACGATAATATCCAGCTAAACCAAGAAAACTGCGAATTTGATGAACTGAAATAGGAGATTCCCAACCCATCACTTCTTGGACTTTAGTTGGATCAACAGATATACCGTCACTGGAGATAGTGTGACCTAAGAATTTCACGCTGTCCAACCAAAATTCACACTTGGAGAATTTGGCATAAAGATGATGATCTCGTAATCGTTGGAGAACGATACGCAAATGTTCAGCATGATCTTCTTCATTCTTGGAGTAGATTAAGATATCGTCAATGAAAACCACGACGAATTTATCCAGCTCCGGCATGAAGACTGAATTCATCAAGTACATAAAATATGCTGGGGCGTTGGTAAGACCAAAAGACATAACCAAATATTCATATAGTCCATATCTGGTAGAGAAAGCAGTCTTTGGAATATCACAAGGCTTGATCTTTATTTGATGGTAGCCAGAACGAAGATCAATCTTAGAGAAAACCTTAGCTCCAGCTAACTGATCAAACAGAATTTCAATGCGGGGAAGAGGATACTTGTTTTTAATAGTGACCGCATTGAGTGGTCGATAATCAACACATAGCCTCAAACTATCGTCTTTCTTCTTCACAAACAGGGCTGGACATCCCCAGGGTGAAGAACTTGGACGTATAAAACCTTTGTCAAGAAGATCTTGGAGTTGGACTTTCAATTCTGCTAATTCATTTGGAGGCATTCGGTACGACCTCTTAGAAATAGGGGCGGTACCGGGTTGAAGTTCGATAACAAACTCGATGTCCCTATCAGGAGGCATTCCAGGTAAATCATTTGGAAACACATCCGCATACTCCCACACAATAGGGATATCTTCAAGTTTAATTTCTTTTGCGACATAGGCACAAGAGTTAATGTACTCTCGTTGGGGTAGATAGAGTATGGTGGCTCCTTGATGTGGTGAATCTATCTCGACAGCCCGGGAAGAGATATCTAATAGCACTTTATGTGTAGTCATCCAATTCACGCCTAGAATAACATCCATGCCTTCTAAATTCAGCAAGATCAAGTCTGTCTTTATCAATTTGCTACCCAGCTTAATTGGCACACATCTAGTGATTTGATTGGAAGCTATCTTCCCACCAGGGGTTGTTATCATAAACGATCCCTTAGAATGACAAAAATCCAATCCTAATCTTGCTCCAAATTTGGCACTTATAAAACTATGCGTTGCACCAGAATCAAATAATATGACTGCGGGTTTATTGTGGATAGAGAAAGTACCCGTCATTACTGGTGCTCCTGCTGGAAGGTCTGCAAGAGTAGTGAAATTAACTCGCCCTTGCCGGACTTGCACTATTTGCCTCTTGCCCTTGCCCTTGTTGTTGTTGTTGTTGTTGTTGTTGTTGTTGTTCTGATTAGAGTTTTGCCCTGGATTGTTTCTTCTGGGTTGTGGACAATTCTTGGCAAAATGAGAAGCACTGCCACAGTTGAAACATCGATTATTACTATTCCCACTATTGAACTGTGGGGCATTCGGCCTTGGGCTAAACTGCTGTTGTTGCTGTTGCTGAGGCACTGGAGGTCTGAATCCTCCCTGTTGCTGAGGCGGCCTAAAGACAAACCTACCCACTGGGGCATTTCTTTGTGGAGGCCTAGGTGGAGTATTTTGCACCAGGCGATACCTTGGTGGCTGGGCACTCGAGGGTCCCGTTGGTGCCTTCCGCTTTTTCTCAGCACGATGTGCAGCAATACAATCTTCCTGTGTAATGGCCATATTCACCAGCTCATTATAGGTATGGGGCTGAACCAAGTTTAAACGTTCCTTGAGCTTAGTATTGAGGCCACGACGGAAACGATCACGTTTCTTGGCATCAGTATCAGCATGATGGCCCGCATATTGGCACAGATGATTGAAGGTCTGTGCATATTGAAGAACAGTGCGGGTTCCCTGATCTAGAGCCAAGAATTCATTCAACTTTCTCTCCATCAGTCCATCCGGAATATGATGTGATCTGAATGCAGTTCTGAATTCCTCCCAAGATATGATATGTTCAGCAGGCTGCATTTCACAATAATTATCCCACCATAAACGTGCAGGACCGCGAAGCTGTTGGGCGGCAAAGGGGGCCTTGTTCGCATCAATACATGGTACCGCTAACAAAGCAAACTTGGAATTGATTGTACGAAGCCAAGCATCGGCATCCAATGGGTCATCAGCTTTGCTGAAAAGTGGAGGTTGGGTACCAAAGAATTCCTGGTAACCCGCTGGTTGTGCCTCCCTTCCTCCATACTGTTGGCGTGGCTGATTTTGTTGCCCATGGACTAGCTGGCGAAGCAGTTCTGTTTGCATGGCCATTAACTCGGCCAGATTTGACGGGGGTGGCGGTGGTTGCTGAGATCCACTGCCATTTTCACAACCGAAGCCATCAGGAGTTCCGCGTGTATGACCAACCATCTGTAATCATGGAAGATATCCATTAGATACATATTTCTCGCTTCCAAAATCAATGGTACGTATAATGATCATACATTTGGATAAAACAAAATCAGCAAAAATGTGACTAGATGCGGTGTAGCACAATGTGCACAACACATAAATGTGCAACCCACAAAAATTCAAAACTGGTCAGCGGCTAGATAGCTTCATGCTTCATCGTATAGAGACTCCATGCTGAGAGCAAAGAGTAAAGAAAATAATCTATCAATTCGCTCTTCATCGCTATGTACTATGTTGCTAAACAACAGAGATCATAGAAGGGGTTGGACTAAAATTTAGTCTCACAGATTCAACATGCTAACATTTGATGAGCACATATGCCACAAAATTTGCAACCTCTTGTATTCATCAAACGGCGTGAAGATGCACAAATAAAAAGATTTGCTAAGTAGAAAGATTATGATTTCCAAACTGGTAGTCGCTACTTATATTACATCAAAGCAGCCTTGTTCTTACAACCTATCATCGCTTAACCTTACCACATATAATACAGCAAGTGGTACTCCTCCCTAAGGCTATTTTACAATAACATCTTCCCTATATACATATGATACAACAAGAGAACACAACTATCTAGGACAAGTCTAAGACGCCTAAAAGTCGTCGAGGTTGCCCACAGAAGAGGCACTGCCGGAAGAAGAGTCGTCCGGCTGAGGGTTAGGCTCAGCAAGTGCGTGCTCTGAATCTAAGTCAGATACTCCCTCAATCTCCTCTGGGTCCTCCTCTGCTGCTCCCGGCTCAGCTGGGGCATCTAGTTGCTCCTGGAGCATACCAACATGTGCTAAAGCATCAGCCCAATCTGTTTGCAGCTCATTCACCTGCGCCTGAAGAAAACCGATAACTGTGTTGCGCTGCTCTATCTCAGCACCATACTCCATAGCCTGATGCTCAAACTGTGCAATAGCAGTGTCCCTCCCAGCAACGGCATCCTGAAGTCCCCCAATCTGAATATCCTTCAGACGAAGACCTCGCTGAAAACTCTGGGCCAAGTCTATCACCTGGTCCATGTGTCGCTGCTGAAGTATCTGGTAGTGAGACTGGGCATTCATATATCTGACTACTGCCTCGATAGTCTCATCCGCTACATCTCCAATCAAGTGCCCAAAGTGTGTGACCCTGAACAGCCACTCTGCATCGCCAGTACGGACTGCTGGAAACAAACCAATAGGATATGCTGCTACCTCCTCGGGGTGGTGCTCACAAAAAGTGGTGATAGCGTTGAGAGCTGCTTTCTCAAACGCATCCACAAGACGATACCCAATCACCTCGATCTCAATCGGTGGCCACTCCAAGGTGGGGTGCTGAGGAATGGTCATCTTAACTCTGTTCTTCTTAATTCCATCCTCCGAGAACTGGCGTCCCGTGTACTGGGGTGGATCTGGGTAGTGGAAGATACGAAGTGAATCCCAAAGAATCCTCGGAAAACCCTCCCAGTACAGACAATCGGTATGAGCATTTCCCTCCTCATCCCAAAAGATCTGGGAACAAGTCGCCATCTGAATCAAAAAGGATTCAAATGTGAGTAATACAATTATCTCAAGACTTCTCAAATAAAGCTTTAAGAAGACTGCGGTAAAACAAATGTGATTCTAATTCACAAGATGATATGATTCCAAACTCAAAGAATAATAAACCACAATCGGTACTGGTTCATCATTTGAGATTCTAAGGAATGAAAAGATCCTTATAACAACAAGATGGGGCTTAGGAGGAAGGCATGACTCGAAACCATATTTTTTTTTTCTAAGGAAAATCTAAGCATCGTAACAAGCATGCTACTAAAATCAGAGTTTCACTCACTCATGTTTTAAGCACACTAACACTTATCTTATAAGGATTCATACTAGAAATTCCTTAAAAAGCTCATGTAGCAACTTTAAATATCATGAACCAATCAAACATCAACCAGATATGTATGCACGTCCTGACCGTCCTCACAAGATAAACAATTGCCAACTATCGTTGGGCTTACGTGGTTAGCACGGTGGTATACATAAATACGGCTCTCCCTATATAGCTATTCGATACATTCTAACCGTTCTTAGCTTATCGAATCGCGGTTAGTGTACCTGCATAAGATTGACAGAACATATATATATATCCAATGAACCTTTCATGCCAGCATTCATGAAAGCGTTCCCAAACATTACCGCTCACTATAGAAGCGGCAGCCATACAATTTCCGCCGTATGGCCAGCGTTAGCATACGCTACTCAGAGGCGTATTCACAAATTTCTTTACTCCCAATATAGTCGACCGAGGTCGGTATATTGGCAGCAGCTCAAGTAGGTCACTGCTTGAGCGCAGCGTTCGGTTCGCATCACCGACGGGAAGGTCAGACTCCCTCAGCTGACTGAGCACACTTTACTTCCAATATAGTCAACTAATCGTTGGTATATTGGGAGCACCTCAAGTAAGCCACTGCTTGAGGGCAGCGTTCGGCTCGCATCACCGACGGGAAGGTCAGACTCTCTCAGCTGACTGAGGATCCTTACCATCTTACCTCACGTAGGTGCGTCGTTACAATAATAAGAGTTGCTTGTGAGTATGGTTTGACAAAATGTAAAGTGCTGGAAGTCAGATAACATAAACCATACAGAAAATAACCACCTAGTAATTCCCATAAATTCCCTAGGACTTTACGTTCTAAACACAACTCTTAACGAATCCAACGTAGTTTTCCGAAATTCTTTATGGTTCCAATTTTATATGGAAAACGATTTTTAAGGTTCCAACACCTCTGGTATATGCTCGTAGCTCTGATGCCAGCTGTGGCAGAACCGCCTAAATTATCCCGGCTCAAGTGCGTAAACCATCACCATAAAGGCAACATTAGCTTAAACGCACTTCAAACGGAACAATTTTTGGTCTGTCGGGTAACGTCCCGATACAACCACCGATTCTCGGATCGAACAAGCATACCTCGCACGAAGGCGAGTCCAGAGATATTACAACCACAAAATTTACAACACAGGCAAGTTCAGTAGTGATTACAAAATAGTTCAAACCATTATTACAAAACCAACTTAAGTAAAACAGTTATACAAGCCATGATTATCAGTTCAGAGTCTAAACAGCGGAAGAAGAAACACGATCTCTACAACACGTCGCCAAAAGTATACCAAGCTAGCCCAAGCCGGGTATCACTCGTCATAGTCATTGCCGGCCGAAGACGTATCCCATTCTACGGACCAGCCAGGAGGCAACGAGCAAGGATAGGTCAAGCTAGCGACCTGATCCTCAAAAGTCATACCTGAAAAAGGGTTTCAACAGCAAGGCTGAGTATTCTAATACTCAGCAAGACTTAACCGACAACGGGTATAAGTAGCCCACCTTAGCTAGACTATGCAAGGCTTTGTAAGGCTCTGGTTTTCCTTTGCTGAAAAGCAATAAAGAGTAGGTCCTTACTTTCAAGTTTTAGCTGCAAGATTCTAGTTGATTAACCATTCTATGTAAGCATCTACCAACCATTCATGGTGAAACTTCTAAGCAAACATCAAGATTAATAAGAATATTGTTGCTCTTATTACTCTGTGTGGCAAAG
Source organism: Panicum virgatum (assembly GCF_016808335.1). Taxonomy (NCBI): domain Eukaryota; kingdom Viridiplantae; phylum Streptophyta; class Magnoliopsida; order Poales; family Poaceae; genus Panicum; species Panicum virgatum. Next base: position 62,623,617 of record NC_053145.1, read on the forward strand.
AGATCAAGCAGTCTCATTTCATCATGAGAGGCGGACGATTCTGAATCGAAATTCAACCTTGCAAGGGTAACCTAGCACACACGTCTGGAATACCGTCGGGTCATTCCCAAACAACCGTTAACCTTTCTTTCCGGCTTGTGGATAGTGCCACTCTCCCCGACTACAGGGCTCCAAGGCCGAACCTTGTCCCTAGAAGTCGTAGTGTTGCGCAACATAAAATAAAACCTATCCCTACTGAGAGAGTGGGAGGTATATCCACTCCCCGGTCCAATCGGCTACTAGGCTTGCCGCGTACCATATTTACGGCATGTGACTAGTACTTTCAAAAACTTAACCAGCACTACCACACACCGCGACCTTAGCAAGTTCATCAACACAGACGGGGTCTCACATAGGACATAATATCGAACACAACCCCGTCCGTCGTCCTTATATTAATAACAGAAAGTAAACAAGCAATTCCTATAAAGCTCGCGTGTGACAGGCAATCACTCGACTTTTACCGTTCCTATAAGCTTAGCAGATAGTCGAACTCAGGTCTAGTGTTCAGTACATAGGTTCCTAGGATCATGCATCTAGGGTTCCAATTCAAATCCTAAGAACTGTAAATGCACAAGTAAGTAATAACAGTAAAATGATAATAATTTGAAATATAGGTTATGTCCGGGGCTTGCCTTCTCGGTAATTGCTAACTATTTCAGCGCTAGGCTCTTCCGAACTTTGGTTCGGGGCTTCAGTTAGTTCCGCAGTGTTCACTTGAGCTTCGAGATCACCTCCGTCAGACTCCGGAATCAACTCGTACGTCCCGTCTGACAAAGTAGTCGTATCTATATGTAATGCAAGAACAACATTATAAACAAACATGGGCAATCGTTTATAGAGTAGTTAAATAACAAATTTAACTACACAAGGCATCATGATCAAAAGCACAAAAGAAGTTAACTAACTTCATAAAAAGAGTGGTGGCGATTTCCTATACAAATAAGTCATGGTTTGTAAATAAATCAACAAATCAAAGTACAAACAGTAATAAAATCTACCAAAATTACTCTAAACAGAACATGAATAAAGTAATCTACCCTACAAAAATCATGCCAAGACATGTAATCATTTAATCACAATAAATCATTTACTCAGATAACATCTAGAACAAGCAAGAATTACACAGGTCAAACTAAAGAAGATCAGAAGCTCAAAATTTAACATGAGATCTAAACAGGGATGATCTAGCTTCTGTGAATTTTTCATGATTTTATCTGCACGGAATTAATTCAGAAAAATTAAACTAAACAGACATCAGTTTAGCAAGATTTAATTTTTGCTCCTGTTCTAGACATGAACTAAAGCTCAAACTTCCTGGACAAGCTAACATACTCCAGAAGAACACTCATGAATATTTTCAGGATTTGTTAAGAACAGAAACTATTTACCATGAATAAAGTCTATTAAACAAAGATTAAATCAAATAAAAAGCTACAACAAAGAACTGATCATGAAATTTTTATAGCAAAGCTAGTGTAACATGAGTAAACTACCACCAAAATTTCAAAGCAAAACAAGCTTTCAAGCATCAGATAAGAAAAAGATTAAAGAACAAGTAGTTATACACCTAGTAACACAAAACAACATCTACAGCAAAAACTTGCAACTAAGGCCTAACATATTCTGGTTTTACTGCATAGAGCTCTTCAAGAGGATTCCAAAACATCAAGATTTGCTATTTTACGAATTTTCTACGAATTGATCTAGAATTTCAAAGTTCACTGAAAATATTACAAAGCAGCCCCTACTGGCACTATTCATCTGAGTCTATGCCTATGCAAATAACCCCCTGGGTTTCCTTTCCTTTCAACCCGAGGTCCCTGGGCCGGGTCAGAGAGGGGAGGCGGCGGTTGACCGGCCGTTTCCCGGCGAGGGGCTCACCGGCGGCGAGAGGGGAGGGGTGCGTGAGCTTCACGGGTGCAAGGCGCACCTCTGGGTGGCCTAGGGTTGCGCGGAGGGGCTCGGAATCGGCGGCTCGGCGGAGCAGGGCGGGTCGGCGGCGGAGGCAAGCGACGGCGAGGGTGCTCCGGTGAGGTTCAGGCGAGGGGAAGTGGCCTGGGAGCTGCGCGAGGTCGAGGCGGTGCTAAAGGTGGGGGATGTAGGGGTGGAGCGGGCCTGGGTTGGCGGCTCCGCGGTGGAGTGGAGCTCGCCGGCGTTCGGGGTGAGCGGCGGCGGCGTTCTGGGGCGTGGGGTTAGGGAACTGGCGAAACGAGGAGGGGAATAGAGCGCGGGGCTTCTGGTAGTGCTCAGGCGCGCGAAAGATCGAGAGCTGGGCCTCTGGTTTGGGCTCTCCGCGGCGGCGGCGAGGTGGCAGCCGGCGGGGAGGTTCTGGGCGCGGCGGGGCGGCGTGGCGAGGGGTGGAGGCGCCAGCGCGAGGCAACAGGCGGGGGAGGAGCTCGTCCGCGACGCGTGGGCGCCAGCGCACGGCGAATTGATGGCCGGGAAGGCCGGGAAATCGTCGGCGGGCGGCGCTGTCGGTGGCCGGCGGCGAGAAGCAGAGCAGGGTGGGGAGATGGTCATAAGGACGATTTTGCAATTTCCAAAAGTTCCAGGGACCTTTCTGTAAACAAGCAATAACTTTCGAACTAAAGCTCAAATGAAAAAGTGCCCAACATGAAAGTTGTTCAACTTTTCAAGATCTACAACTTTGATGTTGTGCAAAAATTTATTTGACCAAAGATTCAAGAGCTAAAATTAAAATCATTGAAGGGATTTTGAAATCTAGGAAATTTGTCTTTTTCAACGTAAATTCACTACAAACATAGACTTACAAGCAAAATTGGTTGCCATGCAATAAATGCACTGAAATTTTGCACAAACACCCTCCATAAAAGCTATAAACACAATTAACTATATAAAGGACCTTGCATAAAATTATAATTACACATATAACCTTTCATAATTACAAAAAGATCCTTTTTAAGTAATTGAAGCACATGATGCATAGCAAACCTACACCATTACTGTGCAGGCACCAAAATAAAATACTGTGTAAACCCCCGGGGTGTTACAGGAACGGCGTCTAGGGCCACGGCGTGGGGGCGGGAATCTTCCCGCGCATGGAATTTTGGCGGTTTTCTCAAAACCGGCCACCTACCCGGGTTTCACGGACCCTCCAAAACCGCGGACCGGTATTTCGTCGACGTGGCTGTATCGCATCAAAGACTTCGAGTCGAAGAAAGGAGCTCCGCCGTCGATCGAGTCTGTACAGCGGGCTGCTGCAGACCCGATCGGTCTGACCGGTCCCCTGGACCGGTCTGACCGGTCTGGCCGCAGGAGTCGGGTATAAAAGCCCCCCTTCTCCAGGTGGAGGGCTTCGAGTCTCTTGAGTCCTTTTCGGTTTTTCCTTCTTCCTTCGCCCTGCTCAGGTTAGGGCCAAGGTCTCCAACGCAAAGAGAGTTTAGATTATAGCTATTCTCTTCAATCTAGTGGGTGGATGATGGGCGGATGGCTCTAGCTATTGTATAGGTGAATTCCTCTGAGAATTAATGGATGAAATTTGTTTGAGATTCACTTGTGTGTGCTGAGCATCTCGTCCTCCCCTTCTCTCTTGCGTTTTGGGTTCAATTCTCCTCTTTTGGTGTGTTTCTTGTTTGGAGGAGATCAACCCTTTATTTCGTGGTTTGGTGAACTCTTTGGAACGATTCCTATGCATATAGCCTAGTGCTAAACCCCCTAGAATCATGGGTTCTCACGAATTGGAGATTTTGTGTTCTTGAGAAAACCCCAATCCTCTTTGATCTTTCCTCGATTTCTCTCGATCCGTGAATCTTTTGGGTGAGATCTTTTGGGGATATGTTCACGGGGTAGTTACGAAGGTTTCCTCCAAGTTTGGTTGGATTCGGACTTTATTTGCTCGAGATTCGTGGTTTGAAGGTTTGTTTGCGGGTTTTCTGGACGACACCGGTCAGACCGGTCAGTCTGGGTTTGAACTGCCCGACCGGTCAGACCGGTCCAGTGCACCGGTCAGACCGGTCTGTGTGTGCTGCGCTGCGATTTGAGAAGTTTCTCTCGCCTTTGCTTCCGTGCTGTGACCTGGGTCTTCTGCTTCGAGATAGCTTGTCCATAGCTATTCTCGCTAACCTAGGATCGAGGGCTTGCGGTGATTTTGGGATATAGGCCGACGATTCAAATTTCGAAGAAATTTTGATCGGCTCCCATTCACCCCCCCTCTGGTCGCCAGTTTCGGTCCCTCATCTGTGCTTTGGATATAAGGTGGGCGAGGGGATTTTTTTGGTGCAAATCCTAGGGTCCAAACCCTAGTTGGTTGGCATGACCAGCCCCTGCCCAACCACTGGGCTATCGCCCAGCTTGCACACCAAAGCATTAGGATGTGCATTGTGCTAACCTATATATATATATATGTATGTATATATATATATATATATATATGTATGTATATATCTATATATATATATATATATATGTATATATATATATATATATATATATATGCCTGCAGTCAAAACATCCTGCAAAAATAATCTCTCGTCTGATCCTTTCTCGCAGCATTTTACTCGGAACACGATCTCTCCTCCAACTTCATTAAAACCACACGCTGATTTCATCGGGGAAAACATCTAGCAATGAAGCCACCGAATGCGCAGAAGATCTCTACACCATCGGGGGCTAAGTGGATGCGTGCATGCTTGGGGTGAGGGTGGACGAGTGCCTGTTAGCAGATTGGTAGCGGAGGGAGAAGGAAGAAGGAATCAGAGAGATCGGAGAAGCAAGCAGAGGTGGAGTGGAGGAGGACGAACATGGGTCGTCTTCGTTAAGGGAATAATATTGTTGGGGGGAAATTAGATCCATACCACTCAAAGATGCGCATTTTAGAAATTTACCATCAAACTTCCTCTGTTCAGTTTAATAGCATCGAAAGTTTACATCCTTTAGAAATATACCACTCCGTCACTCCTCTTCCGTTTTCTCGGTGAACCACCGTTAACTCGACAATCTTTCCCCACCGTAGTGACTCGTTCTCAGTCCCGAGCAGCTCCATGCTAGTCGCTCCCTCCTAGCACCGGCACCGGCAGCCTAGCCCGAGAATGGATGACTGTAACGTCCCGAAAACTCACCAAATTAAATCATGCGCTAAATTTGTTTCTCGTCGTTGAGCTCGAACCCTCCTTAAAACCCTAACTCCAGCTCTCCGGAACTTCTCCCTGTTCCGATCTCCCGATTCCCGAAAGACTTGTCCCGACACCCGTATCCAGCACCCTGTTTTTCCCTCGACCCGCGCGTCGCACTCACGCGCGCCCAGGCGGCGTGAGTGGCCGACCGGGGGCCGCGATCACGGCGCGAATCTCTCCTTTTCCTCCCTGGCGCGCTCCCGACCCGAGGACGCCGCCCGCTGGCCGCACGCCCCGCGATTGCCGCCGGCGCGTGCCCGCCTTTCTCCCTTCCCTCTTTTTCTTTTTCTCCTTCCCAATTCTTTTCCTTTTCTTTCTTTTCCTTCTCTCTCCCTCTGCCGCGCGCACCCGGGGCCGACACCCCCCTGCCCCGCACGGCTCGGCCGCGCCTCCCCTCCCTACCGCGCGTCCGCTCGCAACCTTGAACCGCACCCCGCCACCGGCCACCTACCCCGTGCGCACGCCGCTGCTGCCCGCGCCACCACCGCACACGCGCGCAGCGCCCCTGTAGCCCGGCCCCGCGCACATGCCCCGGCCGACCCGCGCACCGCGAGCCACGCGCCGCCCCTGGCTCGCCACGGCACCGGCCCGTGCGCCACCACCGCCGCGAGTGCTCCCTGCTCCGCCCGCACGCCACGCCACGGCCGCCTGGCCGCGTTCGCGCGCGCAGCACCCGCCCAGTCCCGCTCGCCCGTGCGGCGTGCTCTACCCCGGCCCACGGCACGCCGCGACACGGGCCGACCGGCGTTGACGCCACACAGTGCCGGCGACTTCGGAACAGCGCCACCTGCACCGGGTCGCCGTCTGCCCGAGGCGTCACATCGTCTCACCGTGCGCACCCCGCCGCCGTGGACGCCGGCACAGCGCCGAGCTGACCTTCCCCCCCCCCACCGCCATTAATTCGGCCGCCGGCTTCCGCCCGAATCCCGCCAAGCCGCCACCGCCTTCCAGCGGCTATAAGAAGCCCCTACCCCGCCTCCGAGCTCCACGTCCATCGTCCCGACCTCACTGACCCCAACACCCCTCCTTCCCTCAGCTGCAGCATCGCCACCACGCCGCCGCCATACACTCGGAGCCGGCCACCGCGGAGCTCCTCCCCTCGCTGCGCCCCAGCCCGAACCAAGGTAGGGATGGGATTCATGTCGCTCTCCTCTCCGTTTTCCCCTAGCCCCGGCCGCCATTGGATCCCCGCAGCACCGCCGCCGCGCACGCCGGCCGCAGACCGCCGCTGGCTGCCATGGCGCCGCCATTGCGAGCCCCCTCCTCTGGAATTGAGGAGGGGAATCGGTCCCCAGCGCCGCCCGGCTCCTTTTCCCCCTTCCTGAGGCCGCCGCCGAGCTCCAGGGCCGCCGGCCCAAGGCCGCCGGCGCCCAGAGCACCCCTCCCCTGTTCTGGTCGCGAGAAGGGGGAAGAAGAAGGGCGTTTATGCCCAGAACCCCCTCCCCTTTCTTATATTTCCTTAAGAGCCCTTCCACCTTTGGATACTTTTGCAATTAAAACCCCCCTCTTTGTTATATTCCCAAAACAAACCCCCACCATATAAACTTAATTTCAAATAAAACCCTGACTCTTTTAAATTAACCCAAGTAATTTCTAAAATACAAACCAAGCCCCTGCCTTCATAAACTTAATTTCAATTAGGTCCCTGGACCCCTGCTTAAGCCCTAAACGCTCCCTTGACCTATCATTTTATGCGCCTAACAACCTCGGTTCTACCCAAAACTTTACCGCGTCTCTCTTAATATAGTTTTGACCATGCCATTAGAAGCACACCCAAAAATATCACTCCATGCCCTATATTTTATGTGTCCCCGTTTCGAGCTCGACGACAAATCTTTATTTTCTGTGTTTTAATTGTGTGCTTGTTTGTGTACGCTGTAGACCACGGAGTGAACGAAGGAGAGCCCGTTGTCGAGCAGTGCTATGAGCAGGTGAACGAGGACCCGTTCCGTGACCCCGAGTCCGAAGGACAGGACCTCCCCGAAGGCTACGAAGACGGCAAGTTCAATCCCATCCTTTGATGCATGTTTCTGTCCTAGTCTTTATAAAACACAACCCAATGGCCCGTTTTATAAAATTGCATATGTTTTGCTTGCATGAAAAACACGGTTGGATAGCCACCCCTTGATTTGTGATGACCATTCCTTGACCACCTAGATTAATGTCTGCTTTTGCTTGGACGTTAATCGATATTAGAATGCTTAGGACTTTACTCATAATATGATTTATTTGATAAAGAAAATGTGTGCGTGTGGGAAGGGATAAATTGTGGATTTCCAAAAGATGAGTATGGGCGAGATGGACGGCATTTCTGTGTGATTTGCCGATTGGTGTGCTTATGCCTGTGTGGCAGGGCAAAGAAGGGAGATATCCATCTTGTCGTGTCTAAGGACCGAGTTGGTGTGTCATCTCACCTAACTCCACTTTCGTGCAAACCACTCGACCGTTGTATGGGCAACGGCTTAGCATAAATCCCACTAGTTGGTGTGATAGCCATCAGGAGAGCTGAGAGCAACGGGTGACTAAGGAAAAGGGATAAGCCCCGAGTGACTTATGCCCGGTTATACCTAAGTGAACGGTCAATGACCCCTTGGTGCATCCCGTGATGGCTAGTCAGGCTTAGCTATGGTGGGTAATGGCTATGTTGGGATCTACACCGACACGACGGTGTTCGAGTTGTGGTATCCTACTTGTGGGTAAAGTTGCACATCTCTGCAGAGTTAAGAATCTATTCGAATAGTCCGTGCCCACGGTATTGGGCGAGTTACGGTGTGGTCACATAACTAGTGTTTCTTTGGGATGGGCTGATGTGAGTTGTTTGGAATTGGTTCCGGCAGTTGTGCCGTGTGCTACGACGGACGGGGAGTCCGGTAGCAGTTTTAAAACCTGAACTCCGTGTTAAACAAAAACTGTTTTCTAAAAGGTTTTCTATAAAACAAAACCCTGCATAAAATGTCGTTTTTCTGCAACTTAAGCCGTAACCTTATCCTTGATTCACCTATGCATATTATTCTGTTATAACCCCCTCCGTGGGTGTGGTTGGACTTGTTGGGTACGTTTGTACTCACCCCATTTTCCTTTTTACAGAAGAAGATCCAGACTTTGTGCCAGACGACGCCGAGTAGGGTTATCGTCCTGCACCCAGCCTTGCCTGTGGACTTGGGTCACCCGCCGTAGTTTCCACATGGCGCAGGACCTTGATGATTTTCTCTTTGTTTTTAATATCGTCGCGTGTGTGTGGATTGTAGTCCTCGCGATAGTGGCATTCCTCTGCTCACTAACGCGTAGGGTTGTACGGTAATGAACCACCTGATGTAATAAATGTGTCATCAGCCTCCTGGGACTGGTGCTTTGTAACACATTTAAGTCTTCTCTTATGAGGGGACGCTTCAGGTGGTATCAGAGCCGTAGGTTGGCCGTAGGACGTGACCCTAGGAGCGAAACCCGTTTTCAGGACCTTTCACCTTAGGACTTTTCTATCCTTAATCCTTTCCTCACACAAACACTTACCTTTGGTTCTTGCCCTGTTCCAGATGGCTGATAATGGATGGATCGGCGGAATCTGTTTCGCAGAGCCCGGCCTTCCTAAGTTGTTGATACTCAGCCTGGAACGCATTGGAGTTGTGGATCCGCCAGAGTTTCTTTACCGGGAGTACGACTCCAAGGGCACTCTTCGGTGTGACCTGATGATCTTCATAGCAAGGAGCACCGGCTATCCTGATGTGGACCCTTGGTTCATCTCCACCACTGGATTCCGTTTCCCGGATACCTATCGGAAAGCCGCCCGTAGGGCCCTGCGACGGCTCCGAATGATCTACAGACATCACCTTCGGCGGACTCCCATGGGGTTCTTCCCGCCAAATGAAGGAAGAGGACGCACCTGGATCGCCCGGATGAGAGGACTCGGAAGGGAAGAAGAAGACCTAGAAGACACGGTCTCTCACCTATCCATCTATCTCACTGGCCTGGATGCGCTCTATCGCGAGCAAGCAGCACAACTGAAGCAGCAAGTCCACAGAGCAGAAAAGGCAACCCAGGAGCTGGATGAACAACGGTCGAGGACCGTACATGCCGAGTATTCCCTAGCCGCCCTCCAAGTCCAGATGGATGAGAAAGAGGAAGAACTGGAAGAACAGCGGGCAAGAGCCACACGCGCCGAGGACTCGCTAGCCGCTCTCCAAGCTCGGATGCGGAGGTACGAGGCTCGTTGGGGAATAGGTGGATGGATAGAGGAAGACGAAGAAGAAGAACCCATGGAAACCCATTGGGATATTGGAACTCAAACTGAAGAAGAAGAACCTGAAGAAACCCATTGGGACAAAGGTACTCAGACCGAGGATAACTTGATGGAACAGTGTCTTCCACCGAAGAAGCGCTCCCTTAGGATCGAAGAAAAATCCCCATGATAGGAGTAGCACCCAAGCTAGAACTTTTGCCCTAATAATCGTGTACCCGTGAAGTTTGTACCCCACTGTGTTGTAATAATAAATATCATCTACCCCCTTTGTGTACCTCTAATATTTGAGCAAGTTTTCACCCTGTCTTTGTTTTCAGATGGCTAAGGAAGGATGGACCCAGGGCGACTGCCAAGCTGCGCCTGGCTTCCCCAGCCTATTGATCAACGCCCTGGAGAGCCTTGGCGTCACGGAACGCCCAAGGTACTACAGCAGAGAGTACGAGCATCATGGCACTCTCCGCTGCAGGGTGATCCTAGTCGTCGCCAGAAGTAACCGCTACCCCGACATCCAGTCATGGCGAGTGACTGCTACAGGGTTTAGGCACCAGGACACCTATCCCCTAGCCGTCAGGAAAGCACTTCGTTACCTGTGCCGGATTTTTGAAAGACACCTCGCACCCACACCAATGAGGTTCTTTCCACCAGCCATCAGAACTCCAGTTTGGGAAGCTCGAATGAGAAGCCTGGAACGGCGCCGCCGTGAAGAAGTCCTCCTGTACCAAGTAGCTACCTACCTAGCCTCCTTGGATCAGCTCTTTGACGAGCAAGCCAACTTGCTAAGGGAATAGACCCATCGAGCCGAGCAAGCAGAGCTCGCGCTAAGATTGCAGCAGATCCGAGCAGTCCAAGCCGAGGCAAGAGCCGCAGCAGCGGTCAGCAGGGAAGCAGTTGCTCAGGAGAGCCTCAGGCAAGCCCGGGACCAATGTATGCAAGAGTGGACTAGAAGTGGAACCCCAGTCCCGGCAATAGGAGAAGACCATGTTCTGCTCGGAACGCCCGTCATAGGTTAGGGATCACTCGTTGGAAACCCACTAGCCCCACCCGAGAACCCTGGAAGGTCTACGGCCGCCGCCGCCAGAGAAGCCACAACGCAACCCCGGGAAAACGGAGATCTGGAGAATGGCGAGCCAGGACCACTCATTTCCCCGGAGAACGCGAGTTCCTTTCCGAGGGAGGAACCCACACAAGCCAATGAGTCTGCCTGAAGCGCGAGCAACCGACAAGGAATGAAGCCATGTGGTCCGAAGTAGTGTTGTGCCCCTTTTCTCTTGAAGTTGTGTACCCAGACGTGTAGTACGCGTTCTAGTCGTGTCCCCGTGTTGTACCCCCCCTGCAGTAATAAAGTTGCTTGTGCTTGTTGTTTGTGATGATTGCTTGTTGATTGTGTGCTTGCCGGCAGTAATTAGATACTGCCTTTTCAAAAACACGACTTAAACAACTTAAACATCACCTAATCTTAGTCCCAATCCACTCGTTCTGTAGATGGTTTCCCGGAGCATCACAAGGGCCTCCCGCGTCAGGGACCCTGCAGCTGCTGATGTAGGAGTACACCCAGACGGGCAAAACCATCCTCAGGAAGAACAAGAAGTGAGTCAGGGCAGAGGAGAAAATCATGGTGCACAGCTGCCACCACCACCACCACCACCTTTCGTGGACCTGGCACAAGTAATCCATAACCAGACTCTCATACTGGAGACACTGGCCAATGCTCTAGTGAACAGGCAGCCACGAGAGCAGACCTTTAATGACAAGCTGACAGCTTTTCTAAGGGCCAAGCCACCCACTTTTGCCGGATCCAGCAACCCCTTGGATGCAGATGACTGGCTCCGCGTGATCCAGAGGAAGCTCGAGCCATTTGGGTGCCAGGATCGAGATAAAGTTCTTCTGGCTGCACATCAACTCACCGGGACTGCCTTAGCCTGGTGGGAGAATTACTGCGCTGCTGCCAGAGATGCCTCGACCATCACCTGGAATGAATTCGTGAGGGAGTTCCGCCGTTATCACATCCCCTCGGCCACCATGAAGCGCAAGGCAGATGAGTTCCGCGCACTTCAGCAGGGGAGTATGTCGGTGGAAGAATATACTCACCAGTTTATGGAGCTGTCTCGATATGCGCCAGATGAAGTGAACGACGACGAGAAGAAGCAGGACATGTTCAAGAAGGGACTAAACCCAGAACTCAGGACCCTGATCTATCCTGATTTCAACACCTTGATGAACAAGGCAATCCTCACCGAGAAGGCTAAGATTGATGAAAGGAAAGAGAACAAGCGCAAGTTTCTGGAGAGTAAGTCTCGCCAGCAGGATCGTTTTCAGAAGACCAGAAGTCTCAGCTACAACGCACCAAGGTCCCAAGCCCCAATGCAGTACAAAACTCAGTCCCAAGTGACAGGACCACGGGCCCCTAACACACAGCCCAGAAGCCAGAACACCATGAGGGCCTCACAGAATAATGCGAGCCAGGTCACCAATAACAACAGCAATGTGAGGGCCTGTTTCAACTGCCGAGAGACAGGGCATTTCATCGCTGACTGCCCTTATGCCAAGAACAAGCCAGCTACTTCAGCTTTCTCCAACACAGTGAACGGACCCAAGCCAGTGCTGACCGGTGCCAACCGAGTACCCCTCCGCGGCAACAGCAGCAACAACAACAACCAGCATAGGCAACCTCAGCAGTCTTTTGGACGAGCCCGTGTCAACCACATCGACGCACAGGAAGCTCAAGGAGCCCAGGGCGTAGTACTCGGTGAGTACCTAGTCAACTCAACTCTTGCAACAGTACTGTTTGATTCTGGAGCATCACACTCATTCATATCCTCAAGTTTTGTGGAGAAACATAAAATACCTACAGTACTACTAAAAACACCCCTATTAACCCGGACGCCCGGAGGAGACATCAGGTGTCAACTGGGTTGTCTACGGGTAAGGATCAATTTAAGTGGGGTAGAGTTTTTAGCAGATCTAGTAGTACTTAAGTCAGAAGGGATAGATGTGATCCTTGGAATGGATTGGCTGAGCAAACACAATGGCCTCATAGGTTGTACGGATAAGGTAGTACATCTAACAAACCCAGAGGGAGTCCGAGTGACCTGTCATACCCGGGAAAGTGGAGCAAACCCGATGATGTTTAGCATGGAAGCCAAGTCCTTGGAAGAAGTCCCTGTAGTGAATGAGTACCCCGATGTCTTTCCCGAAGAACTTCCCGGTATGCCACCAGATAGGGACATAGAATTTGTCATTGATCTTGTTCCTGGAACCGCCCCCATAGCCAAAAGACCCTATAGGATGGCAGCCACCGAGTTGGCGGAGTTAAAGAAACAACAAGAGGAGTTGCAACGGATTGGCTTCATCAGGCCAAGCTCGTCGCCATGGGGAGCCCCGGTTCTATTCGTCAAGAAGAAGGACGGAAGTATGAGGCTATGTGTAGATTACCGGGCACTAAACGAGGTCACTATCAAGAATAAGTACCCCCCTTCCCAGGATCGATGATCTTTTCGATCAATTAAAAGGAGCCAAGTACTTTTCCAAGATTGACCTAAGGTCCGGATATTTTCAGCTCAAGATTAGGGAAAGCGACATCCCGAAGACAGCCTTTGTCACCCGATACGGACAATTTGAGTTCACAGTGATGTCTTTTGGACTAACAAATGCACCTGCTTATTTCATGAACCTCATGAATAAGGTTTTTATGGACGAGTTAGATAAGTTTGTCGTAGTCTTCATCGACGACACACTTATTTACTCGAAGAGTATTCAGGAGCACGAGCAGCACCTGAGGGTAGTATTGGAAAAGCTAAGAGTACATAGACTATACGCCAAATTCAGCAAGTGTGAGTTCTGGCTGGAGAAAGTAGCCTTCCTTGGTCATATTTTGACCGCAGAAGGAGTGGCGGTAGACCCCGAGAAGGTCGAAGCAGTATCCAACTGGCAGCAACCAACCAATGTCAGTGAGATCAGGAGTTTTCTCGGATTAGCTGGGTATTATCGGAGATTCATTGAGGGATTTTCTAAGATAGCCCGGCCCATGACGGAGCTGCTCAAGAAGGAGAAGAAATTCACCTGGACGGAATCGTGCGAAAGGAGCTTCCAGGAGTTGAAGCGAAGATTGACGACAGCCCCAGTGCTAACCCTGCCGGATATTCATCGGGACTTTGTCATCTATTGTGATGCGTCCCGACAAAGTTTGGGTTGTGTACTAATGCAAGACGGGAAAGTCGTTGCTTATGCTTCCCGTCAGCTCAGGACCCATGAGCAAAACTACCCGACCCACGATTTGGAGCTTGCAGCCGTAGTGCATGCACTTAAGATCTGGAGGCATTATTTGATTGGAAATAAGTGCGAAATCTTTACCGATCATAAAAGCCTGAAGTATATCTTCACCCAACCAGATCTAAACCTGAGGCAGAGAAGATGGCTGGAATTAGTCAAAGATTATAATTTGGAAATTCATTATCACCCAGGTAAAGCCAATGTAGTAGCCGATGCCTTAAGTCGGAAATCCTACGGGCCCAAGGATGCCCATTTACGAGAGGAAATGACACGATTAAATGTGCACATTGTCCCTCGAGGTTCCAGCCAAGTGCTGAACGTTCAATCCACTCTAGAAGAAAGAATCAGGAAAGCCCAAAAATCGGACAAGGGACTGATGGAAATCCGGAGGCAAACCGGAGAAAATAAGGCCCCAGACTTTCGAGTTGATAATAAGGGAACGTTGTGGTATAAAGACAGAATTTGTGTGCCCCAGAAAGGAGATTTCAGGAAGATAATCATGGATGAAGCCCACAACTCAGCCTACTCCATCCACCCAGGATCCACCAAAATGTATATGGACTTAAAACAGAAATATTGGTGGAATGGGATGAAGGCGGATATTGCACGATTCGTCGCCCATTGCGATACTTGCCAGAGAATCAAAGCTGAATACCAGAAGCCGGCAGGATTGTTGCAACCCCTACCCATTCCGGTTTGGAAATGGGATGAAATAGGAATGGATTTTGTAGTAGGCTTGCCCAGAACCCAGAAAGGACATGACTCCATATGGGTAATAGTGGATCGCCTTACTAAATCAGCTCACTTCATACCCGTACGGACCAACTACGGCGGAGAAAAGCTAGCCAAGCTTTATGTGGAGAATATAGTGAAATTGCATGGTGTGCCCAGCCGAATCGTTTCAGATAGAGGGGCCCAGTTCACCTCAAGATTTTGGAAAAGTTTGCATAAAGCCATGGGCACCAAGCTAGACTTTAGTTCCGCTTATTATCCGCAGACGGATGGTCAGACAGAAAGGGTAAATCAGATTATGGAGGATATGCTGAGAGCGTGTGTCCTCACTTATGGCAAAGATTGGGAACAAAGCTTACCATATGCCGAGTTCTCATACAACAACGGGTACCAAGCAAGCTTGGGCATGTCACCGTTTGAAGCTCTCTACGGAAGAAAATGCAGAACCCCTCTGATGTGGTCGGAAGTTGGAGAACGTGCCCTAGTCGGCCCCGCACTCATAAAAGAAGCAGAAGAAAGAATCGCCGAGATTAGAGAAAAGCTGAAAGCAGCCCAGTCCCGACAGAAGAGCTACGCCGACAAGAAAAGACGGGAAATAAGTTTCAATCCAGGGGATTTCGCATATCTCAAGGTGTCACCCATTCGAGGAACTCGAAGATTTCAGGTACAAGGGAAATTAGCCCCTCGGTATATTGGACCATACCGAGTTCTGAAGAAAGTGGGAGCAGTAGCGTACCGTCTGGAGCTACCCGAAGAAATGTCGGATATCCACCCCGTCTTTCATGTCTCGCAATTAAGAAGGTGTTTGAGGGTACCCGAGGCAGAGCACATACCAGTAGAAACGATAGATTTACAGCCGGATCTGCGGTACCAGGAAATACCAATCAAGATTCTAGATACTGTCACCAGAAGAACCAGAAACTTCGAAGTGCGAATCTGCAGAGTCCAATGGAGCAGACACGGTGTAGAAGAAGTGACATGGGAACGCGAGGACGCTCTAAAGAGAGAATTTCCCCACCTGTTTAGGAACCAGCCGAATCTCGAGGACGAGATTCATTTTAAGTGGGGTAGGTTTTGTAACGTCCCGAAAACTCACCAAATTAAATCATGCGCTAAATTTGTTTCTCGTCGTTGAGCTCGAACCCTCCTTAAAACCCTAACTCCAGCTCTCCGGAACTTCTCCCTGTTCCGATCTCCCGATTCCCGAAAGACTTGTCCCGACACCCGTATCCAGCACCCTGTTTTTCCCTCGACCTGCGCGTCGCGCTCACGCGCGCCCAGGCGCCGTGAGTGGCCGACCGGGGGCCGCGATCACGGCGCGAATCTCTCCTCTTCCTCCCTGGCGCGCTCCCGACCCGAGGACGCTGCCCGCTGGCCGCACGCCCCGCGATTGCCGCCGGCGCGTGCCCGCCTTTCTCCCTCCCTTCTTCTCCCTTCCCTCTTTTTCTTTTTCTCCTTCCCAATTCTTTTCCTTTTCTTTCTTTTCCTTCTCTCTCCCTCTGCCGCGCGCACCCGGGGCCGACACCCCCCTGCCCCGCACGGCTCAGCCGTGCCTCCCCTCCCTGCCGCGCGTCCGCTCGCCCCCTTGAACCGCACCCCGCCAACGGCCACCTACCCCGTGCGCACGCCGCTGCTGCCCGCGCCACCAAAGCACACGCGCGCAGCGCCCCTGTAGCCCGGCCTCGCGCACATGCCCCGGCCGACCCGCGCACCGCGAGCCACGCGCCGCCCCTGGCTCGCCACGGCACCGGCCCGTGCGCCACCACCGCCGCGAGTGCTCCCTGCTCCGCCCGCACGCCACGCCACGGCCGCCTGGCCGCGTTCGCGCGCGCAGCATCCGCCCAGTCCCGCTCGCCCGCGCGCCGTGCTCTACCCCGGCCCACGGCACGCCGCGACACGGGCCGACCGGCGTTGACGCCACACAGCGCCGGCGACTTCGGAACAGCGCCACCTGCACCGGGTCGCCGTCTGCCCGAGGCGTCACATCGTCTCACCGTGCGCACCCCGCCGCCGTGGACGCCGGCACAGCGCCGAGCTGACCTTCCCCCCCCACCGCCATTAATTCGGCCGCCGGCTTCCGCCCGAATCCCGCCAAGCCGCCACCGCCTTCCAGCGGCTATAAGAAGCCCCTACCCCGCCTCCGAGCTCCACGTCCATCGTCCCGACCTCACTGACCCCCACACCCCTCCTTCCCTCAGCTGCAGCATCGCCACCACGCCACCGCCATACACTCGGAGCCGGCCACCGCGGAGCTCCTCCCCTCGCTGCGCCCCAGCCCGAACCAAGGTAGGGATGGGATTCATGTCGCTCTCCTCTCCGTTTTCCCCTAGCCCCGGCCGCCATTAGATCCCCGCAACGCCGCCGCCGCGCACGCCGGCCGCAGACCGCCGCTGGCTGCCATGGCACCGCCATTGCGAGCCCCCTCCTCTGGAATTGAGGAGGGGAATCGGTCCCCAGCGCCGCCCGGCTCCTTTTCCCCCTTCCTGAGGCCGCCGCCGAGCTCCAGGGCCGCCGGCCCAAGGCCGCCGGCGCCCAGAGCACCCCTCCCCTGTTCTGGTCGCGAGAAGGGGGAAGAAGAAGGGCGTTTATGCCCAGAACCCCCTCCCCTTTCTTATATTTCCTTAAGAGCCCTTCCACCTTTGGATACTTTTGCAATTAAAACCCCCCCTCTTTGTTATATTCCCAAAACAAACCCCCACCATATAAACTTAATTTCAAATAAAACCCTGACTCTTTTAAATTAACCCAAGTAATTTCTAAAATACAAACCAAGCCCCTGCCTTCATAAACTTAATTTCAATTAGGTCCCTGGACCCCTGCTTAAGCCCTAAATGCTCCCTTGACCTATCATTTTATGCGCCTAACAACCTCGGTTCTACCCAAAACTTTACCGCGTCTCTCTTAATATAGTTTTGACCATGCCATTAGAAGCACACCCAAAAATATCACTCCATGCCCTATATTTTATGTGTCCCCGTTTCGAGCTCGACGACAAATCTTTATTTTCTGTGTTTTAATTGTGTGCTTGTTTGTGTACGCTGTAGACCACGGAGTGAACGAAGGAGAGCCCGTTGTCGAGCAGTGCTGTGAGCAGGTGAACGAGGACCCGTTCCGCGACCCCGAGTCCGAAGGACAGGACCTCCCCGAAGGCTACGAAGACGGCAAGTTCAATCCCATCCTTTGATGCATGTTTCTGTCCTAGTCTTTATAAAACACAACCCAATGGCCCGTTTTATAAAATTGCATATGTTTTGCTTGCATGAAAAACACGGTTGGATAGCCACCCCTTGATTTGTGATGACCATTCCTTGACCACCTAGATTAATGTCTGCTTTTGCTTGGACGTTAATCGATATTAGAATGCTTAGGACTTTACTCATAATATGATTTATTTGATAAAGAAAATGTGTGCGTGTGGGAAGGGATAAAATGTGGATTTCCAAAAGATGAGTATGGGCGAGATGGACGGCATTTCTGTGTGATTTGCCGATTGGTGTGCTTATGCCTGTGTGGCAGGGCAAAGAAGAGAGATATCCATCTTGTCGTGTCTAAGGACCGAGTTGGTGTGTCATCTCACCTAACTCCACTTTCGTGCAAACCACTCGACCGTTGTATGGGCAACGGCTTAGCATAAATCCCACTAGTTGGTGTGATAGCCATCAGGAGAGCTGAGAGCAACGGGTGACTAAGGAAAAGGGATAAGCCCCGAGTGACTTATGCCCGGTTATATCTAAGTGAACGGTCAATGACCCCTTGGTGCATCCCGTGATGGCTAGTCAGGCTTAGCTATGGTGGGTAATGGCTATGTTGGGATCTACACCGACACGACGGTGTTCGAGTTGTGGTATCCTACTTGTGGGTAAAGTTGCACATCTCTGCAGAGTTAAGAATCTATTCGAATAGTCCGTGCCCACGGTATTGGGCGAGTTACGGTGTGGTCACATAACTAGTGTTTCTTTGGGATGGGCTGGTGTGAGTTGTTTTGGAATTGGTTCCGCAGTTGTGCCGTGTGCTACGACGGACGGGGAGTCCGGTAGCAGTTTTAAAACCTGAACTCCGTGTTAAACAAAAACTGTTTTCTAAAAGGTTTTCTATAAAACAAAACCCTGCATAAAATGTCGTTTTTCTGCAACTTAAGCCGTAACCTTATCCTTGATTCACCTATGCATATTATTCTGTTATAACCCCCTCCGTGGGTGTGGTTGGACTTGTTGGGTACGTTTGTACTCACCCCATTTTCCTTTTTACAGAAGAAGATCCAGACTTTGTGCCAGACGACGCCGAGTAGGGTTATCGTCCTGCACCCAGCCTTGCCTGTGGACTTGGGTCACCCGCCGTAGTTTCCGCATGGCGCAGGACCTTGATGATTTTCTCTTTGTTTTTAATATCGTCGCGTGTGTGTGGATTGTAGTCCTCGCGATAGTGGCATTCCTCTGCTCACTACCGCGTAGGGTTGTACGGTAATGAACCACCTGATGTAATAAATGTGTCATCAGCCTCCTGGGACTGGTGCTTTGTAACACATTTAAATCTTCTCTTATGAGGGGACGCTTCAATGACCCCTACTTCCGTCCCTGCTCCCACTTCGCCAGAGGCGGCGCCGGCAGCTTGAGACGCGCCCTGCGAATGCGGCGTCTGCGCCGGCTGCATGGCAGCTTGAGGCGTGCCCCGCGCCAACCGCCCCGACGGCCGCCACCCCAGTAGCAGGAGCCGGCCACGCGGCAGCTGGTGGTGCACGCGGTGTAAGCGGCGTCTGCACCGACCGGGAGACTGCAGTTGCCCCAGGAGCATGCGACACCGGCCGCGCGGCAGCTCGTGGCGCGCTCGGCGCAAGGGGCGTCTATGCGGACCGCCCGCCGCCGCCCTAGGGAGCAAGCTCGAGCCGTACGGCAGCTCGCGGAATCCACGCCGAACGCCTTGACGGCCGCCGCCCAAAAGCAGGCGCGGGCCGCGCGGCAGGTCACAGCGCTCGTGGCGAACGCGGCATCTGCCGGTCTGCGCCGACCGCCCCAGGAGCAGGCGCAGACCGTGCGGCAGCTCGCGACGCACGTGGCCCCAGCAAAGCGATACATCATCGCACGTAGCTTCAAGGGCCACCGTTCCGCCCCAGCCTGAAGCCCTCCAGCGCCCCCACTGTCCCAGGCCCCATCCACCACTGCCGCCGCCATGAACCGCGCTGTGTAGTGCTGGTGCTCCACTGGACCGCTGCACTCCGCTGTCGTCCTTGAATAGGCTCGAGAAATCGAACCCCGACGAGGAGATGATGTCCATGGCATCCGTCTGCGGTGTGTCAGGCTCAGGCGACGTGGTGGATCCATTAATGTTGTTGCCTTCCAACACGAAGCAGTTGCATCGGAGAAAGATTGTGAGTTAACGGTGGTTCACCGAGAAGACGGAAGAAATGTGACGGAGTGGTAAATTTCTGAACCATGGAAACTTTCGATGCTATTAAACTTAACCGAGGAAGTTTGATGGTAAATTTCTACAACACACATCTTTGAGTGGTATGGATCCAATTTTCCCAGTTGTTGGAGTACAAAACTGATTAACTCTCTTCCTCTCCCACTCAGACTATATCTGCCACTCTGGGCCAAGGACACGGACGTTGGGCCGGGCATCACGCCTGGGCCTTGGGCTGGAGCGGGATACTGTGCCAACACTCCCCTCCTCTTGCGAAGCGACTTGACCCCAAGTTGCTGCTCGTGGAAAGCGTCGTCGAGGATCAGCCATGTTCTCCCAGGTTGCCAACGAAGAGGGCAGACCAGACCATTTGATCAATCCTTGGAGTACAGGATGATCACCAAGAGAGAGACGACGCTGGAGCACACGTTCTGGCACTTGATAGTAGGCAGAGCTATCTGGCAGCACAGGAGAAACAGCCTGATCACCCACTGCCTTCTTGAGTTGTGACACATGAAACACTGGGTGAATGGAAGCTGAAGGCGGAAGCTCCAACCTGTAGGCGACAGAACCAATATGCTCCAGGACGCGAAAAGGGCCGAAAAACTTGAAGGACAACTTATGATTAGCTCTTGGTGCAAGTGACGTCCGGACATATGGCTGCAACTTAAGGAAAATAGAGTCTCCAACATTGAAACAACGCTCTGACCGGCCTTTGTCAGCTTGGTGCTTCATCCGTTCCTGGGCACGCAAGAAATGCTACTTCACAAGCCCTTGCATCACTTCCCGTTCATGCAGCCAATCAGATAAGTCCGGCACAGAGATAGCAGACGCGGAATCCAGACCAAAGTGACGCGGGGAGTGACCGTAGAGCACTTCAAACGGAGAACGCCCCAGAGCAGAATGACAGCTCGTATTATACCAAAACTCAGCCAGGGAGAGCCATTGAATCCATTTCGTCGGGCAGGCATGAACAAAACAGTGAAGGGACGTCTCCATACATTGATTGACGCGCTCCGTCTGTCCGTCGGTCTGCGGATGATAGGATGAGCTCATGCGCAGTCGGACACCAGCCAAAGAGAACAGCTCCTGCCAAAGCTTGCTTATGAACACACGGTCACGATCAGAAACAAGGGACAGTGGAAGGCCATGAAGCTTATACACATTATCCAAATATGCCTTAGCAACAGAAAGAGCAGTGAACGGGTGTCGGAGTGGAATGAAGTGAGCAAATTTGGAAAACTTGTCCACCACCGCGAGAATTGAGTTGTAGGAACCTGACCGAGGAAGGCCTTCCACAAAATCAAGAGAGACCATCTGCCACGCTGAATCTGGGACGGGCAACGGTTGGAGCAGACCAGGGTAGCGAGCCCAATCAGGCTTAGCTTGCTGACAGATGCCACATGTTTGGATATATTGTTGTACAAAAGACTTCATCGCCGGCCAAAAGAAGTATTGCTTGAGCTTACTGTAAGTGACAGGTATGCCAGAGTGACCACCCAAGGCGGAGGAATGCATTGCAGAAATGAGTTGGGACTGAAGAGCCTTATCATTGCCAATCCATATGCGGTTCTTGAACCTGAGAACACTACCAGACAGCGTATAATTCGGAACATAATCAGGCTTGAGAGACAGCTTAGTGATCAACTCTGTAGCCTGAGGATCAGAAGCATAAGATGTCACAACGGCCGCCAACCACAAAGGGGTACTAGAGGATATGGCCAGGATCTGATCAACAGAAGATCTTCTTGATAGAGCATCAGCAACTCTATTGTCAGCACCCTGTTTGTACACTATCTTGTACTGCAAACCCAGCAACTTGGTGAATACCTTTTGCTGCCAAGGGGTGTGGAGGCGCTGCTCATTTAAATGGACTAGACTCCTTTGATCAGTGTATATTATGAATTCACCACACCGCAAATAATGCCTCCATTGCTCCACAGCCACCAAAATAGCAAGATATTCCTTTTCATATGTAGATAGCCCTCTTGTCCTTGGACCAAGAGCCTTACTAATGAAAGCTAGCGGGTGTCCTCGCTGAAGTAACACAGCACCAACTCCACTATCACAGGCATCAATCTCGATTGCAAAAGAGCCAATACCGGGGCAGTCGACAAGAAAGATTTCAATGTTGCAAATGCCGAATCATGCTCAGAAGTCCAAACAAACAGCGTACCTTTCTTCAACAAATTAGTTAGTGGCCTGGACACAATGCCGAAGTGGCACACAAACTTCCGATAATAGCCAGCTAGACCAAGGACCTGAGCTCTTTAACAGTTGATGGAACTGGCCAGTCCACTATAGCTTGCACTTTAGATGAGTCAGTGGAAACCCCTTGTTCACTGATAATGTGACCCAAATATGCCACAGTTCGCTGAGCAAACGTACACTTGGACAATTTCAACTTCCATTGATCCTTGGCTAGCCATTGAAACACCAGATTAATATGCTGCAGATGTTACTCATAGGACCGGCTATATATTAGGATGTCATCAAAGAAGACTATCACGAACTTGCGCAGACCAGGCGCCAAAGTAACATTCATTGCACCCTAAAAAGACCCAGGAGCACCAGTAAGGCCAAAGTCCATGACTCTAAATTCATATTGCCCAAAATGAGTTTGGAAAGCCGTCTTGCACTCCTCGCCAGACTTCAACAAAATCTGGTGGAGGGAGAAGGAAGAAGGAATCAGAGATATCGGAGAAGCGAGCAGAGGCGGAGAGGAGGAGCACGAACAGAGGTCGTCTTCGTTAAGGGAATAATATTGTTGGAGTACAAAACTGATTAATTCTTTTCCTCTCCCACTCAGACTATATCTGCCACTCTGGGCCGTGGACACGGATGTGGGGCCGGGCATCACGCATGGGCCTTGGGCTGGAGCGGGATACTGTGCCAACAGTGCCGCTGGCCAATGGGCAGACTAGATGGCCTGGGAGATCAGCGGATCGGCACCAAGGTCGGTGGGACGGCGGGAGGCGACTTCGAGCGAGTTGGCGGCCGTCGCCGAGAGGCGAGAGAGGGAGGCGACGAGGAGTTTGAAGTTGAACGGTGAATCGCCACTGGGCCTAATGTGGCCCGCAAACGACTAGCCGCACTTTTGCCCCGTATGCAGCCCATTTCTCCCGACGGGGGGCGTTCGGACTTCGGATCATAGTCATAGCGCCCAGCCCGCGTACGAGCAACCACCCCTAACCCAACCTGACCCGCGCCGCCGCGCGAGACGGCGTCACCACTTCCGCGCGGCCAACGCTTCCGCCTCGTCGGCAATAGCCCACCGCCGAGCAAAGCAAGTAGAAGTAAGCAACCGAGCCGAGCCGATGGCGGCGGCGCTGTCCGCGCTCCCGCGCGCCGCTTCCCGCTTCGCGCCGTGTGGCCGCCGGCCTAATTTCCGCGCCATCTGCGCCGCAGCTGCGGCCGGCGAGGCCTCGAAGCAGAGGCTGGTGCTGTACACCAAGCCGGGGTGCTGCCTCTGTGACGGGCTCAAGGAGAAGCTCCACGCCGCCTCCCTGCTCGCCGGAACGGCCTACTCCCTCCCGTCCCTCGAGCTCCAGGCAAGCCAATTTGCTCGACCATGCGTTGGCTAGTTGGTTCCTTCTAGGTAGCATGTATTAACTTTGACTAGGATTTCGGGTGCCACTTAGGAGAGGGATATCACGACGAATCCGGAGTGGGAGCGGCTGTACCAGTACGAGATCCCAGTGCTGGCCAAGGTGCTCCCCGACGGGACCGAGGTATCAATCATTGCATTATTATCTGATTCGATTTGCTCGCGTCTACCCACTTTGGGTTCAGGCTTTCCCTCGTTATTTACCAACTACGACATAAAAGTACTTTGTTTAGTGCAGCTCCTCCCTAATCCTTTTGTCGTCCCATAATCACATTGCAGGAAATACTTCCCAGAATATCGCCTCGTCTGAGTGTGGAGCTCATACAGAAGAAAATTTATTCCGTGTTTGATCAGTAAGGACTAAGGAGGCATTTTTTTGGGGGGAAAGAACATGAGTTTATTTTATGAATCGATAAATCCAGCTGTAAGATCATCAATTGATACCATTACGTGTGTCGTAAACTTTCTTGATTGGGATACATGCTTTTCATTTTTCCTGACCTGAATTGCATTCCGTAAGTAATTCTTTTAGGTTTGTGCATTGCTTTGAGAAAATAGTTCATATATAGTGACATCCAAATATTTATGTTGGGTCCTCAAAAATATACTCATGATGGTCAATGATCTTATAGGGAAATACAGATAATTGAACAGACCACCTTATGGAAATATGGAATAAGGAGTGAAATCTAGGCAGACAGAAGTAGAAGGGCATAAAACCAGAAGTATAGAGAAACTTCAATGCTGAAACAAGATTCACCAGTAATTCAGTAAACATACGTGAGCAAGAATGCATGAGATGCTGGGGGCAATGAGTAAAGTTATTTTAACTGACAGATAGGCAGCCATTTAATTGTTGTTGCCCCACTATTATACCTGGAGCCTGGGAGTTATCCAGCTTTCTGGTAAATAACCTCCCATTTTCTATTTACACTTGACTGAAATTCCTTACAACGTTAGCCTAGGCACAACTACTTCATACCCACCTTGTTGTAACCAGAAAACTGTATCGAAGGATCATGCTGTGGTATAAACTGCATGAACACACCAGAGGTGTTGAAGTACTAGGGACCATTCACTGCAGAAACAATATTCAGAGTTTCAGACAAGCAACCAACATGCATATATCCTTAGTGATGTATCCATGTGAAGCCATGCACTCTAATTTTGAGGTAATTTCAAGCTTCGCAGTTGCAACAATGCTAAGATACGCTATGTGTTTTTCATTAACAAGATGTAAATCAATCTTATAACAAAAACAATATATTTTAGAGCTGTCTTGGTAAAACCTAAAACAACTTACTTTCTTTGGTTCCGGTACTGGCGCAATGAATGTTGGTTCTACCATTGCAATGCTGTTTTTCTTGCCTTCATATGCGTATTCCCTGTGAAACCATTTGACAATTGTGGAGAAATCACCATGGAAGGTACATGCATTAACCTGCGATGTGGAGTGGCTTCGTTTTGTCTTTTCACCAAAGCAGGGCATGGAAAATCCCCATATGTACTGGTTTTTTGGTGCTCTGATATTGGAGGCCAGGATAGGGATGGTGTTGGTGTTGGAGGCATGCTAGGAGCACAGGATGGAAGGAAAGCTTCTAGGATTGGAGACAACTTCACATCTCTAATTCTGCCAAAAATTGAGGCATTTAGACCAAGGTTCCTTGAACTCTGTTCTGTGATGATTTGGGCTAGCTGTCTCAGCCTGTAAGGTTGTAGAAAATCGCTGCAATCTATCAAGGAAATGAAAACTTGGACTGTAACTGGTGTTGCAACCGTTGAGCCATTCATATTTGTTAACCTGACAAATAATTCCTGCATTTGCATTTTGGCATAGTATATGCTGTGACTTCATGTCAAGATCTTTAAAGGAAAAAAAATAGTGCATGAGAGGGTATAGTGGGGTGACCTCATCTGGCGTCAGCTGCAATATTGATGCAAGCTCACTCTTCATCTCCTCAAGAAATCCCCTTACTTCACGGATTGTCGAGTCACATGTGATGCTGAAAATAGGCTGAATTGAGTCTGCATGGGAAGCATTATGTGGAAACAATACTGTAATCCCTCCTGGGAATCCCAAGATCTCTAAGCAAAGTGGGTCTCCAAAAATAGATGGCGTCAGAGATAAATTCAGCTGCTGAAGTGTAAGTTTTATCAAATACGTTCTCAGTGCGTTGATGGATTCTATGCTCATGGAGGTATTTCTTGGGTCTGGAAGAACACCAAATTTCACATAAGTGGTATTCGTGTAATTGTATGGACGCATCGAAACTGAAACCTGCAGAATTTCCATCCAATATTCAGTTGCTTGGCAAATTGTTTGTGGTACTGAAGTGAACTTCATACCTTGCTATTGGGCACTCCTATTTGGTTATATATATCTTTTTCAAGTGTCCCGCTTTGTGAAGCTATCTGTGACTGTGGCACTAACAAAATGAATCCTCCCTCGATTTCTGCTTGAGAAACGAATTTTTGGGTGTTATAAGAAGGTAAAAGAATGGGGGAGAACTGGACGAACTGGTGTTCTGCTATGCACAAGTTGTGCTTTCATGTTCTTTTACTGAAGATTTTTCCTTCGTTCTTTTGGAGGAACTGTAATCCCTGGACTTACCTGCAGGTATGTCAGGGTCATCAGGGACCCCTCCTCCTGATGCCCGGAGATGAAGCAGCATGAAGAAGGCCGAGAGGAAGACGCCCACAGCGAGGAGCAGCACAGAGACGCACTTTCCATTAGCCACCTTGCCGACGACTGCGCCACACCGGCAGCGGCTGAACCTGATCACCGGCGCAGCGTTGGGGAAGGCCTGCTCAGGCTCAGCGCGACCGGCCTTGCCCATGGCGAGCGCATCTGGCACTCGTTTCTCTTCGGCTGGTCAGTGTGGAGAGATCATCTAAGCTGGCGGCGGCGGCGGCGGCGGCGTAGCGTTGGGGGCCAACCGGAAAGCTGGCACTGGTGCTCGCCGTTGCCGCAACGGCGACGTGAATGGGGACGGGTTTGGGTGAGCGGCGGATGGGAATGTCCCAACGATAACAACATAGGCCCAACGGCGACGTGAATGGGGACGGGTTTGGGTGAGCGGTGGATGGGAATGTCCCAACGATAACAACATAGGCCGGCTGTCAATGTTTGTTGGTTTAGTTTTGAACGTAGAAAAAAGGTTTTAGCTCCGGTTGTTTTGACTTTTGTTCTTCTACAGTTTTCCATCTAGTTGCATCAAGAAGCACTAGGAAAAAGCTCCCCCCCCCCCTGTTTAAGAATCATACTTACTTTTGCGCTACTTTCAGGGAAAAAAAAAACTCCAGGATGAATCGATTGGATTTACCACGAGTTTGATCTGTTGTCAAACCAAACATTGAAACGGCGTCATCTGGCGCAGAACGACATCCCCATCCAGTAAAGTACTGCTGCAGAAGGCCTTCCGTTTATTTTGCGTCCCTATCGATTTCCCCAATTTCAATTTCGTGCATCCAGGACAGTCAATACAGTTGTTGTGAAGTGATGTCACAAAGTAAGCTAAGTGCGATGAGCAGGCATCACGTTGCGATGAGCAACAACAAAACAAGCTGTTCCGTTGATGCTTACAATGCTCCTGATAAGATTTCCTGGCACGGCACCAGTGCTCGGTGTAGGCTGTGTACCACAGCGCTGTACCAATTCCCAGGCGGTAGCAAGAAATCTGCCCCTTTTCTAGTTCACACCAGGGTTAAATTTTCCGACCGGTCGCCCCTAACCGCCGGGCTCTGGTTCCAGCTAACCGGACCGGTTAGTCCGGTTACCGGTCAGAACCGGACAAACGCAAATTTGAATTCAAATCCCCCCTTGAAACGGTTCTAACCGGTATACCGGCCGGTTTGACTGGTAACCGGTCAAATTTATTTTTTTTCTTTTTTTTGTTTAAATTCAAATGCCCGCAAAATATACTAAATAGATGTTTGTGTAACATATTTTAGTCTAAATGAACCCTCCAACCCTCTTTTGTACTACTTTTACATTGTATTTGTATAATTTTGTATATACATTTTTTTGTTTAACTTCAAATCCCCGCAAACTATACTAAATGAACGAATTTTTAAGAAAATTTGACACCATTAAATTCGTCGCACCTTAAAGTATTTTTAGGATTTTTTGGGAATTTTTCATTTTTTTGAATTTAAATTTAAATTTTGAATTCGGGCCGGTTTAATACTGGCCCAAACCGGAACCGGACCGGTTTGACCGGTAACCGGTCAAACCGGACCGGTTCCCACCGGTTAGGTAAACCCTGGTTCACACCTGCCCTTTGTAGGATCATCATTTCCAAGAGCTAGCATCGGTAATAACAATTGGAAGGCAACAAGAGCCCCATGTAGTCACAAAAATTTTGCAGCTGAGATGTGTTCACCTTTCTGATTATACAACATACCAGGATGGAATATCCTGGTTATATCTATCTGCCTAAGCCTGAAGATGTGCAAAACTTCCCAGAAATGAAAATTCCATTCAAACGTAGTTAAATTACATACAGTTCAACTTGCTCATCAGCCATCACTGGTGTGAAACGAATAAGACAAAATCGCCCCTTTCAAAGATCAACAACATTTGAGGCACAGTGCAACATCAGACGAGCAGATCTAAATGAGCTTCTTCTTTCTGAAGAACCCTTGAAGATGCCACAATTGCAAGATTGATACTGCAATGCAGACACCTAGTGACAGAATACTGAACCAGGCAACCCTTGCGTTTGTTTTCTCACTCACAGTTCGCATATCTGCCTCCCTGCATGGATAGATCAAAGCAATCATTAGCGAGGCCACTACCTGAAAATCCTGTAGGGCAAGAAATCTGTAGGCTTCCTATCTCACACATCACACATACCCATTTGTCATAGGAAGAACTTTGAAGGTAGTAAGTTCATTAGCAAAAGATCTTCTACAAAAAGGTAAAACAAACCCTCTGTTGTACAGCAGATTGGAAGTTGAAATACACAGAACTGATATCTCCAGGACACAGACACCTTCTAGTGCCAATATGCCAAATTTATGTTTAAGTAGAAGACTCGATTGTCAGAACAGATATAGCTATATAAGATTATTCCAGACAGGTGGAAGAGATGACTTGCCTTGCTTTGAGGTAGATCAAATTCTGATGAATAGCTTGTACTGCGACTTCAAGTTTCCGAAGCTCTAGCTCTACACCCTGCAGAAAAAAAGGGAGGCTCCATTCAACTGACAACACCAAATACTGCATTGAATACGAGTTCATGACGCTAGGACAGAAATGTGGTTTGGTACTACAATTCATATTCCAACGACCAACCTCAATTTTTTCTTTCTTAGCAATAGCATCCCAGTCCTTTGTTGCAAACCCAATCTTCCAGTCAAGATTCACAGAAACGCCTGATCCTTTCTCTGCACTATCTATCCAGAAGCATGCAAGGTAGTTTCCAGCTTCAGCAGTTGTGAATGCAAATTGACCAACTGTAGCATTCTCATTGTGATGTAAGGCGTTCCCGAATGGTGAAGTAACCTGCACAAAGCATCATATTTTTATGAAAATGATAGGAAGAGTTTACAGTATATACTAGTAATCCGTACATCAGATTTTCAACTTCAGACAAGTGCCGATATTCTCAACAACAGAACAGAAGAATCAAATTGGAAAACTCGATCAGAATGAACTAGCATTTCTCTATTGCATACTGAGACTTGTCTGAAGAAAATTTTGACCCTGAAATATATTTATACTTGAAAACCATGCCATTCACACATCCTCAAAATGACTAGGCACTCCTCAACATAACAAAACATGTGCTCAGTACCTAGATGTTGAGCAAAGGATGTTCAATTCACATCGAATCTAAGGTGAGGAATGAAGCCAATTCTTTACTCTGTATTATGGGGGTGATGCGGACAAGAATAATCTTTTGACTCTGCTAATTTACAAGATCTAAAAGTCAGTTAAGGTATCTTATCATGCCTGTTACCTTAGCTTTTCCTTAGACAAAGACACAAAACATAGAACAGTAGACATAAAAATGGATTTTTAAATATAAAAAATGTATATAAAAAGCTCAGCTCATCTCTCACTGGCTCACCTCAGTGCTCTTATTCAATTTGTCCCTGTTTGCCATGCCCTCTTATTCCATTGCACTAGAACGATTCTTATTGATTACAGTTTTACTGTCTACTTCTTAACCTCATGCAATTTTTACATAGTTCACTGGAAAAGAAATATCCAGATCCCCTAAAATGAATCACCTAATATTCTATCCCAGCTCATGAGTTTGAAAATCAACGCTGCATCATCAACATGAATCATCCTAGGTGGAAACCACAATTACTTAGACAGAATGAAACTGCCTGGTTTGAGAATAAAAAAACGCATCATCAACATGAATCATGGAATTGGAATCTACTTAAAGCAAAAGGCCTAGAGCCAGCTTTTTGACAAACTAGAAGTCCATGTCTAATCATACAACCAAAACAAGTCTAGATACAGACATACAGTGCTCAAGTAGTAGATGCAACAAATTCCTTGCTTTTCAGCCGGAAACAGGTTAACGGACATGAACAATTTACTCATAGTAAAATGAATACACTCAGAAGCCTCTTGGCTTTACCTCTCCTTATTAATACAACAGGAAGCTCTCCTGCTGGTTCCGTTTTTCTTTAAAAAAAAGAATACACTCAAATAAAAAGGCACACGTTTCTGCACATCTGCAGCACAAAATTGAGCAATCGAGCATCATCATTGGCAGGTCGTTCAGCTCCCGACAAATTCAAAATTCTTGGTATCCGGCAGCGTGCAGCCCCAGGACTCAGTAAATCCATTTTTTTCACACTGCTCAGCTCCATTTAATGCACAAAAATCACCATGGAATAAAACTCTAGCATTCCAGACTAATCGGTATCCACATCACATCAAGGCTCGCTACACTGAATCAGGGAAAGCCGAAGAACAGAATCGCGGGAAGAGAAGAGATTACCTTGACGGCGATGGTGGGGTGGGAGTAGGAGTGGGACTCGTACATGATGGAGTAGTCGGAGAGCACGACGACGTTGGATTGGATCTCCTCCGACACGCACTTGGTCCCCGACTGCGGCACGTCCAGCCTCACCGCCTCAGCCTGGAGCGAAGCGACGGCAAGAACAACCGCGAGGGCCAGAGTGGCCGCCATCTTGGCCACCGGACCTAGGGATCTCCGCCTCCCGGGGTCGCTCGGGGAGGGAGAGGGAGGGAGCCTGTCAGGTGGAGACTAGTTGGGGGAGCCGTGGCGTCGGCAGATGACGGCTGAAGAAGTCGGGGGGCAGTTTTGAAAGAGAGGGGAGCACGTGACGGGATCACGTGATGCTGTCTTCACCCGACGGGGTATGACAAGCGGGCCCGTTATGACGTGTCAATGCTTGCTGTTTGCACTCTGCAGAAATAAATCTTCGAAACACGAATTTTAGGCTCAAACCGAGCAATTTTATTGGACCACGTCACCTCCAATCCTCGTCCGTCCGATCCTGAGTGAACGGTTGGAAACTTGGAATCAAGAAAAGGCTCGGGTGCGTGCTCCCAGCCTCTTCCCTCGCCGTCCTCAGCCTCCTCCAACTCGACAATGTATGATCGAGATGGCGGACTAGAGGGGTAAATAGTTTTTTTAAAACTAATTGCGCCGGCTAACTAAAACTTATGTGGAATTGAAACTATTCACTTACCCAAGACTTCACCCCTCTAACTATGACTCTAAGACACCTCAAAAAAATCCTACACAAAGCAAATGGAGTGCCAAGCTAGCAATAGCTCTCCTAACTATTCTAATGCCAAGCCACACAAGTCTAAGCACTAATACTTCACAAATCGGGGGAGCTCCTACACACCTCTAATGAGCAAAGCACAAAGTCAAATCTAAGCTCACTAGATGCTCAAGGACAAGGATACACAATCCAAATCCAAGAGCTCAATTTGCTTAGCTACACAATCTAAGCAATAGCAACTAATTAAGTTACACAAGCTAACTAGTTACACTAGAGAGCAACTACACAAACACAAGATATAGATGAATGTAAATACAAGGTTTGTGATTTGGAGAATGCAAACCACCGAGAAGAGTAGACAAAATTGACACGGTGATTTTTATCCCGAGGTTCACTTGGTTGCCACCAAGCTAATCCCCGTTGAGACAATCTCCAAGGTTGCCGTCGACCCTCTTGCTAGTGGTGACTCTCAAGTCACACTCTCCCACGTGGAGTGCTCACACCGAGCTCTAGCACATGATCCGTCCGAACCACTTGTTGTTCTTCACGTCTCGCTCAACTAGAGTTACTCTTCGCGGCTCCCGCGGGGTGAGCACAATACCCCTCACAATCTCTTCTCCGGAGCACCGCACAATCTTCTTACGGGCTTCAACGGAGCCTCTTGCCACCAAGCTGTCTAGGAGGTGGCAATCTCCAAGAGTAACAAGCACACCGGCTTGCAACACGATCACCTAGTGCCACTCGATGCAATCTCTCAAAGCAATCGCACTAGAATCGCTCTCTCACTCGATCGGATGATTCTTATCAAGTTAGAGTGAGTAGAGGGCTCTCAAGCACTCTCACACATGGACACCAAGTCCCCAAGATGCTCAGCCATCTCAAATGGCCGGCCACACCCTCTATTTATAGAGGGAGGCCCCAAACTAGCCGTTACACTCAAATCCCGTGAAAACAGAGTTTTCGCGGACTGTCCGGTGTTTTCGCGGACTGTCCGCCTCACGGAGACCGGACCGTCCGCCATTCAAAACCAACGGCTAGAACTGCAATGATTATGTGTCAGAGTCGACCGTTAGAGCCCCGGGCGGACTGTCCGCGCCCCTGGGGCGGACCGTCCGCAGTTCAAAACTTCGAACCAACCGATTTGTAAACGTCTCTGACTAAATCTGGAAGTGACTGGCGGACTGTCCGCTCCCCAGGGGCGGACCGTCCGCCATTCAAAAAGTGAGCACACACAGAAACCGCAGTGTTTCTATCCCAGAATTTTCAGTAGGAGGCGGACCGTCCGCCCCCAAGGGCCGGACAGACCGCAGTACAAATTGGACACCCAAGACAGAACTACCAAGTTTCTGCGCCTGTTTCAGCTTTTAAAGGCGGACCGTCCGCCCCCATGGACCGGACGGTCCGCAGTTCATTTTGGACCACCAACAGAGCCAAAAAATGGTTTTGTTCAAGCTCATCCGAGATAACGGCGGACCGTCCGCCCCCCAGGAGCGGACCGTCCGCAGGTCTATTTCCAGCAGAAATGTACCTCGGTAAAACGACCATAACTCTTAGCTCCGATGTCCAAATTTGGTGATCTTGGACTCTATGGAAAGCTTATTCAGAGCGCTACACAACCCAACTGAATATTTGATCCAAAACACAATGGATCAAGGCAGTATTTCACTCCAAGAGCCAACCTAATCTCCGAAGAACACCGAAAAGCCTTTCTTGCTACCCCAAATTGATACACATCAACTCCAACTCTTTCTTCTTTGTAAATGTGCCAACAACACTACGTGAACAATACCATGTGCATGTGTGTTAGCATTTCACAAATGTTTTCAAAGGATTTTCACTTGATCTCACCACGCCACTCGATCCTAACAACATCGCAATGTTAGATCGCTCAAGTGGCACTAGATGACCGATATGCAAACAAGTTTGCCCCTCTTGATAGTACAGACATCTATCCTAAATCCGGTCATACACTTCTCTACACAACCTTTGACCGGTGAAATGAAATGGCCTACAAGTCATACCTTTGCCTTGCGCATTCCATTTCATCTTCCCAAATATTGATGCCACACAAGCACCAAAACTCCATCAAGCCTTTTGATCATCATCATGAGTCAACACTTGGCTTGATCTTTCTTAAATGATATGATCCACTTCATATTATCACATGACCTCTTTGGTTCATCGATCTTGACCTTGCTCGCTCTTCATCGTTGCCTCGGTCTATCGGCGCCAAATCTTGCCCAAGCTTCACCGCCTCGCGGTCCCTCGCTTCAAAGCCTTGACTTGCCCTTCTCCATTGCAACCGATCCATCAAGCCAAGCCTTGTCTTTATCTTCTCCACTTTGTCATGTCTCATATGCAATGAGTTCCTCCATCACACTATATGAGCATAGCACCAACCCTTAGCCATTTCTCCTCCATGGTACATGTTGCTCATACTAGTGTCTTTGTGTGGACTAATCTCATGTGTATCTCAACATAAACACTTATTAGTCCACCTAAGTTGTCACTCAATTACCAAAACCAAACAAGGACCTTTCAGATGACCTCCGCCACGGTTCTCTGACACCATCGTCGTCGTTGAAAATCACTCCTACTGCCGCACCGTCCATCCACCACCAGCGTTGGCGCCTTCTCCTCGTCCCCGTCACCAACCACCGCTCACCGACGGTCTTGCTTTGCATGAGCGCCGCCTTGCCCTCTACCAGCCGAACCGCCACCGCCACTACTGACCTCCTCCTCTTCTATAGCCGGAAGCCATGGAGCCGCCCCTATCTTCAACAACCCTGAATCCTAAAACTCAACCGCCTCCCTCCACCACCTCGGTCATCGGCGGCTGCTCCGCCCACCTTCCACCTCTAGACCCCAGCAACACTCCTCCCTTAACCCTGGTGCCACCCAACATCGCGAGCTCAAGGTTGAAGAGACGCGTGAACTCACCTACCGGAGCAGTGGTATCATCTGCGACAGCTCGCGCGCCAGCAACGCGCGTGGAATAGATTCCCCCCGCTCATTGGGCTGCTTGCGCGTAAGGATGGCAACAGGTCGGGTTTGGATCGGGTGGAGCATTTGGGCACCAAAACCGAAACCCAAACTTAAAACCCGAACCCGACCCGAAGACCGATTCGGGTCGAAATCCATCCCCGAAACCGAAACCCGTGGATACCCGAATATGTGTGTGTGTGTGTGTGTGTGTGTGTGTGTGTGTGTGTGTGTGTGTGTGTGTGTGTGTGTGTGTGTGTGTGTGTGTGTGTGTGTGTGTGTGTGTGTGTGTAAACAAGAAGCAATAAATAGTAAATAATTTTCTAAGTCCACTTAGAATAAATTTAGTAGTCTAAGTAAACAAACTTATTGCTAAGTATACTATAAAATACGAGTTTTTACTCCAAACGGTTATCCATTGGGTATCCACGGGTGAAAAACCAAACCCGAAAAATTTCGAGGCCCCGAACCCGAAAACCGTGGGTGAAAATTTATCCCCGAACCCGCTAAAACCGAAACCCGCAGATATCCGACCTGAAACTGAACCATTGCCATCCCTCCATGCGCGGGAACAATACTAGCGCAGCGAACGCCATCCAGGAGCCTCACCAAGCTGCATACTTGGCCGTGACCGATGGGGCTAGCGAGGTCGACAGTGGCAGGCTGGCAGCGCTAGCTTGTGTCTTGGCCCCTGGTTCCCTTCTAGGATTCCTAGAGCATGCAAGCCGAGAAGAAAGTACTAAATGAAGTCAATTTGCAAAATCTCTTTCACGAATGGATGTATCTTTTCGCGATAAATCAAATGACGGTAATTAATTGATGATTTACTATAGTAATACTACAGTAACCATCATCTAATCACATGTTCAAAGGCCTTATTAGATTCAGCAGGGTTTCTAGCGCAGAGATTTTGGAGTTAGTTTTTGTAAACAACTTTTATTTAATACCCGTAATTAGGGATCAAAGTAGTTTCTAGGAATTCTAGAGAAGAAACCAAATGAGACCTTATCCCGAAGAAATACTTGTAGAAGCCCCCTCAAAATTTTAAAATAGCCCTCTTATTTTAAATTAATGATAATCGTGATCCAAATATATGCGACTAGCCTTCGGATTTATAAATACTTATTTTGTAGAATACCACTGGGCGGTCGGTCTCTTCCTCTCATGACCCCATCCTCCAGGCCCTTTACCGCTGGCCGCCGCCGCCGCCGCCTTTTCGTCTCTTCGAGAAGGACAAAACCGTACCCGGTACCCCACATGTCGCTCCGCTCCGGCCAAGCCT
Source organism: Panicum virgatum (assembly GCF_016808335.1). Lineage (NCBI taxonomy): Eukaryota > Viridiplantae > Streptophyta > Magnoliopsida > Poales > Poaceae > Panicum > Panicum virgatum. The sequence goes on from NC_053145.1 coordinate 62,659,022, forward strand.
GCTCTACCAGCCGCGCGCGCGCGTTCTCTCGGAGGGACAAACAGGTAAGCAGCGCTGACCAAGCCGGACTGCCGGAGGTGGGGAGGAAGAAAGCATCTGCACGGAGTGGAAATGGGCCTTAGGCCATTGCACGCGTCATGCCTTGCTTGTCCGTTAACGGTTTCCTTTGGGCCTCCGATGCCTTGCTTGGTTTGTCAATCTGGTCGCACTTGACTATTCAACGTGGAGGCAGACGGGGAAGAAAAGTCAATGCATGTCCGTCGTCTACTCTTTCCAAATCCCCGTCTCCCGCCATCGTCGGAAGAATATAGAACCGCGCCTGCCACCATTGTCGCCGTTGCTAATCACTCCTACTGCCGCACCATCCATCCACCACCAGCGTTGGCGCCTTCTCCTCGCCCCGTCACCAACCACCGCTCACCGACGGTCTTGCTTTGCATGAGTGCCGCCTTGCCCTCTACTAGCCGAACCGCCACCGCCACTACCGACCTCCTCCTCTTCTATAGTCGGAAGCCATGGAGCTGCCCCTATCTTCGACAACCCTGAATTCTAAAACTCAGCCGCCTCCCTCCACCACCTCGGTCGGCGGCGGCTGCTCCGCCCACCTTCCACCTCTAGACCCCAGCAACACTCCTCCCTTAACCCTGGTGCCACCCAACATCGCGAGCTCAAGGTTGAAGAGACGCGTGAACTCACCTACCAGAGCAGTGCTATCATCTGCGACAGCTCGCGCGCCAGTAGCGCGCGTGGAATAGATTCCCCCCGCTCATTGGGCTGCCTGGGCGTAAGGATGGCAACATGTCGGGTTTGGATCGGGTGGAGTATTTGGGCACCAAAACCGAAACCCGAACTTAAAACCCGAACCCGACTCAAACTGATTCGGGTCGAAATCCATCCCCGAAATCGAAAACTCGTGGGTACCCAAAACCCAATTGGATACCTGAAACCCGCTTTGTATGGCAACATAGTACGGGAAATAAGTACTTCTTATAAACATATACCATATATATATATATATATGTGTGTGTGTGTGTGTGTGTAAACAAGAAGTAATAAATAGTAAATAATTTTCTAAGTCCACTTAGAATAAATTTAGTAGTCTAAGTAAACAAACTTATTGCTAAGTATACTATAAAATACGAGTTTTTACTCCAAACGGTTATCCATTGGGTATCCACGGGTGAAAAACCAAACCCGAAAAATTTAGGGGCCCCGAACCCGAAAACCGTGGGTGAAAATTTATCCCCGAACCCGCTAAACTAGAAACCCGCAAATATCCGACCCGAAACCGAACCATTACCATCCCTACATGCGCGGGAATAATACTAGCACAGCAAGCGCCATCCAGGAGCCTCACCAAGCTGCATACTTTGCCGTGACCGGTGGGGCTACCGAGGTCGACAGTGGCAGGCTGGCAGCGCTAGCTCGTGTCTTGGCCCCTGGTTCCCTTCTAGGATTCCTAGAGCATGCAAGCCGAGAAGAAAGTACTAAATGAAGTCAATTTGCAAAATCTCTTTCACGAATGGATGTATCTTTTCGCGATGAATCTAATGACAGTAATTAATCGATGATTGACTATAGTTATACTACAGTAACCATCCTCTAATCACACGTTCAAAGGCCTTATTAGATTCGGCAGGGTTTCTAGCGTAGAGATTTTGGAGTTAGTTTTTGTAAACAACTTTTATCTAATACCCGTAATTAGGGATCAAAGTAGTTTCCAGGAATTCCAGAGCAGAAACCAAATGAGACCTTATCCCGAAGAAATACTTTGTCGGTACCCTGTAGTAGGGATACCCACTCTTACTGCAGCAAGGTAGGACCTGCGTAGTTATCTGTAACTGCGTGGAAAGGACAGAATAGCCAGGCCCCACGGGCCAGGCTCTTCCCTCACCAGGCCAACGGCCCCGGACCCGTTCCCCGCCTGGGGATGGGTCCGGAGACGCCACGTGCCTCTAAGCAAGGGAAGATCTGAGCTGACAGCCGAGACCTCGGACCCCCATAGGGGTCCGGGACCTCCTGCGCCCGCTCGGACCCCCCTTTACCGCATAGGGGTCCGGAGCTGCCACATGGCCCGAAGGCACGGGCTCGAGCGCGAGCCTTCCGCTGGAAGACTCGCGCGCCCACTGCATTTAATGCAGGTGGACAAGGCGTGCTCTGCCGCCGCGGTATGCGAGACAGTTTTTGTCAGGCCTCGCTGTGTACCGCGTATTACCAAGGTGCACAGTGCAGCCGCCTGTGCTATGCCCGCACAGAGCCCGTCTGCTGCATTAAATGGATACGACGGCACAACACTTTTCCATCATGCCGCCTACGCCGCAAACTACACAGCCCGCTTTAGCTACGTGGCAGGCGACGCCACTAGCTACGTCAGGTTCCGTCCCGACAAGACAGCGCCAGTACATGATGGACGAAGGGCTCCGGGAGCAGGCAAGGGAACCCAGAGAGAGATCTCCTTTGCCTACGACGCTATAATGTATGAACAGTACGTTATTTTATACTACATCATTGGACCCACCTGTCGGGGACCCAACAGCTGTGTACGCGCCCCCTTGAGATATAAAAGGGAGGCGCTCGCTGTGCACAAGACATCTCCAGACAGACACAAGCTCTGGCAACTCTCACACTCTCGTGGGAAGGCAATACAACACACAGTGGATGTAGGGTATTACGCCCCGGCGGCCCGAACCACTCTAAATCTGGCTGTGTTCATCGTGTTCTTGAGCGAGATCGATCTAAGACTAGCTAACCCCCGAGTACACACCCTCTGGGCTAGGGCGGGTGCCTTCCGCCACCCGGCTGTGGTTTGCAGCACCACGACATTTGGCGCGCCAGGTAGGGGCGCAGCTGGTCGCAGTTCATCTCTTCTTCGTCCCCATGGTTCGCGTGGACGACGTGGAGATGACGGAGGGTGTGGCGTCCTCCACGCCACATGCCTCTCGCGTTCCTGCTCCAGGGGCAGCTGTGCCTGTGGAACAGCCACCGTTGGCGGCGGCGCACGCCGCTCGCCGGCAAGAGTCAGGGCGCCCATCAAGGGCCCCCTCACAGGCTGCGAGCGGCGGAGTACTGGCAGCGGCTAGGGAGTTGCTTCGCAACCCCCCGGCTGAGGCAGCCTTGCCAGACGCCCTGAAGCAGTGGCGGGACGATGTTGACCGTCTCCTCCACCTGGCTCAGGCCCCCTCCAGTTCTGCAAGGACTGGGCAACGACCTCCGCCTGGCAACGCGGTGGTACCTTACCACCGGCGTCAGGGCAGTGCGTCGGCATCCGTGCGCTCCCCTACCGTGATGGGTGCACGAACAGAAGACCTACGGGCGGAGCTCAACCGCCGGCGCATGGGAGAGGATGCCCGCATCTCCGTCGAGAGGGCGCGAGAGCGCCGTCTCAACATTGAGGGTCGCAACCTCAATGCAGATCTGGACGCGGTGGCACCCAGGCCTCCGGTGAACGCCCGGATACAGTCAGGCGCACCAGTGGCTGGGGTGGGCTGTGTTGCACTTGCGGAGCACCTCCGCGCCGTGGCATGGCCTCCCAAGTTCCGCCCCCACCTGCCGGAAAAGTACGACGGTACTACTAACCCGTCGGAATTCCTGCAGGTGTACGTTACCGCCATCACAGCGGCTGGTGGTAACGGCGCCGTTATGGCAAGCTACTTTCATGTAGCCTTATCTGGGCCAGCCCGGACCTGACTCATGAACCTCACACCTGGGACGATCCAGTCCTGGGAAGAGCTCTGTGCGAGGTTCACAGCGAACTTCGCCAGTGCATACCAGCAGCATGGTGTAGAGGCACACCTTCACGCCGTGAGGCAAAAACCCGGGGAAACACTCCGGGCCTTCATCTCGCGCTTCACCAAGGTACGGGGTACTATTCCTCGTATCTCAGATGCATCTATTATCACTGCTTTCTGCCAGGGGGTACGTGATGAGAAGATGCTCGAGAAGCTGGCAACGCACGAGGTGGAAAGCGTCACTACGCTTTTCTCCCTGGCAGACAATTGTGCCAGGGCCGCTGAGGGCCGTGCATGGCACTCAGCCCCCCAAGACGGAGACGCCAAGGCTGGTGGCTCCAGTGCTACCGCTCAGGGCGGTGGCAAGAAGAAGAAGAACAAGAACCGGAGTCGCGGGGAACCGCATTCTGGCGGACCAGTCGTTGCAGCGGCAGTGCCAGCGGCGGCGCCGGCTGTGGCAGCAGCAGCTGGGGGCCAGAATGCACACAGCAAATGCCCTCGCCCGCAAGGTGGAAGCGGAGGTTCATGCCCAGTACACCCCACCGCTCGCCACAGTGCCGCTGACTGCTGCGAGATCCAGAAGCTCGCGAAGCGGGTCAGTGGGCGGCGTGAGCAGTCCTCCAAGGACGGTTCACCCCCTCCTCACCAGCGGGCCGGCAAGGAGAAGGCTTCTGACAGCGGGGCTGTGGCCGGGGAGAAGGAGCTGGGGTATCAATCCCCCGCTCGAGAGCTAAAGGGCGTCTACCACGACGACAACTCCGATTCCGACAACGGTGACCGCCGCAAGAAGCTGTACGTAATGTATGGCGGAAGCTGGGAGCTTGTCTCCCGGCGGGACATGAAGACCCTTCGCCGGGAGGTCCTTTCGGTGAAACCGGGGGTCCCGAAGGCGCCGCCGCACCAGAGGTGGATGAACACCACCATCTCTTTCGGGCCATCCGACTGCCCGGAGAATATGGCCGGAGCTGGTGTACTACCTCTAGTCACTGCTCCTGTCGTATCCAACGTGAGGCTCTATCACGTGCTGATTGACGGTGGGGCTGGCCTCAATGTCATCAGCTATGCAGCGTTCAAGCAGCTGCAGATTCCAGAGTCCAAGCTGACTCCCTCTCGCCCATTCTCAGGAGTGGGCCCACACCCGGTGTTTCCTCTGGGGAGCATCACATTGCCGGTGACGTTCGGGACCGAGGAGAACTTCCGCACAGAGAGCGTTCTGTTCGATGTTGCGGAGGTGAACCTTCCGTTCAATGCCATCATTGGCCGACCAGCACTCTACCGCTTCATGGCCATTGCTCATTACGGGTATTTGGTCTTGAAGATGCCATCCCCTGCCGGAGTCCTCACCGTGCAGGGCGACCGCACCGTTGCCGTCGCAGCAGTTGAGAAACTGCATGCTCTGGCGGCAGAGGCTGCACGTTCCGAGGAGGATCCGTCCACCTCGCAGCCCAAGGCGCCTGCAAAGGCTCCCAAGGTCCAACCGTCCGATCCGGACCATGTTCCCGTGAAGACGGTGCAGATTGGAGCAGACTCCACCAGGACCACCCGCATCGCGGGGAACCTGGAGGAGAAATAGGAAGACGCGCTCATCGCTTTCCTCCGGGCAAATGTCGACGTGTTCACCTGGGAACCTTCACAGATGCCCGGGATCCCTAGGGAAGTGATCGAGCACAATCTGAGGATCTACCCCGATGCCACGCCGGTGCGCCAAAAGACTCGGAAGCAGTCTGTGGAGCGGTAGAACTTCATCCGCGAAGAAGTCCACAAGCTCCTACACGCCGGCTTCATCGAGGAAGTCCACCACCCCGAGTGGTTGGCCAATCCGGTCGTCGTCCCAAAGGCCAACAGGAAGCTTCGAATGTGCATCGACTACACCAGCCTCAACAAGGCATGTCCAAGAGACCCCTATCCTCTTCTGCGTATCGATCAGATCGTGGACTCCACCTCCGGGTGTGACCTTTTGTCTTTCCTAGATGCATACTCTGGTTTCCACCAGATTCAGATGTCTAGAGAGGATAGGAAGCATACTGCCTTTGTAACAGTAGATGGGCTTTATTGCTACATTGTCATGCCGTATGGTCTAAGGAATGCCTTACCCACGTTTGTATGAGCTATGAACAAAACATTCTGTAATCTAATTAGAGATATTGTTGAGGTTTATGTCGATGACATTGTGGTCAAGACTAAGGTAGGGTCAACACTAGTGGAGGACCTGTCCCTCGTCTTCAACCGACTCCGCGCCACGCGCACGAAGCTGAACCCAGAGAAGTGCATCTTCGGCGTTTCAGCAGGGAAGCTGCTGGGTTTCCTGGTCTCACATCGAGGCATCGAGGCAAACCCAGCCAAGATCAAGGCCATCGAGGCAATGAGGCCTCCTGGCCGCATCAAGGACGTCCAGAAGCTTACTGGATCTCTTGCTGCTCTTAGCCGCTTCATATCGAGGCTGGCCGAGAGGGCCCTTCCCTTCTTCAAGCTATTGAGGAGGTCCAGTCCATTTTCTTGGACCGAAGAGGCTGAACAGGCCTTCCAGGAGCTGAAGCAGCACCTCACCTCGCTGCCAGTATTGGTGGCTCCAGAACCCGGTGAGCCGTTGTTTCTGTATCTTGCTGCGTCAGCGGAGGCAGTCAGCATGGTGTTGGTCGCCGAAAGGACAGAGCAAGCTCGCCAGGGGAATACCAAGGTCCCCCTGGCCAAGGATGGTGAGCCGGACCCCAGACACGGGGGCCCGTCAGCCTCACCCCAACTTGAAGGTCCGGACCCCGCACGAGCGGGTCAAGAGGAGCCTCGTCCCAGTGGGAACCCAGAACCGCTGGGGGCCCAAGGACCTGATGTGGTGGACAAGGGTGAGCCGGACCCGGTAACTAGGTTCCGGACCGTCCAAAAGCCAGTCTACTACGTCAGTGAAGTCCTCCACGAGGCAAAGGCCAGGTATCTTGAGACACATAAGCTTATCTGTGCAATACTTATTGCGTCCAGGTAACTGCGCCACTACTTTCAAGCACACCGAGTTGTTGTAGTGACCTCTTACCCGTTAAGAGCGATCCTGCACAACTCCAACGCCACAGGCAATATCGCCAAGTGGGCAGCAGAGCTGGCAGAGTTCCAACTAGACTTCCAGCCACGCCATGCAATCAAGAGCCAGATCCTGGCTGATTTCATAGCGGAGTGGACTCCTTCCCCGAGCAATTCTGGGGGTCCGGTCGTCATCGCTGGACCCCTGGAGCCGGAAATCAGGACACCAGTTTTCACCGAGCCTCACTGGACACTCTTCTTTGACGGGTCCGCCCGCGAGAAGTGGGCCGGAGCTGGTGTGGTCCTCATCGACCCAAACGGAGATCAGCTGAAGTACATGGTGCAACTTGAGTTCAAGGCCACCAACAACATGGCGGAGTACGAAGCTCTGATCTTTGGCCTGACGCAAGCCCTCTCATTGGGGGTCCGGCAGCTTCTGGTGAAGGGGGACTCCTAGCTAATCGTCAAGCAGGTCCGAGGGGATTGCAACTGCAACAATCCCCAGCTCGCGGCATACCTCATACACGTGAGAAAGCTCGAGAAGGACTTCGACGCCTTGGAACTACAACACGTTCCCCGCGAGCACAACTCAGCAGCAGATGATCTCTCTGCGAGAGCATCTACCTGGGCATCCGTGCTCGAGGGTGTCTTTGAACGACGACTGCTGAGACCTACCGCCCAGCCTGCCGAGCTGGGAGAAGGGGATCAAGCTAGCACCTCGAAGCCAGCGGTCCCGGCGGCATTCCACCTATGGTGCCCGACCTGGGCAGTGTGCTCTGTTGAGGATCCTAGTGACCTCACAGAGACACCCCCACCTACTCTGGGAGCTCCCGATGCATGGATCTCCGAGATCCGGGACTACCTGAAAGATAACATCCTCCCTGATGACGATGTCTCTGCTGAGCGCATAGTCTGATTGGCTAAACGCTACGCGGTGGTAGAAGGGGATCTCTACCGCCGTGGCACCAACGGTGTCCTCATGCGGTGCATTTCCCGGGGAGAGGTCCGCGAATTGCTCGCGGAGATCCATGGAGGCGAGTGCGGAAGTCATTCCTCCTCTCGCACGCTTGTTGGCAAGGCCTTTCGGCATGGCTTCTACTGGCCAACAGCACTCCAGGATGCGGCTGAGCTGGTAAGATCCTGCAAAGCATGCCAATTCCATGCAAAGCAAATACACACCCCAGCTCAGGCTCTACAGATGATTCCGCCCTCATGGCCATTCGCTGTGTGGGGTGTGGATATCCTGGGGCCATTCCCCCGGGCTGTCGGCGGGTACCGGTTTCTCTATGTCGCCATCGACAAGTTCACCAAGTGGCCAGAGGTTACCCCTGTGGTGAATATCACTAAGAAATCAGCAGTCGCATTCCTCAGGTCCATTGTGTGCAGATTTGGCGTCCCAAACCGCATTATCGCGGACAACGGGACCCAATTCAAAAGCAGACTCTTCCAAGAGTACTGTGAGGACATCGGCATCCAGCTATGCTTTGCATCCGTAGCACATCCTCGCAGCAATGGACAGGTTGAGAGAGCGAATGCAGAGATCCTCAGGGGACTCAAGACCCGCACCTACAACTGCTTGAAGAAGCACGGTGCCAAGTGGGTTGACGAGCTTCCATGCGTACTATGGGGCAACCGGACCACACCCAGCTGAGCCACCGGGGAGACTCGGTTCTTCCTGGTCTACGGGGCTGAAGCATGCCTTCCCCCAGAAATTCACCTGGGCTCACCACGGGTCCAGGCCTTTGACGAATCCATGCAGGAGCAGCTGCGGTGCGACGACGTGGACTTCGTTGACAAGCGAAGGTGGCGAGCAGCAATCCGAAACGCACGCTACAACCAGGCGCTCCGGCGCTATCATCAACGGTTCGTGCACAGCAGGGAGCTCCGGGCTGGCGACCTCGTCCTCAAACGGATCCTGAGCCGAGCAGGGCTCCACAAACTTTCCCCCAGCTGGGAGGGGCCCTTCAGGGTTACAGAGGTATGCCGGCCCGGATGTGTTCGCCTCGCCACAGAAGATGGAGTGCCGCTGCCAACCCATGGAACATAGAGCATCTGCGTAAGTTTTACACCTAGGCGGAGCAGGGAAATAAACTTTTCCTTTGTAATAAGATAGAGTTAGCGTGCGGCCCAGAGCGATTGGGGGCCACCCTCGCAAACCCGACCTCTGGCATCCATCGCACTGACGGCTAACGCGCGGCTCAGAGCGGTAGAGGCCCGACCTCGTGAACCCGGCCTCTGGCATCCATCGCGCAAGCCATGTACATCAAGATTGCAAAGGAAAGATTTCCTCCTAGTCCTGTCTTTGTGTCAAGGTTAAATTACACATTTCGATTCACGGAAACTTCGTTTTTCTAACCCCTGCGGGGACCTCTACTCTTGTTGCTACAACTAAGATCTGCATTGAGCTGCTGGACTGTCGTACAGATTCAGACCCTCTTGCTGCTGGAGAGGGGTCCGCACCCCTAGGGACCTACTCTGGAGAGCGGGAGCTTGTTTCCTGGGGTGGTCCGGAGCCCTGTGTAGCCGCTTAGCTGGTTCCGTACCCAAAAGCCTACACACTCCACCACCCTGTAACGAGTGCTCTAGTACCTGGAGCCGGGTAATTAGGGGCCCGGACCTCGTTCCATCTCAGCAATTGGCTTCCTAAGTTCAATACGGTATGTCCAGCCTTATATCTCAAAGAATCGAGTACAACAAAGCGACCTCACCCACTGCTGCGAAAGGTCTGGGACGATGAAGCCAGGTCCGGAAAGATCGTGCTGTTTCCTGGAGTGGTCCGGAGCCCTGTGTAGTGCCTTAGCCTGGTTCCGTACCCTAAGCCTACGCACTCCACCACTCTGTAGCAAGCACTGAACTACCTGGACCTGCGCATCTAGAGCACTGGACCTGGTACCAGCCTGGGATTGGTGAGGAATGAGCCCCGCGGGTCTGCTACTAAGCTATAACTTTGAAGTGGCACACAGGTTAAAGCCTGGTTGGTGGTAGTCAGTCTCAAACCATTGAGCCTACCTACCAGGGGGTCCGAGTATCCGCTTCAAAGCTTTCATGTAGGAAGGGATCCAGTCTCGATGGTAGACAGACTCATAACAACTGAGTCTCTCTCCCAGGGGGCCCGGGGCATCCGCTTTGTCCCAGACATCATGAATGGATTCTGCATGCGTCGAATAGCTAAGTTGCAGTATCATTGCTACTGTATAAGCGAACTTGATCCTTCTATCTGTAGTCCTGTATACTACACAGGGAACAAGGCACTTGCTCGTCTTATAGGCTATGCAGCCCTATGCCAAGGAGGTCCGGAGTATCTCCTACGGCTAACGTGGCAGACAGGTCCAATCAACTGAACCTATCCGCCAGGGGGCCAGGGCGCCGGGGTGCTGCATACCGCAAATCAACAACAGACAAACAGCTAAGTTGAAGTTTCTTCTACTTCAAAAATTTCAGCTAAGTACAAAGTTTGTTACATAATGCAAAAGGAAAAAGATACAATGCCCAGCTCAAGGGTCTGCAGGCTCTCGCTTGAAGTAGGCGGCGACGAAGTCAACGACCTCCTGCACGCTGTCCCGAGCGGCGGCCTCCGTCTCGCTACAGGGCCATCGACCACGGGCGCCAGCGAGATGGTCGGGTCATGGCTCCGGAGGCAGGTCAGGATGTGCTCCGCCACCAGCCGTATCAGCTCGCGGCCCTCGGTTTCGAGCTGTCCAGCAAGGACTGGCCCCAGGCGCTGGAGCCTATCCGAAGCAGAACTCAGCACCGAGAGGGCGTCAGCTATCGAAGCTGGCGGCTCCGCCACCTGGATCGGGCTCAGTCCAAGTGGCACCAGCGCCAGGCTCGCTTCGGTCGCCCAATCAGCGATCTGCTGGGCCTCCACGCGCTGGTCCTCCTGGTGCTTCCGGACCGCCTCCTGGACCGCCTCTTGCACCCGGGTGTCCAGAGTCGCCTTGGCCACCTCCACCTCGCGGGACCTCTCCTCCAGCTTGGTCTCCTTCCGCTCCGCCGACTCCTTCAGCTTCTTGAGCAAGTCCAGCTGGCGGCCAAGTTCCTTCTCTATGCCGGTGACGTGGGCCTCCCGTGCATAAAGGGACTTCCGGGCCTCCTCCAGCTTCGCCTCGGCATCAGTCAGCTTGCCTGCTCCCTCCTGCAGTTGCTCGCGCCATCCCTGCAGAGTCGCAGAGAAGATGTCGAGCTCCTGTCTCCAGACCTCGAGGTCCTCGTTGCTAGTCTCCAGCTTGGACTGTTGAGCTGCGAGGTGAGCCTCGAGGTCGGACCGCTGAGCAGCGAAGCCAACAACCTCCAGGGTGAAGTCCTGCTCCCGCTGCGCTAGGGATTTCTCTCGGTTCGACACTGCGAACTCTCGGTCAAACACCTTCCTAAGGTTGGCTCGGTAGGCCTCTTGGTCCGCCTTGAGCTTTGACCGAGTTTCTGCAGCGCGGGAGGCTTCAGCCTTCGTGTGCGCTTCCAGGCGGGTATGCCAGTCAAAGAGGCGCAGGTGCTCGCTCTCCAGAGCAGACCACTCCCGCCGGAAGGCCACCTCGGTGGAGGAGGTTGCCTCCTCGATCGACCGCCGAACCTGCAACAGCACCTGAGGAAGGGGAGTCGCATCCTCCTCCGGGAGTTGGAGCTGCAGGAGCCGCCTGCCAAAGACCACCTCCAACTCCTCCTCTGCAGCAGGACCGAAGCTGGAGGTGGGGGCTTCTGCTACGGCACTTGTCTCTGGGGCCTCCGCTGCCGCCGCGTCGGGTGCGGCTGTGCCCAGCCCCGGCGCCCCCACTGCCGCCATGTCGGGCGCGGCCGTGCCCAGCTCCGGCGCCCCCGCTGCCGCCATGGCGGACGCGGCCGTGCCCAGCTCTGGTGCCTCCGCCGCCGCCGCGTCGGGTGCGGCTGTGCCTAGTACCGGCGCCTCTGCCGCCGATACGTCAGGTGCGGCTGCGCCCAGCACTGGCACCTCCACCACCGTGTCGGGTGCGGCTGCGCCCAGCACTGGCACCTCCACCGCTGCAGTGTCGGGGGCGGCGTCCAGGGCCGGTATTTCAGCCGCCGTGGCGTCGGGTGCGGCAGCACCCAGCACCGGCGTTTCCGCCGCCGTTGTGTCAGGTGCGGCTGCGTTCAGTATCGGCGCCCCCGCCGTCGCCGCGTCGGGCGCGACTGCACCCGGCACCGGCGCCCCCGCCGCCGCCGCCGCGTTGTGCGCTGCAGAGTCTAAAAATGACACGCCAGTCAGCATCACGTCACGCACCACGGGGCTAGCGCAGGTCGCCGTTCCTGAGGGTCCCGCACCCGCTGACGCCGTCGCTGTCGACGCCGAAGCCGCCGCCGCCTTGGCACCTGCCGATGCGCCGGCTATGGTAGAAGAACCGCTGGGGCGAGGGGCCCTGGTAACAAAGCAGAGAAGCCTTCAAAAAAAAATAGAGCACCGGCGCAAAGGAAGAGAGCAGGATGACACTAACCCAGAAGTACCGGGTACCCAGCGTCCCCTGAGCCCGGGCCTCTTCTCTTGCGGCTGCTGCTGTTGCTGCTGCTGCTCCTGCAGCTGCGATGCAGGCGCAACCCGGGCTTGCTCCCGCTGCTGGTGTCCCCGTGGCTGCGGCATGGGCACAACCCGGGGTCGCACCTGTTGCTGCTGTTGCCGCCCGCGTGCTTGCTGCCGCTGCTCTTGCGGCGGCTGCTGCTGCTGCTGCTCTTGCTGCTGGCAGGAGGAGTTCCTCGGCGGCGATGGTGGTGGCGCAGTCGCCCCAGAGGACCCGTGGGGCTGGCAGTCCGGGAGCTACCCTGGCTTGCGCCCTCAGAAGGCCTCTGGTGCTTCGCGGCGGGCTCCGAGACCAGGGTCCCGTCGCCCCGGAGTAGCCTGCGCCGGCCTGCGTCGCCCGACGATGCACCGGAGCTGCTCTGTGCCCGGCTGGAGCCGGCTGCGGCCGCGCTGCTAGCCGCGGCCTGCTTCCCCTTCGTGGTGGCGCCGGATCCCGCAGCGCTCAGCGTAGCTTGATCCCCGGACGTGCCAGGGATTCGGAGCCCACGGTTCGGGTCGCCTCCGGTCTGGCGTGGGGCCAGTCCCCCGTCATCTAGAGTTGGCAGGGTAGCCAGCACCGCCACCCTCGCAGGGTCCTCGCAAAGGGGGACTATGCTCTGCGGGAGGATCAGGTTCTCCGGGATGAAGGCGTCCCCCATCACGTTCCGCACCAGGACCTCCAAGGCCTCCTGGGTCAGATCGCTCCCCTCTCCGCGGTGGGTCCTGCTGCAGTCGTTGAGGCCAGTGAAGCTCCAAGCAGGGCGCGGCCGCTGCTTCAGGGGGGCAATCCGGCGCTTCATGAAGTCGCCGAGCACGTGCCACGAGGTGAGGCCGCTCTCCGCTAGCGACCTGATCTTGTCCAGCACGGAGTCGAACTCTGGCTGCAGCGACGGCTTGGCCCTCCAGGATGCTTTGTCGGAGGCGGGCCCCTCAGTCGGCAGGGCGAGGCGCTCGTTGGCTTCGGTGGAGGCGATCACCCAATCCCTGCGCCACTCCTCCCACCTTCCGCCAGCAAGACCGGGAATGTAAGGAGTCGGCAGGTCGCTCCTTATCTGGAAGTAGTACCCCCCCACTTCGTCCTTGCTCCTTCCGGACCTCACCAGAATGAAGAAGTAGCGGAAGAGGATGACGCAGGGACGCACTCCCACTAACATCTCGCATAAGTGCACGAAGATGGACGTCAGGAGGAGGGAGTGGGGCGTCAGATGCTGAAGTTGGAGGCCGAAGTCTTCCAGCAGCAGCAGCAGGAATGAAGAAATCGGCAGTCCCATGCCGGCGGAGACGTACGAGGTGAATAGCACGAACTCCCCGGCGCGGAGGTTGCCAAGGGGAACCGAGCCTGCTCGCACCCCCCAGCCGGTCTCCTGAGCACTCCACCCAAGCAGGCGACGCACTGTGTTCAACTCTCCCTCGGTCTGGAAGCGGCGGGGATGAACAAGGGATGCCATCTCTTGGTGGAGTGAGGAGCAGCCCGCGTAGGGGAGAGAAGGGCAAGGAAAGCTCGAAGGCAAAGGGGGGCAAAGGCTGGAGGAAGAAGACGAATGCGGGAAAGCAACCGCGGAATGTGGTACGCCCCGTTATAAAGCCTGACTCAATCGGCGCGCCCCGGAACCGTCGCCGAAACTCAAGCGACGCCTGCGCCTGGTGTTAACCGCCCAGTCCATGACATGGGGACCCAGGTCCACCTGGCGGGGTGAGCGGGTAACCAACAAGGGTACGAAAAGACGGGATCTGAACCGTCGCCCACACGCGCGGGGAGCGAGGCGGAAGCTGAGCTGACGTGCGCGTATTAAGCGCTGGCGTGGCCGGGCTTTTCGGGAACTGCGCCGGTGGTAAATAATCCGTTTGCTCCGGCTGCAATAATGCCGAACGTCGCGCGCGTGACTAGGTGAACCACTGTGCGTGGGGCCCATGGCCAGTAAGCCGTTGCGATGTGATGAGGCAGCAACCAACCCGATGGGTGGTCAAAGCCAGTCAAGGCCCCTGCAGAAACTGAATGGAGCCAAATCACAAAAGTGGCCCCACCTGTGGGTTCGTACCTCCCCCAAGGTGGGCCCGGGGGCCACTGTCGGTACCCTGTAGTAGGGATACCCACTCTTACTGCAGCAAGGTAGGACCTGCGTAGTTATCCGTAACTGCGTGGAAAGGACAGAATAGCCAGGCCCCACGGGCCAGGCTCTTCCCTCACCAGGCCAACGGCCCCGGACCCGTTCCCCGCCTGGGGATGGGTCCGGAGACGCCACGTGCCTCTAAGCAAGGGAAGATCTGAGCTGACAGCCGAGACCTCGGACCCCCATAGGGGTCCGGGACCTCCTGCGCCCGCCCGGACCCCCCTTTACCGCATAGGGGTCCGAAGCTGCCACGTGGCCCGAAGGCATGGGCTCGAGCGCGAGCCTTACGCTGGAAGACTCGCGCGCCCACTGCATTTAATGCAGGTGGACAAGGCGTGCTCTGCCGCCGCGGTATACGAGACAGCTTTTGTCAGGCCTCGCTGTGCACCGCGTCTTACCAAGGTGCACAGTGCAGCCGCCTGTGCCGCGCCCGCACAGAGCCCGTCTGCCGCATTAAATGTATACGACGGCACATCACTTTTCCATCATGCCGCCTACGCCGCAAGTTACACAGCCCGCTTAAGCTACGTGGCAGGCGACGCCACTAGCTACGTCAGGTTCCGTCCCGACAAGACATCGCCAGGACATGATGGACGAAGGGCTCCGGGAGCAGGCAAGGGAACCCAGAGAGAGATCTCCTTTGCCTGCGACGCCATAATGTATGAACAGTACGTTATTTTATACTACATCGTTGGACCCACCTGTCGGGGACCCAACAGCTGTGTACGCGCCCCCTTGAGATATAAAAGGGAGGCGCTCGCTGTGCACAAGACATCTCCAGACGGACACAAGCTCTGGCAACTCTCACACTCTCGTGGGAAGGCAATACAACACACAGTGGATGTAGGGTATTACGCCCCGGCGGCCCGAACCACTCTAAATCTGGCTGTGTTCATCGTGTTCTTGAGCGAGATCGATCTAAGACTAGCTAACCCCCGAGTACACACCCTCTGGGCTAGGGCGGGTGCCTTCCGCCACCCGGCTGTGGTTTGCAGCACCACGACATACTTGTAGAAGCCCCCTCAAAATTTTAAAAATAGCCCTCTTATTTTAAATTAATGATAATCGTGATCCAAATATATGCGACTAGCCTTCAGATTTATAAATACTTATTTTGCAGAATACCCCTGGGCGGTCGGTCTCTTCCTCTCATGACCCCATCCTCCGGGCCCTTTACCGCTAGCCGCCGATGCGGGAAAGCCGGACTGCCGGAGGTGGGGAGGAAGAAAGCATCCGCACGGAGTGGAAGTGGGCCTTGGGCCTTTTGCACGTGTCATGCCTTGCTTGTCCGTTAATGGTTTCCTTTGGGCCTCCGATGCCTTGCTTGGTTTGTCAATCTGCTCGCACTTGACTATTCAACGTAGAGGTAGACGGGGAAGAAAAGTCAACGCATGTCCGTCTTCTACTCTTCCCACATCCCTGTCTCCTGCCATCGTCGGAAGAATACAGAACCACGCCTGCCACCATCGTCGCCGTTGCTAATCACTCCTACTGCCGCACCGTCCATCCACCACCAGCGTTGGCGCCTTCTCCTCGCCCCCGTCACCAACCACCGCTCACCGACGGTCTTGCTTTGCATGAGCGCCGCCTTGCCCTCTACCAGCCGAACCATCACCGCCACTACTGACCTCCTCCTCTTCTATAGCCGGAAGCCATGGAGCCGCCCCTATCTTCGACAACCATGAATCCTAAAACTCAGCTGCCTCCCTCCACCACCTCGGTCGGCGGCGGCTGCTCCGCCCACCTTCCACCTCTAGACCCCAGCAACACTCCTCCCTTAACCCTGGTGCCACCCAACATCGCGAGCTCAAGGTTCAAGAGACGCGCGAACTCACCTACCGGAGCAGTGCTGTCATCTGCGACAGCTCGCGCGCCAGCAGCGCGCGTGGAATAGATCCCCCCCCCCGCTCATTGGGCTGCCTGCGCGTAAGGATGGCAACAGGTCGGGTTTGGATCGGGTGGAGTATTTGGGCACCAAAACCGAAACTCGAACTTAAAACCCGAATCCGACCCGAAGACCGATTCGGGTCGAAATCCATCCCTGAAACCGAAACCCGCGGATACTCAAAACCCGCTTTGTATGGCAATATAGTAAGGGAAATAAGTACTTCTTGTAAACACACACACACACACACACACATATATATATATATATATATATATATATATATATATATATATATATATATATGTATATATATGTATGTATAAACAAGAAGCAATAAATAATAAATAATTTTCTAAGTCCACTTAGAATAATTTTAGTAGTCTAAGTAAACAAACTTATTGCTAAGTATACTATAAAATACGAGTTTTTACTCCAAACGGTTATCTATTGGGTATCCACGGGTGAAAATTAAAACCAAACCCGAAAAATTTCGGGGCCCCGAACCCGAAAACCGTGGGTGAAAATTTATCCCCGAACCCGCTAAACCCGAAACCCGCAGATATCCGACCCGAAATCGAACCATTGACATCCCTACATGCGCGGGAATAATACTAGCGCAGCGAGCGCCATCCAGGAGCCTCACCAAGCTGCATACTTGGCCGTGACCGGTGGGGCTAGCGAGGTCGACAGTGGCAGGCTGGCAGCGCTAGCTCGTGTCTTGGCCCCTGGTTCCCTTCTAGGATTCCTAGAGCATGCAAGCCGAGAAGAAAGTACGAGATGAAGTCAATTTGTAAAATCTCTTTCACGAATGGATGTATCTTTTCGCGATGAATCTAATGACGGTAATTAATCGATGATTGACTATAGTAATACTATAGTAATCATCCTCTAATCACACGTTCAAAGGTCTTATTAGATTCGCCAGGGTTTCTAGCGCAGAGATTTTGGAGTTAGTTTTTGTAAACAACTTTTATTTAATACCCGTAATTAGCGATCAAAGTAGTTTCTAGGAATTCTAGAGAAGAAACCAAATGGGACCTTATCCCGAAGAAATACTTGTAGAAGCCCCCTCAAAATTTTAAAAATAGCCCTCTTATTTTAAATTAATCTCTTATTTCAAATTAATGATAATCGGAATCCAAATATATGCTACTAGCCTTCGGATTTATAAATACTTATTTTGCAGAATACCCCTGGGCGGTCGGTCTCTTCCTCTCATGACCCAATCCTCCGGGCCCTTTACCGCTGGTCGCCGCCGCCGCCTTTCTGTCTCTTCGAGAAGGACAAAACCGTACCCGTACCCCACATGTCGCTCCGCTCCGGCCAAGCCTACTCTACCAGCCGCGCGCGCGTTCTCTCGGATGGACAAACAGGCAAGCAGCGCTGACCAAGCCGGACTGCCGGAGGTGGGGAGGAAGAAAGCGTCCGCACGGAGTGGAAATGGGCCTTGGGCCTTTGCACGCGTCATGCCTTGCTTGTCCGTTAACTATTTCCTTTGGGCCTCCGATGCCTTGCTTGGTTTGTCAATCTCGCACTTGACTATTCAACGTGGAGGCAGACGGGGAAGAAAAGTCAATGCCTTTCCACATCCCCGTCTCCCGCCATCGTCGGAAGAATACAGAACCGCGCCGGTTGTTGTATCCATGCACGAGCCACAGTCCCCAGATGATAAGCCTGTCAGCAGATACGCATCTCCTCTTGCATTTCTAAAAGCAATCTCTGACAGCCACCACTAACCAGTCACAACCATAGAGAAGTAAAGCAGAAGGTGACAGGAATCAACGTGTGACATCCTCAAAGCGACCACATTTGGGGGGGTTCCATGTCGATTCAAGCAACCATTAACAGGGGGGGGGGGGGGGGGGAAGCCCGCAATTAGTGGATGCACCAAGGGAGCAAGCAAATGTGAAGCTGATCGATCGTCGTCTCGGTAGACGACTATCGCATTATGCAGATTAAAGGAAGAGCATTAATAAGCACTGATGGAGTAATTAATTCCAGCTCTACCGCTACTACGTAAGCAGAAGATCAGCTGATCTTTGCTGACTGATTAAACAACCCGGTCACGTCCTGGCCTTATCTCCATTACATCAGGTAATAAGGGTCCACCTCTGTCTCTCTTGCACTCTCTCTCACAAGAATTTCATCAGGAGGGATTAACAGAACGGAAGAAGAAGAAGAAGAAGAAGAAGAAGAAGAAGAAGAAGAAGAAGAAGAAGAAGAAGAAGAAGAAGAAGAAGAAGAAGAAGAAGAAGAAGAAGAAGAAGAAGAAGAAAAAATGGCACCACATGTATGCTCCAACTCAGTCGATCTACGGTCTATGGATCGATGGAGTCGTTGATACTTTTAGGAGTATAGTACTAGTAGTGGCCGTTGGTCGTCGCCGGGGTCTCGACGTCGAAGACGTGGCCGTGGGTGCTGCCGAGCTGCTCGTGCTTGCCGTTGCCGTTGGGCTGCGCCGCCAAGGTGATGGGCAGCTCGCCGGCGGCTGCGCCGCCCTTGGAGCCGCCTGACGCGGAGACGTCGGCGACCTGATTCTCGTGGTCCTTGCTCTTGCCCCAGATGAGCGCGTAAAGGCCTAGCACGATGATCACCGCGCCAATCACACTGAAAGAACAAAAGGCACAAGTGACGATGGCATTAGCTCTAGCTAGTACTAGTCTAGTACTACTACAATTTTTATACATGTCTATCTTCAGAAATATCTGGATATATAAGATATAAATAATTAAGCACATTGTGATGATCTCTATCGAGATCGCGTCACATTGTATGGTTACTTTACTTTTCTTCTTCTCCTCTTAATGAAAAACACGCTCAGGCGCGATCGATAAAAGTATAAGATATAAATAATTAAGCACATGCATACACGTGGACTGCACGTTTTGTAGTGCATACATACCTTCCAAGTGTGATCTGTTCCTTGAGTATGATGGAGCCCATGACGGAGGTCACGATCATGCACAGAGGGTTGAAGGCCGTGACGAACACCGGGCCTCGTTGCCTCGACACGAGACCTTGCACGTAGTAGGCCACGCCGGAGCACACTATGCCCTGGAAGGATCAATCACAGTCCATGGCTGCTGCTGTCAGGGGACGACACTTATGATGCACGCACATTCAGTAAGAACGCGTGCCGGGAAGAGAGACTACTAGCTCGCTGGCTTACGGCGTAGACGACGGTGAAGAGGCGGGTGTCGAAGCCGATGACCCATGCCTGCATGTTGCTGCGCTCGGCGACGAGCGCGACGGCGCCGCTCATCAGCGAGCCCATGAGGCAGATGAGCGCCGTCAGCGACAGCTCCGCGGGGTAGCTCTTCAGCGTGTTGGACTGGAGGACGAAGAAGCCCGACCACGCGACGCAGGCGACGATGACGTACAGGGTCCCCGCGAGGAAGCCGCGGCCGGCGGCCTGGCCGGCGGCGGCGGCGGCGTCGTGGTGCTGCCCCTTGGTCCACGGGAACTGCACGACGGGGCCGTGGTACAGGATCATGAGCACCGCGCCGGCGACGGTGAGGGCCGTGCCCACGATCTTGGCCTGGCTGTGCACGCTCCGCAGCCGCACCCTCTCCATCCGCAGGATGAGCGCCATGACGAATGTGACGGCGGGGAGGACGTTGATCAGCGCCGACGCGAAGCCGGCGGAGGTCAGGTTCGCCCCCATGAAGTACAGGTTCTGATCGAGCACCGGCCTGCATGCACCAACGGGTTCACACGCACGTGCTTAATTGAGATCTACAGTTGCCCTAAAAGAATTGAGATCTAGTACTACAGCTCTATCTGTAGTGTTGCAATTAGTGGTGGATGATTTGCACGTACTCGAGAAAGACGAGGCCCATGATCTTGAGGAAGATGGTCAGGGTCATCTTAGGCCTCACGCTCCTGCATGCATCACGTTGCAACGGAGAGCACAGTTAAGCAGAGAGATACTTCAGTTGTGTGGATTATCATCAATCATGCATCACAGTGCGGACAAACAAAGATGCAAAAAGAGATAGTAAAACAGGTCATGCATGCACCATCATCCTATTCACCCTGAATAGCGGCGTGTACTAGTATGATTTTAGGCCACAAAAATAAAAATATCTTCTGCGTGTACGTATTCTGATTTAACAACACTTGATGACAGCGATGGCCGCTAGAGAATGTACTTTTTGTTCAGGATGCAAATCTAGAATAGACGTGCTGCTTTATGTTGCCGATTTTAGAATGTGGAAGTGCTGGTCGTGGACACATGCACCGTCTGGAAAGCGACCAGGGAGTGAAGTGCGGTGCTACGTCGTCGGCTCTGCAGACAAAATGGATCAACTAATTAACTGCTCTTAGATCCGATGCGTGACTAACAACTTGGACACCCTCCTGTGTGGTGTGGTGGATGAACATCAGAACACGAATGCGAGCGCATGCATGTCAAATCTCTTTTTTTTTCTTCTCCTGGTGTATGTGTATATATGCTCTTGCATGACATGAAACGCTGACGATCGTGATTCTGCATGCAGCATCTGTCATCATGCATGTCTATGAACGAAGCACGTACGAAGTGGAAAAGCTAGACAACGATGGATCGAGTATGGATGCATGCATGACATGGAAATGTGTGTGTGTGTGTGTGTGTGTGTGTGTGTGTGTGTGTGTGTGTGTGTGTGTGTGAGAGAGAGAGAGAGAGAGAGAGAGAGAGAGAGAGAGAGAGAGAGAGAGAGAGAGAGAGAGGGGCGTTGAGAGCGGACATGCATGATTAATTACCTCTCGAACCAGAGCGCGAAGGGCGCCATGACGGCGGTGGCGACGAGGTTCCGGTACACGACGAGGACGAAGTGGCTCATCCCGCGCTTGAGGGAGGCGACGGCGACGATGTACATCCCGGCGAACCCTACCTGCAGCAGGATCATGGCCAGGTACGGCTTCACATCGTTCAGAACTTTCCCCACACCCATTCTGCCTGATGATCGAACACTACTAATCTCTCTCACAACTCCAAGCTAATTAATATAAGCCTACTCTTCTCTCCTTCCTCGATCACTCTCACTTCTACGAGCTGGCTATCTACTACTACCTCTCGAGCTCCTCTGAATGCAACCAATGAAGCAGCTATGGGAGTGAGGAGGCAGCGAGCTCACCGAACCATTTATATAGCCGCGCCCTCGTCACACTGTGGCTGTGGGCGCAGGACAGCAGGAGTACGTAGCTATCGAAGTTGGATGAGACGAGATGCCAAGTGCAGCCATTGATGGATCCGAGTCACCGGCACCCGGCTGTCTGTTGCAGTGCTGGCTGAGCTAATTGTTCCTTGTTTAATATTCCACTTCCCGCGAAAGGAGGAGCCCACCGGCCTCCTCTCCCCTCCGCTAAAGTTGGCCAAATGGGCCAGGCCCAACGGGCCGGCATGGGCCCGGTCCGGTAAAGCACGGCACTGACCCGGCCCGGCCTGTTACCCCGCGGGCCCGTGCCGTGCCCGTGCCAGAGGCCGGGCCGTGCCTGGGCCGCGATCTCGGCCCGCGGCACTAGCACAGGCCCGGCCCGGCTAAGGGCCCAGCACGGGGAGGCACGGCCTCGGCCCATTTGGCACAACGGCGGCCCGTCCGGCCCCCTCGACCGTTGGATCTGCCCGTTGGGGGGCGATCTGACCGTTGGGGGGAGGGCTATATAAGGCCCGGCGCCGGCCGTCCCCCCCCCCACCCCACCCTAACCCTAATCATTTCTCTCCCTCTGCTGGCCGCCGCTCGTCTCGCTCTCGCACTCTCGCCTCTCAGTCTCTCACCCTCTCGCCTCTCATCCTCTCCTCGATCTTCCTCTCCTCTTCCCGAGCTCCGGTGAGTAGCTCGGAGCCCCAGAGGGCGAAGGCCGGGGTGCGGGGCCGGCACTAGTAGACGGCACGGCCATTTAGACCCATCGTCTCGATCTCGCACAGACAATGTAGCATCCTCTTCTCGTTGTCATCCTCCTCGCCGTCGCCGCCGCCGGACTCTAGTGCTCCGGATCTCGCGTAAGTACCTCTATCCTTTCATCTCGCTCTAGCACAGACGCTCTCGGCCTCTCGATCTCTCACTCTCCTCGCCTTTTTCTGTAGATGTAGACGAGATCCGTCGAGGAACCGGGGCCGGGGGGCTAGATCCGTGCTTCATCGACCTCGCCGGTGTACCTGGTGCTCCGGCTACAAAGGTGAGTCTCTTACCATAACCCTAGATGACTAGATCTATGTTCTTTCCCTAACCCAGGTCTTGATCTGTGCAGCTGTTGAGGAACCAGGTAACTGGCGAGTGACGATGGCCGGATCTGACGACGAGACGGTGGAGCTCGGTGTTACCGAGAACGAGGAGCGGCGATTGTGCGGGATGGCCGGAGATGATGACGAGGATGACTTGCGCGAGGACCGTGATGCCTTGTTCGGCCCTGGTGCTGATGATCCCATCAACGTCGACGATGATGGCCCTGTTGTACCTGCCTGCGGCGGTGCTGAAGTGCATCTAGGCCGATAGATGTTAATGGTAAGTTTCGGTGATTAATGACAACCGTATGCGACTAACGTGTGTTTTGAAGGAAAAATTAATGATTAATTTAGTCTCATATGAAATGCGAAAAGAGACTCCTCAATTCGGAACAACCATGCGTGCCAATGACTCAATTTCAAAGATTAAGGACATTTCTAGTCTCAAGTGTCACAAGGAGATGAAGTACACTTGATTTAGATTGGGTTTATAGTTTTTAGTTCTTGACCGTACTATTAAGAGGGGTTCATGAGTTAGTAGCTTGATCAAAATTGAGTTGGCCTTAGAAATCATACACACTCGCTCAAAAACAGCCCAAGATGGTCAATAGAAGTCAACACAACACTTGGAAGAAGAAACAATCGAAGTTACATTCGAATCCAAGTCAATTCAGCTGAAAACAATGAAAAACAGCAGCACCGGTTGAACCGGTGCCCTAGCGTCGGAGCATCCGATGCTTGGCGGAAGGACCGATGCCCTGTCGGTCTATCATCTCTGGATGAAGGCAGGAATCAAGTCAAGAACTCTATAGCACCGGTTAAACCAACGGTTCAGAATCAAAGCACCGGTGCATTGGATGTGTCTTGTTCCAGAGAGCATGTTTTGGTGGACTTCAACTTCTCTTCAGCACCGGTTGAACCGACGCTTCAGAATCAAAGCACTGGTGCATTAGGTGTCCTATGTTCCAGAGAGCTTGTTTGAGTTGATCGGTGAACCTCTTCAGCACCGGTTGAACCGATGCCCCTACGGAGCATGCACCGGTGCAATGACGCAAGCCTGGATACTGTGTCAGAACCCCAACGGCTACAATTTGGACACAGAGAGACCGGTTGAACCGACGCATCAAATCTGACACCCATCGGTTCTTCCGGTGCTCACGGTTTTTCTGCAGTGGACTTCCAACGGCTATGTAACTCCTTCCACTCTATATAAGGGCACCCCATGGCTCATTTCAGTTGCCTTTGACACCCTGAATACTTGAGGCCACCCTTGAGAAGAAGAGAAAGTGCTTTGAGCAAACAAGAGAAGATCTAGCATTTCTTTTGTGCTTCAACCTTGAAGAATCCATCCTTTGCAAGTGTAGCAAGTGTGCTTGAGCTAGGGCCAACTGAGTGTAGGTCAAGTGAAGGCTTATGAGCTTGTTACTCTTGGTGTTTGACGGCACCTAGCCGGTCTTGGTGATCGGGAGGTTCTTGGTGAGCTCTTGGTGTTTGTGGGAGCCCCAAGACAAGAAGATTGTATACGGTGTGAAGCTCGCCGTTTCGGAGATGGAGAAAGAGTATTCTTAGTGATCACTTGCTCCTTGGTGAAGCAAGGGAGCTATACCCTTGTGTGGGTGCTCCAATGTGGATTAGGGGGGAACGTCAACTACTCGATACCACGGGAAAAAATCCGGTTGTCTCGTGTCTCTTACTTTTATTTCAAGTTATTAAATCCTTTTGTTGTTACTCTTGTCTTTGATTGCTTGTAGTTTGACTAGGACAACTTGCATGGTAGTGTGATCTTTTACTTAGATTTTGATCTTGCTAGTGTGATATCTTTTAGGCAACATGATCATGATAGTGTGTTTACCTACCTAAGGATCTTGTGCTAGCATGCTCTAGTGACTAGGTTTCAAATTTATAGATTGGGCAATACTAGTCTAGGTTAAGGACTTGATAGAAATTTGAAAAAGTCCCAATTCAACCCCCCTTCTTGGGCCACGATCCTTACAGGTGCACCTCCCCCAGACGGTAACAGCGCCAAGTGCTCACGTCCCTCTACCTCTCCTGTTTGGGATGATTTCGAGAAGCTGTTCAAAACCACAGCTGATGGTAAGACCGTCAGGTATGGAGCTAGGTGCCTACATTGCTCTAAGATCTACTCTGGTTTTTCTAGTGGTGGCACTGGTCATCTTTCACGCCACATTGCCTCTTGTGTTAAGAGGCGTGAAAAAACTCGCATGTCTCAGTCTCAAATCTCTTTTAATCCTGATGGTAGTATGCGTACTTGGGACTACTGTCCTCTGGTTGCTCGTACTCAACTAGTTAGATTGATTGCTAGACTTGATGTTCCTATCTCTATGGGTGAATCTGAGGCTTTTGAAGAGTTTATTAAAAGTGCTTAAGGAAAAACTAAATGAATTCAAAATGCTTCCAAATGAATTGGTTGAACAAATGTATGCTCGATTGAATGTGCTTATTGAGGACATTAACGCTCTTGATATTTCTCCTTTGTCTACTAGTGATATCATCCGGAAGATTCTACATTGTCTACACAAGCCCAAGTACAACATCGTCACCTCATTGCTCTATGAGAAAGATCTTGAAACACTTGATGTGAGTGATGTTGTCGAGAAGATTCGGTCTCATGAGATGTTCCTCTTGGGAGAAGTTGATCCACCGTAAGACAAGAGAGATCTTGCACTCAAAGCTAAAAGTGATCATAAGTCTAAGAAAAAGAACAAGTGCAAAGCTCCATCACCAAGCTCAAGAGAAGATGAAGCTAATGAAGATTCAAGTGATGAAGATGGTGATGTTGAGCTAGCACTCCTCATGAGGAAGACCTCCAAGATGATGTCAAGGTTGAACAAGAAAGGGTACAACTATGACCCCAAGAAAAACAAGTTTCGTACCCGGAAGAGCAAGGACAATGTCAAGAAAGTTTGTTACAATTGTGGCAAATATGGTCACCTCTCATATGATTGTCCGAAGCCTTCAAAGCTCAACAAGAAACAAGAAGATGGTGACAATCAATACAAGACTTCAAAGAAAAGTTATGAGAAAAAGGACCACAAGAAGAAAGGGTCTTTCACAAGAAAAGAGAAGGTCAAGGCTTTCTTTGGAGAATGGATCACAGATAGTGAATCCTCAAATGATGACTCAAGTGATGAAGAATCCAAGAAAAAGATTGTGGGGATTGCCATGCATGATGATGAAGATAATGGTGATGAGGCACCTCTACCTCCACCACCCATGTGCTTCATGGCAAGAGTTAACTCCAAGGTGAGTGATGATGAAGACTCCTCTAGTGATGAAAGTGAACATTGCTTATCTCCTAATGAAGTGCAAAACATCCTAGAAGAGTACCAACAAGTGATCAAGAAGTACAAATTAAAATGTAAAGTTCTTGAAATTGAATATGCCAAGCTTAAGGCCTCAAATAATGAGTTGATTGTTAGGCATAATGAGGTAGTAGAAACTCATGAAACAAGCATTGTTCCTAGCAAGCAACTTAAAGAGGAGCATGACAAACTACTTGTTAAGCATGATGAATTAAATGTTAAATATGAGGAAGTAGTTGTGCTTAACAAGTCACTTACTTTATGCAACAAGAAGCTTAAGCTTGATTATGCTAACTTAAATATGAAATATCAAGAACTTGACCTTGCCTTTGATGCTTTGGATGAAGAACTAAAAGAAACTCAAAAGAAAGTCATCAAAGTCAATATAGCTACTTTTTGTGATGATTTTGTGGAGTTGCCTCACCCTATTACTTGTCATCATGATTCTCCTTCTTGTTCAAAGACTAACCATAATAGGGAAAAATAACTTGAGGAGGAATTTGAAAGCATGACCAAATGCATGTTCAATGTGACTAGAGGAGAATACTTGCACAAGGAGATTCTCTTCCACAATGCAAGGCACTTTGGGACAAATGGACTTGGATCATTTCCCAACCCTCCGGAAAATTGTCCCAAGTCGCCGGAGCTCATGGCATGCTTCAACAAGGAAGTTGGCTCATATTGTCAACATTGTCAAGTCACCGGGCATCACACAAAGGGAGTGTCCAATTCCTACTCGTCCACCTCCTACCTTGCCTCCTAATTACAAGTCTCAATTCAATGAAAATCATTTCTTGTTAAGCAAGCTTAAAAGTGGCAAGGTTAAGTCAAAGTTTATTGGCACTCAAATTAAGGGAAAACTACCATGCCAACTATGGGTTCCTAAAGCTTTAGTAACTCATGTCAAAGGACCCAAACTTGCGTGGGTTCCCAAACCTCAAAAGTGATTCATTTGTGTGTAGGTGAACTACAAAGCCGGTGGCAAGCATTGGATGCTTGATAGCGGATGTACACAACACATGACCGGCTATGTAAAGATGTTCACCTCACTAGATGAAGATGTAGGCAATTATGAACATGTCACCTTTGGTGACAACTCAAAAGGAAAAGTGGTAGGTTTGGGTAAGGTAGCCATTGCCAAGGATTTCTCTATTTCTAATGTGTTGCTTGTTGAGTCGGTTAGTTTCAATTTGTTATCTATTGCTCAACTTTGTGATTTAGGACTATTATGCACCTTTAGTGATAGTGAGGTTATAGTGACAAGCAAGGAGGACAAGAGTTTAATATTCAAAGGATTTCGACATGGTAACATTTACCTTGTTGATTTCTCATCTAATGATGCAAGTTTGGCGACATGTCTCTTCTCCAAGAACTCCATGGGTTGGCTTTGGCATCGCTGCATTGCTCATATTGGCATGAGACAACTCAAGAAGGCCTTCAAACAAGGTATGGTGGTTGGTGTTAAAGATGTTACATTTGACAAAAATAAATTGTGTAGTGCTTGTCAAGCCGGGAAGCAATTTGCATCATCACATCCCATGAAGGCTTACTTGTCAACATCAAGAAGCTTGGAGCTACTACACATGGATCTCTTTGGGCCAACCACCTCTTGGCGGTAATCTCTATTGTCTTGTAATTATTGATGATTATTCTAGATATACTTGGACTTTCTTTTTAGAGGACAAGAGCAAGACTATGGGGACCTTCAAGATTTTTGTCAAGCAAGCTCAAAATGAATTTGAGTCAAGTGTTGTGAAGGTCCGGAGTGACAATGGCACGGAGTTTAGGAACACTCAAGTAGAAGAGCTTTGCAACGACTTGGGGATCAAGCATGAGTTTTCATCAACATATACACCCCAACAAAACGGAGTGGTGGAGAGGAAGAACAAGACATTGATCACTCTTGCAAGAGCAATGTTGGATGACTATGGCATCTCACAAAGATTTTGGGCGGAAGCCATCAACACCGCATGCCATGCATCCAACCGAATTTATCTTCACCGCTTCTTGGGAAAGACACCATGTGAGCTTCTCATTGGGAGGAAGCCCAACATCTCCTACTTCCGGGTGTTTGGTTGCAAATGCTGTATCTTCAAGAAAAGGAAGCACCTAGGCAAGTTTGAAAGTAGATGTGATGTTGGTTTTCTTATTGGTTATTCATCAAACTCCAAAGCATATCGAGTATTCAATAGTGCTACAAGCAAGATTGAAGAAACTTGTGATGTGGAGTTTGATGAGACTAATGGCTCCCAAGGGGAAGTTTTCTCTTGTGATGATGTAGGTGATGAACCACTTCGAGAAGTCATGAAGAACATCACTATTGGGCAAGTCAAGCCAAAGGAGGAGGTAGAAGAGCTACAAGCCTCATCCACTCAAGTTGAAGTCACTTCCAAGGATGACTCAAAGGATGAAGACAAGTCTACATCATCCCATCACCATGATGAGTCATCCGATGAAGAAGATGATGCCTCACCTCCTTTCCATGATGCCCAAGATGAACAAGTGGTTGAAGAACAACTTCAATTTGATGACACGCACATCACAAGTGAACAAGCCCAAGCTCAAGATCAAGATGACGAATCACTAGAAGAATCAACGTCTCAAGCACAAGAGAGGCTTACAAGAACTTCAAGAAATCATCCCATTAACTTGGTCATGGGTAACCCCTCTAGTGGAGTAAGAACTCGAAGACGTCAATATGCCTCTTTTTGTGAACATTACTCGTTTGTTTCTTGCTTGGAACCCACAAATATAGATGAAGCTCTTGAGGACCCGGATTGGGTGATAGCCATGCAAGAAGAGCTCAACAACTTCACCCGCAATGAAGTTTGGGTTCTTGAAGAACATCCTCAAGACAAGAATATCATTGGTACCAAGTGGGTCTTCCGCAACAAACAAGATGAGCATGGTGTAGTGATTCGCAACATGGCAAGACTTGTGGCAAAGAGCTTCGCACAAGTTGAAGGTTTGGATTTTGGTGAAACATTTGCCCCCGTTGCAAGACTTGAAGCCATTCGTATCCTTTTAGCGTACGCTTCACATCATAACATGAAACTCTTTCAAATGGATGTGAAGAGTGCGTTCTTAAATGGCTTGATTAATGAGTTGGTGTTTGTTGAACAACCTCCCGGGTTTGAGGAATCTAGATATCCTAATCATGTTTATAGGTTGCACAAGGCGCTCTACGGGCTCAAGCAAGCGCCAAGGGCTTGGTATGAACGCCTTCGTGACTTCCTTCTCAACAAGGGCTTCAAGATCGGGAGGGTGGATACAACTCTATTCACAAGAATCATCAATGAAGAGCTATTCGTATGTCAAATTTATGTTGATGATATCATTTTTTGTTCAACTAACCCCACTCTTTGCAAAGAATTTGGAGAAATGATGGCTAGAGAATTTGAGATGTCCATGATCGGTGAGCTCAATTTCTTCCTTGGATTTCAAATCAAGCAATTAAAGGAAGGGACTTTCATCCATCAAGAAAAGTATACAAAGGATATTCTCAAGAAATTCAAGATGGATGATTGCAAGCCGATCAAGACTCCAATGCCAACTAATGGACATCTTGACTTGGATGAGGGAGGTAATCGGTTGACCAAACTCTCTATCGTTCTATGATTGGGTCGCTTCTTTACCTAACCGCATCTAGGCCCGATATCATGTTTAGCGTATGCATGTGTGCCCGTTTTCAAGCTAATCCTAAGGAATCACACATTAGTGCCGTTAAAAGGATCCTTAGATATCTCAAGCATACGCCTAGCATAGGCTTGTGGTACCCCAAAGGCGCTAGTTTTACACTCTTGGGTTACTCAGATTCGGACTTTGCCGGATGTCGTGTGAATCGCAAGAGTACATCGGGCGGGTGCCACTTGCTAGGGCGTTCCTTAGTCTCTTGGTCGTCTAAGAAGCAAAATTTCGTGGCCTTGTCAACCGCGGAGGCAGAATACATTGCCGCCGGGGCTTGTTGTGCTCAAATCCTCTACATGAAGCAAAGCCTCTTGGACTATGGTGTAGTATTAGATAGGATCCCGCTCCTTTGTGATAACGAGAGTGCCGTTAAAATTGCTAATAACCCGGTTCAACACTCTCGCACCAAGCACATAGATATTCGTCATCAATTTCTAAGAGATCATGTTGCAAGGAATGATATACTATTTTGTGGTGTTCGTTCCGAAGATCAATTGGCGGATATCTTCACCAAACCTCTAGATGAGAGCACCTTTTGTAGGTTGCGAAGTGAGCTTAACATTTTAGATGCTTCTAACGTCATATAAATGCCTTGTCATATAGATGCATTTCATATGTACATGTGCTAGGGGCTTGTCTAACCTTGTCAAGATAGTGATGAACATGGGTCTTGCATGAGCCGGTGGTATTTATTTCGCTCATGGCATGAAGAATGGTTCATCATGAAGAAGCTTGCCAAGGGTTCAAACTTGACAAGATAGATTTAAATTTTTGCAATGCATGTGCTTGTCATATAGAATGCATCCATGTTTGATTTCTCGCTTTGCATTGGCATTGCATCACGTTAGTAGCATCACAAGGGAGCAAATCATACTTCGAGAAAGATATTCATGCTAAATATGATATATCAT
This sequence comes from Panicum virgatum, assembly GCF_016808335.1. Lineage (NCBI taxonomy): Eukaryota > Viridiplantae > Streptophyta > Magnoliopsida > Poales > Poaceae > Panicum > Panicum virgatum. The sequence goes on from NC_053145.1 coordinate 62,689,387, forward strand.
CTCCACAAGAGTGATAAGATCAATTTTGTGCTTTCATGCCTATTGAGCCATGTCCTATCAAACTTAAAGTTTCAATCTCTAAGTTCTTAGGCAAAGTGGATCATACATTTGGTTTTTGTGTTTAAAACCTCGCTTGGATCTTAATTTGCCTATGTTTATGTAAAAGCTTGCGAGCACTTAGTATGAGTGTTTGAGGGGTGAGGTTGTCTCTCGAAAATGGTCCAAATTGAGTGTTTATGGCTTTGTTTTTGAAAATTTGGATCAAAAGTAGAGTTTTTAATTCAGCAGAAGTTTTCCTTAACCACCGGTTAAACCGACGCTCTGTTTTTACCTTGCATCGGTTTAACCGGTGCTTAAAGTTTTCGTGGCTCGGTTTCTGCATCATCTCTGGAACAACCTCCGATCGTTACACCGATGACCACCGGTGCATCCGATGGTTGGCGGATGAACCGACGCCTCAGCATCGGTTCAACCGGTGCTACTGCGTGGAGTTTTGGCCCTTGCAGTGTCTCTGGACCTTACTCCTGCCGTTGCACCGACGCCCATCGGATGTTCCGATGCCTCAGTAACGGTTCTTCTGGTGCCCTCTGTTGACCCGTTTTGAACTCTTTAAGATCTGGTCAAACTCAAACCGGTGGATGCACCGATGCCTATTTTCTCCGAACCATCGGAACTACCGGTGCTTTAGGGTTGGCGGGCCCGCTCGTCCTGTTTCCTTAATATTTTCGCGGGCCCCGCGTGTCAGTCACATACTCTTTCTTCCTCCTCGCGAAACCATCGCCCCGCACCCGTACGCCGCCGCCGCCGCACCCGTACGCCGCCGCCGCCGCACCCGTGCATCTCCTGCGCCACCACCTGCACACTGCTCCACTTCGCCACCGCCGCGCCATGCCTGCGCCCGCTCACGCGCCTCGCCAGCGCCTGCGCACTGCTCCACTTCGCCACCGCCGCGCCATGCCTGCGCCCGCTCACGCGCCTCGCCAGCGCCTGCGCCCACATCACGACCGCGCCGCCCTGTGCCGCCCACTCCGCGCGCCGCCTTCCACGACCAGCACCGCCGCCAGGGAGCAAACTCCTCTACTCCTTTGCCCTCCTTGTGCCGCAGCCAGGGATCTATTCCATCCTCTACACCCTTTGCTCAGGCGCCCTCAAGGTGTTCGAGAAATTGCCTCTTAGGTTTTTCTTCAAGTTCTTCCCTGATTTGCAAGGGTATGGCCTTTACACCTTTTTGCAAAGTGAAATTCCTTTTGTACATCATCCTTTGCACACATGTTTACATATATCCTTGCCTTGATCACTCACATAAGAATCTTGTCACTTATCTTTGCACATGCTCACATAGATATCTTTTAAATCTTTTAGCGTGTCATCGATATCAAGGCTGCTATCCACTAGATTTCACGTCATAGGCTCAAATCAAATCTTTGTTTTGACTCTCTATGACAGATGGCCGGTGACAAGAAGGGCAAGGGTAAGATGGTAGCGCAGAAGAAGAAGAAGCGCACCCGTGAGGACCGCGAGCGAGAGCAAGCAGAGGCAGTTGCAGATGCAGCAGATAGGCAGGGATCGCTCAGGATCAGGGATCCTCATGTTCAGGGAGAGCCACAGCAGCAGTTACGTCGCTCAGGACGTACTCAGACAGCTCAGACCTCACCTGAGTCCCGCTCTCGTCCACGGACTCGAGGTGGTGCCTCTCAGAGGGGAGTAGGCCATGCACAGCAGCAACACACCAGCAGTGGCACTCAGACAGGAGGTCAGGACAGTGGTGAGGAGCTGCCCGAGGTTGAGTTGTTTGATCTCAGGGGTATTTCAGGACCTAGGGTCAAGAGACTGAGATATGTCACCCTGGAGCAGTGGTTTCCCGAGAATAGAGACGTTGGAGTTGATCGTCGCTTTCACACCCTGCTCCAGGAGTCTTTTTACCACACCTACTGCCAGTTGGATATCAAGATCAGTGAGCACAAGATGCTCCATTGGGTAGCTATGAGAGTAGCAGTAGGTGGGACTCCAGTGCTTCCTCTCTTCGAGAGATATGTTGGTTTGCCTGCTCTACTCAGTGAGAGGTCCAAATACATTCGAGAGTGGGTTCGAGTCTTCTACGCCACTCTGTTTATTGAGGAGGACCGGCAGTTTATCGACTTCATGTTCCAGGAGAGGCACTATCATTTGACCCGAGCTCGACTGGCTACTCTCCTTGGAGTTCAGATTGCCGAGGAGCCACACTTCGTACACTTTCAGGCTTATGGCAGCACGGTGCCTCCTCGACGTCCTCATGAGTCTCACGTTCCATCTGACGAGGAGATCAGTATTCTCTTTCAGCAGCCCTTCCTGCCTGGCACACCGAGGACTCCGGACAGGCTGACTCCCATGGCACACTCTATCCACCTGGCTCTGAGGAAGAGTCTGCTGTTCCGGATAGGATACAACGAGGGGATTACAGCTCTGCAGCAGTGGCTCTTATTGTATATCATGACAGGACGAGACTTTGACCTCATTGACTTCTTTATCTGCGAGCTTGAGGACGTGATTCTGGATGGGATGATAGTTCACCGTCGCCATCCTTTTGCTCATTGGATCTGCTGGATTCTTGCTCAGCTCAGTCAAAATGAGCATATGGATGAGCTGGAGCATTCGAGGACACACTTCAGTTTTTACTCACCTGCTACTCCTCGAGACGGTCGTCGTGGCTCGAGAGGCCAGCACCGAGCACAGTGGGTTCTGGATGAGCGTTTCTTGGCTGAGGGCAGAGTTGCAGACGATCCGACAGCAGCCGAGGACGCTTCACTAGCAGCAGCAGAGGCCCAGCTCCCACACTACCTGATCACTGACTCAGAGGACTCGGAGGATGACGAGGATTTCATTCCCACTGTTACTGTTCCTCGAGGTGCTCATGACGATGAGGCAGGATCCTCCGGTGCAGCACGAGTCCCTGCTCCTCCAGTTACCACTGCACAGGTCACACAGCCAGACTCTCTTGCAGCGATACTTTCTCGGCTCTCTGACCAGCAGGACAGGTTTGCTGCAGCTTAGCTGAGCATACAAGCCGAGCAGGCTCGCCAGCAGGAGGCCCAGACACTTGTTCTTGAGGGCATTCGGCAGCAGCAGGAGGCCATGAGGTTACAGCTTCAGCAGCAGTCCCAGATCCAGCAGCAGATGTTCACATTTTTCTCGGGATGCTTCGGTCAGCTGTACCGTCACACTGGACTGCCTGAGCCTCAGCTCCCTACACCCCAGCAGCTCCAGTTCGGCCCCACAGCACCTGCTCCACCTATTGACGGTTTCGTGCAGACACCTCTGGCATCCTTCCCGGTGTCACCTTTTCTTCCGACCGGATTGTTTGCCAGCCCCGCTGCTACTTCCACTTCTGCTTCGGCACCTGCTCCACAGCCTAGTGTTTGGACTGCCGAGCAGCGTGCAGAGTTTCTTAGGCAGCAGCAGATCCTACACCAGCTCCAGCACCCCTCGGCTCAGCCTCTCACTTTCGAGTCACCTTCACAGCCTGAGGTGCTCCGTCCGTCCGTCGTGCGCCCCACTCAGCCAGACCTGACTCCCGTCACGTCTGCTCCTCCGACGGACTCCACGATCGTCGCCGAGCCAGCTTCTACCGCTACTCCAGCTACTTCTGCTGCTTCGACGACTCCAGTCGAGCAGAAGTCTTCTTCGGTCGACAACGACTGGACGGACGACGACGCCGACGACTCCGCCGCTCAGTTTTCCACCGGACCCAGCAGGAAGACCCCGCCTTCTCCAGCTCAGGATTAGATCGCCTTTCTTTTTGGTGCTTTGTTGCCAAAGGGGGAGATAGATAGGGGGAGTAGAGATAGGGGGAGCTTGGTGGTTTGTGGCGTGATTGGATCTTCATGGTTTTTGTGTATGGACATGTTATTTGGATTTTGTGTATGCTCTGTGTTGACATGTCCCTACATGTGCTTTATTTCGAGTAATGCATGCTTGTTTATTGCTTTCAATTTCTTATAGTATGTATCTCTACTTTGTGTTGTCATCAATCACCAAAAAGGGGGAGATTGAAGTGCATCTAGGCCGATAGATGTTAATGGTAAGTTTCGGTGATTAATGACAACCGTATGCGACTAACGTGTGTTTTGAAGGAAAAATTAATGATTAATTTAGTCTCTTATGAAATGCGAAAAGAGACCCCTCAATTCGGAACAACCATGCGTGCCAAGGACTCAATTTCAAAGATTAAGGATCTTTCTAGTCTCAAGTGTCACAAGGAGATGAAAGACACTTGATTTAGATAGGGTTTATAGTTTTTAGTTCTTGACCGTACTATTAAGAGGGGTTCATGAGTTAGTAGCTTGATCAAAATTGAATTGGCCTTAGAAATCATGCACACTCGCTCAAAAACAGCCCAAGATGGTCAATAGAAGTCAACACAACACTTGGAAGAAGAAACAATCGAAGTTACATTCGAATCCAAGTCAATTCAGCTGAAAACAATGAAAAACAGCAGCACCGGTTGAACCGATGCCCTAGCGTCGGAGCATCCGATGCTTGGCGGAAGGACCGATGCCCTGTCGGTCTATCTTCCCTGGATGAAGGCAGGAATCAAGTCAAGAACTCCATAGCACCGGTTGAACCGACGGTTCAGAATCAAAGCACCGGTGCATTGGATGTATCTTGTTCTAGAGAGCATGTTTTGGTGGACTTCAACTTCTCTTCAGCACCGGTTGAACCGACGCTTCAGAATCAAAGCACCGGTGCATTAGGCGTCCTATGTTCCAGAGAGCTTATTTGAGTTGATCAGTGAACCTCTTCAGCACCGGTTGAACTGATGCCCCTACGGAGCATGCACCGGTGCAATGACGCAAGCCTGGATACTGTGTCAGAACCCAAACGGCTACAATTTGGACACAGAGAGACCGGTTGAACCGACGCATCAAATCTGACACCCATCGGTTCTTCCGGTGCTCACGGTTTTTCTGTAGTGGACTTCCAACGGCTATGTAACTCCTTCCACTCTATATAAGGGCACCCCATGGCTCATTTCAGTTGCCTTTGACACCCTGAATACTTGAGGCCACCCTTGAGAAGAAGAGAAAGTGCTTTAGCAAACAAGAGAAGATCTAGCATTTCTTTTGTGCTTCAACCTTGAAGAATCCATCCTTTGCAAGTGTAGCAAGTGTGCTTGAGCTAGGGCCAACTGAGTGTAGGTCAAGTGAAGGCTTAGGAGCTTGTTACTCTTGGTGTTTGACGGCACCTAGCCGGTCTTGGTGATCGGGAGGTTCTTGGTGAGCTCTTGGTGTTTGTGGGAGCCCCAAGACAAGAAGATTGTATACGGTGTGAAGCTCGCCGTTCCGGAGATGGAGAAAGAGCATTCTTAGTGATCACTTGCTTTTTGGTGAAGCAAGGGAGCTATACCCTTGTGTGGGTGCTCCAACGTGGATTAGGGGGAGCGTCAACTCCTCGATACCACGGGAAAAAATCCGGTTGTCTCGTGTCTCTTACTTTTATTTCAAGTAATTAAATCCTTTTGTTGTTACTCTTGTCTTTGATTGCTTGTAGTTTGACTAGGACAACTTGCATGGTAGTGTGATCTTTTACTTAGATTTTGATCTTGCTAGTGTGATATCTTTTAGGCAACATGATCATGATAGTGTGTTTACCTACCTAAGGATCTTGTGCTAGCATGCTCTAGTGACTAGGTTTCAAATTTATAGATTGGGCAATACTAGTCTAGGTTAAGGACTTGATAGAAATTTGAAAAAGTCCCAATTCAACCCCCCTTCTTGGGCCACAATCCTTACAGGTGCACCTCCCCCAGACGGTAACAGCGCCAAGCGCTCACGTCCCTCTACCTCTCCTGTTTGGGATGATTTCGAGAAGCTGTTCAAAACCACAGCTGATGGTAAGACCGTCAGGTATGGAGCTAGGTGCCTATATTGCTCTAAGATCTACTCTGGTTTTTCTAGTGGTGGCACTGGTCATCTTTCACGCCACATTGCCTCTTGTGTTAAGAGGCGTGAAAAAACTCGCATGTCTCAGTCTCAAATCTCTTTTAATCCTGATGGTAGTATGCGTACTTGGGACTACTGTCCTCTGGTTGCTCATACTCAACTGGTTAGATTGATTGCTAGACTTGATGTTCCTATCTCTATGGGTGAATCTGAGGCTTTTGAAGAGTTTATTAAAATTGCTCACAATCCTAAATATGCTAGAGTGTCTAGGCAAACCACCACTAGAGACATACAGAAGTACTTCACTGATTGCAAGGCTAAACTTGTTGAGTCTTTTGGTACTTCTATTAATTGTGTGTGTCTAACCTCTGACATTTGGTCTGGTAATGCCAAAGAAGATTACCTCAGTGTTGTTGCTCACTACATAAACTCTGACTGGCAATTAGAGAAGAGGGTTCTTGGTCTAGTTCTTATTGATGTGTCCCACAATGGACAAAATATTGCTGACCGTGTAGCATCTGTTCTTGCTGATTATGGTTTGACTGATAAAGTGTTTGCTATTACTTTAGACAATACATCATCTAATGCTTCAGCCATGTTAAAATTGAAACCTATCATGTCTCACTACCTTGGTTTTGATGTTACTGATGAACCAGAGTATGCATCATGTAATGACATTGCATCATCTTCTGTTAATTCTATATTCTTGCATCAGCGTTGTGCATGTCATATTCTCAATCTGATTGTCAAGGAGGCCTTAACTACTCTCAAGCCTTTGATAGAAACATTTAGAACTGCAATATCATTCTTAAATTCATCTAATCAAAGAATTGCTGCATATAAAAGTTATTGCATTGCAACTGGTGTTAGGCCTAGAAAGTTTCAGCTGGACATGGAGGTTAGGTGGAATTCTACCTACCTAATGCTTAAACATTTGTTTCCTCATAAGTCCCCTTTCACTGCTTTCATCCAAGCTCAGTATCCTAGGTCTGAAGGTGAGCCATTTCTGTTAACTGATGAGCATTGGATGATTGCACAAAAAGTTTTATCATTTCTTGAGCTGTTTTATGATTCAACAGTTACATTGTCTGGTGTGTACTATCCTACATCTCCACTTATGATTCATTATCTTGTTAAGATTGCTTTGCATCTAAAAAATTATGCTAATGATATACACATCAGATCTGTGGTGTAACCTATGATAGACAAATATAATAAGTACTGGAGAGACATACCTTTGCTGTACTCTTTTGCATTCATCTTGGACCCAGAGCTAAAATGAAAGGTTTTACTAGGGTGCTTAGAAGGTTAGGTGGTCTCACCAGTACTGATTATTCTACTTATTTGGTTGGCACTAGAGCTAGACTTACTGATGTGTACAATAAGTATGAAGAGAAATATGGTGCTGTTAGGTTGAGGAGGACTGACCCTCCTGTCCTGTCTGGTAAGTCAAGATCTGCTTGGGACGAAATATATGGTGATGATGGTGCTGCTGGTTTGGTTTCTGGTAGCTTGCCTGGTACTCTTAACATGTCTAGAGATACATCTGCTACCTCTCTGCTGCATGCGGTAAGGTCATCAGCTTCAGCTTCCAATGCTTTTGAACTTGTGTCCTATTTGGACTGTGACACTGTCAACCACCTAACTCATGACTTCAACATCTTGAACTGGTGGCATCAGCACAAACTTACATACCCAGTACTCTCAACCATGGCTAAAGATATCTTAATTGTTCCTGTTTCTACCATATCTTCAGAATTCACTTTTAGTATGACTGGCAGGATCATCGAGGAGCGAAGAAGGAATCTGAAGCCTGAAATGGTGGAGATGCTGACCTGCATCAAGGACTGGGAGGCTGCAGAAGCAAGGCTGCAACAGAATGTGGAAGACAAGGAGCTTGAACAAGCTTTTGAAGAACTTTATCTTTATTAGTGATCATTCATGTAATGGGCTGTAATATTTAGGACTTATGAACACTCTAGAACTTTAAGTATTGGACTGTGATGTAATGAACATTATTGGAGCTTGGCTGTACTCTTTTTCCCTCTCTAGAGTTTCTCACAAGGGTGAGTTTTATCTAGAGAGGTTTTAAATGAGACAGCCATTGCACAAGCTCTTGATAAAATTTATCTTTTGTTAGATCTTGTGTTGAGTTTTCTGAGTTAAATTATGTGCTTGTTTGAATCTACTACAAATTCTGAGTTGAATGAGTATTTTTGGCACTACCGTGCTAGTGCTGGCCCGGGCACTAACGTGCCCCTTGGCACGGCACGACCCGGCTAACTGATAGCCGTGTCGTGCTAGTGCCTGGCATGTGGCACGGCGGCACTAACAGGCACGGTACGGTTAATCAACCGTGCCACTTAGTGCCGTGTCGTTTAGTGCCGTGCTCGTGCCGTGTAGTGTCGGGCCGGCCCGTTTGGCCAACTATACCCTCCGCCCTGTTCCAGCTTTCGCCGCGTGACCTTTTCCCTGTAAAATGCCTGGGCGCACCTAGAGGGCAGAGGCTACGGGTCGGGCATCCTTTAGTTTTCAGCTGCCCGGTGGAAGAGGAGGTCGATCGGATCGAATACTTGCGGCCGGCTATAGCTTCAGGGAGGAGGAACTAACTGTCGTCGTCAGAGCCGTCAGGTCAAGCCCTGTGGCTGTGGGACATAGCTGCACGCCTGCACCTGCCTGGGTAGAGGTCTCTGTCTCTCAGATCTGACGGCCCCAGTTGGCTAGTAGTGCATAGTGCTTGTCGACAACATCGTGGCCGATTAGGGAGAACTGTGTGGATTATGGAGCATGTTGTTAATCAGCTGATAAGATGTGGCATCGGTACTGGGCTGCCAGCAAACAAATGACATGTTATTCTCTTCGATCGTCGTCAGGTTAACTCGAAAGCCGAACGCTAGGCCGAAAACAAAGCAGAGAATCGAACCAACAGTTCTCATGTGAGCTCTGCCAATTTGATTATCGTCATTCTTGTGTTGTTTTTGTTCTTTTTTCCATATCATCATCTATTGACAGAACGAAATAGAAGGCTTTTGCTCTAACCCATCTCCACCACTCTCTCCATCCACTAACAGGGGCGGAGCAAGGATTGAAACATAGATGGAGCCAATTTATTAATGTCGACAATTAGGAGGGGCCACACCTTACTAATGAGCAATATTAGCAATGAGATTAGAGAATTTTATGTGTAATTACACCAACATTAGAGGGTCATGGCCCTTGCCCCCCCCCCCCCCCCCCCCCCGTCCACTAAACGATGCTGCGCCTTCCTTGTCGAAGCAGCTAAGCCGGCACGTCTGCCACCACCGAGCTAACTCTAAATAGAAATTTCACCGTGCTTCTGCGCATCTCACCAGTCACCGCAGTGTACCACTGGTACTAGGGTTATTAGGCTAGATTAATTGGTTTAGATCTGGTTGGTATAATTTGCAGACGTAGCTTTCTACCTGATCGATGAGACTCGCGGGCTCGCGGCCGGTCGACGTTCTACTCATCATAATCATCGCTCCAATAACCACCCTGGTGGTCCTTGTCAAGTCGCCATCAAACCGCTTGAACATGCTCCCTAGCTTCAAACCCAAATATAAGCACGGAGACAATATGGACAACTTGGCTATCTATAAGCACCGAGACAATATGGACATATTGTCTAGGATTAATTGACTACCAATTCCAAATTACCTCTTTGAAAATTATAAAACCACAAACATTCCAAAATAATTGGCGAATACAACCTAAACTACAAAAATATGTCAACATTTTTTTGGTTTGGGGGTGGGGGGGGGGGGGTCCACTGGGCAAGCAACTCTACATCAAACACAAATTGTGAACTTATCAAGAACTCAAGATTCTATCATTCAGTTTTCGCCCGGTGTAATCTAGCATTCTCTCCATCCCAAAAAATAAGTCATTCTAGGATACAAAATTTATCCCAAAAAATAAATATTACTCTATTTAGAAAGCGCATGCAAGAGTCAATTAGTACCAAATATGGATAATAAATAGAGGTAAACATGGTCATTTTACTTTTTTGTTAATTTATCCTAAAATTCCTTATCAAATCATCTCTAGGGTTTGTTATTATCCTCTAAGAGACCCAAACTTGTTTGTATTACGTGATGCAAATTTGATTACATACGATCCCGAAGGTACCTGTATTTTGTAGGAATAAACATTATTTCTCGTTTTTCATATTTTGACACGGTAGTACATCTTAAAAGGTGTCTGACTTTCAATTTATTTTTTCATGTGACAAGCTGATTTCTTCAATCCTCTATTTTGATGGTGAAGGATTGTAAGCTTGTATTGCTTGGGGTGTTCCCCCAGCCGATGTTCTTTCAGTAGTGATTGCTAGATCTCACTGTAAGCAACGAGTGTTTTTTTGCCAGCGGCGGACCTAGCGTAGGGGCTGGGGGGCTCAAGCCCCCCCCCCCCCCACCCCAAGAATTCCATGGAAATTATATGGAGGAAGGGAGGAGAGGAAGAGAAAATGGGGGAGGGACTGGAGAAAGGAGATGAGCTTCCCAACCTCCAAATCCTGGATCCGCCCTTGGTTTTTGCGGTTTTCAAAGACTTATGCGACGATGGCATTTGCAGGTATTCCTTTCCCTTGCTTCCTTTTCAGTGCATTTTTCAAGCTTTGGCGGACGACGAACAATCAAATGAAGAATACGACTAGAGAACTCTTTGATGTAATTTTATTTTTCTTTATATCATTTTGTGTCAAATTGTTCTTCTTTTGTACCACCAATTGCTTTCCTTAATATGAATCAAATATGTTCTTTAAAAAAAGTTGACTGACTCCTACTCCAACACTAGCTAGGCATGTCGTTGTCTTGGTTTTCGAGATGCAGATGTCTCTTGGGTATCTCCAACAAGGTACAATCACCTAGCTATGGAGAGATTCACGTCATTATTATCTGATACTAATCCATAATTAGTAGTAGCACTCTCTCCCTTCATGCATGCATGGTTGTGTTTCAACCTGCCACGGAATCGATCGGAAGCGGTCTTGTTAGCTAGTAGGGCTTTTGCTTTCAAACATGCAGGCGTTAGGGCTATGCCAATGCTGGCTCAATTACAGATTTCGTATCATTATTTGGCCCTACGATCGACCTTGTTGCATTCCATCGATCAGTCGATCTTAAGCGTTGAGCCACACGCACACCCATGAGTTCAACAAGTGCAGCCTGTCCATGGGTCAGCGAAAAAGACATTAGTCGCGGACACGCAACTCCCACACTCAGAGAATGAAAAAAGCGTTCGTCAGACAGCATCCATCCGTGTCGTGCCTCCTCCTCCTCGGCTCCTCCTCGATCCGTCGTCCAAGCAAAGAACGAAGGCACGAGATCGAGGAGTTAGCTAGCTAGGGAGGAGAGCACACATCGGCATCGCGGTGGCGCCGCGCCTTTTCGCAAGTGACCACGCGAGAGAGAGACGGCATCCACCTCCGCCACCTCGGTCGCTAATGGAGGCAATCAGGGCACGGAGCGCGCCCGTCCTGCTCGCCAGCTGCTGGCTGGCCAGTAGTGCTTGCTGATGCATTCGCGGATTCGCCCTGGTGCGGGCTCCCGTGCCGGCAGGCCGTGGTGCGCTCCTGTTAGGATCCGCATCTATCACCCCCGTCGTCGTCGTCGTCGTCGTCCCACAGAAAACATACACTCCGATCGTCTCCTCCAACCCCCTCCCCGGGCAAAAAATAAAAGTTACCCGCCCAATTACGCCGCCTCCGGTTTGGTTAAAAACTCCGATCCTCCCCGATGCGGCATGCGTCAGTGGCGTACACGGGATAGGCCGGGAGCGTGGACATCCGGGCGGCGCCCCTCGGGTTGACGAGTGCTCGCCATGGCCTGGCCACCGAGGTGCATGCCCGGATACCTATCTGCACGAGCACGCGCGTGCGAAAGGCGATGCAAAAGCTGGGAGGAAGCGTCCGATAGGAGTAGACCGGCCGGGAACACGATCGAGACGAGCATGCATCTCGTTGGAGCGGAGCGATCGGCCAAGGAATCGCGGCCGCGTCGCCGCGCGCGCGCGCGCGGCGGCTTCGGTTCTCTCGTTCCGTTTTTCATGCCGTCCAGTTCGACCGCAGGTTGTGATCGAGGGCAGCAAGTTGCGCGGCTGGCCGGCACAAGTCAAGACGGATTTGGGAACCCATTATAGAATGCATGCGCGCCGCGCGAGTACCATTTGTGGCCGTGCAGTGGTTTACACATTGGACGTCGGTGTCCTTTGTTCCGGGTAGAGGACAGCAGGCACTTGGGTAGTTGGGTGTAGTAGCTACCTGGATGCCCTTAGATCAGTCACTGACATGAAAGATAGGTATCTGACATTGCGCCACAAGTTTACTGTTTACATTTCAAGATCGATCAATATTAGTACTTGGTACCGTTGACACTAGCAGCAGGTCAATTAATCTCCTGAGACATGACCAGCAGGTGGTTAGGCCGCAGCTGATTAAGCAGGTGGGTTAAATAAGAACTTTGGATTAAACAGCAACTCGTTCTCTACCTGTGGTGTGAGTGGCTTGGAAAATAACCCCCCTGGCCTGGACATGGACCCTGACCGTTCACTGACTACCGGAAGTCTGACTCTTTGCCACATCGGACAGTTTGCAGTTCGATGCAATCCTGGGTTAGTTTGTCTTCGGCGGCACGCCGTATCCTCCCCCTTTTGGCTCCTGTCGCCATCGCGGCGCCTTGGAAAGGCGATCGAGGCCAAAATACATGCATCTGCCTTCAGCCTTCAGAACCCGCACACCGGCCGGCACTACAACAATCCAGCCGGTGTTGTGTTGGTGCAATGCAACTATGCAAGCATGAGGAGGAAGCATCGTACGCTCCACACAACGCCGGCTGATCTGGCCCTGAATCACACGCACTGCGGCTTCTCGGCGGCTTTCCCTTTCCTCAGGTCAATATCTGTGGCAGCCAGTTGTTGGTGGTGCCGATCGACGCCATGGTGCGCTGCGCATCCATCCATGCAGCACCCGGCCGCACGCCGAACAATGGCCTCGTCGGAGACGACGGGTTCGATTAAACATTTCGGCTGCCAATGCAAGTTGCTCCCCCGGCCGTCCCGTGCTGCACTCCACAGTACTGTTCCCCTGTACGACGGCACAACTGCCTGCCTCAACGAGCTAGTAATAAAAACCTGCATGACTAGTACCACTGGAGCAACAGAAACGCATTAGTTTGATATCAGTCGTGCTCAGAATGATTTCGGCAGCAGCAGCAGTTTCTCTTATTAAAGAAGAGATCAGATCAGCTAATGGAAGCCCGGGTAATGCTAACCTTGTCACATGGGGCTAACGGAGAACCAACGAATATTCAGCTGAAAGCTGATGCTTACATAAATCGCCTGATGTCACTAGCATCAATTATTTGCTGCTTTTGTGCCTAATTATATTGTTGCTTAAGATACGGAGTTCTTGGCCCCTCCGATATCGCCATGTTCTGGAATATCTGCCTTTCCTTTCTTTTATCGGAAATGCTCCCCTTTGTTCGAAAAGAAGAATAGTGCTCTTTTTGGTGTTCTTATCCGCTGGCGTACATTCCGCATTGATCTCATCGCCCAATCTGAAACTCTGATTAATTCAATAACGATATGTATAAGCGAGGAAGTACGTTTATAAAGTTCGGAGTTTGGTGTAATGAAGTGCTTAACTGAAGTTTTGTTGCATATTCAGTGAAACTTAAGACTGAAGTCCTGTGCCCCGCTCATTCAAAAGAAGAAAAAAAAAGTTTTTTTTGGAACTTCTCTCTCGCTTAACACTGTATTTTTTTATGCAACTTAACACAGTATTTGTTACTGATTAGCCACTGCCATAGTTAAAACGGAAGTACTTGTCTTTGAATTGTGTATTGTCTCAACTGATGAGCTTTGGAATCAAACGTGTCCCTCATTTATTAATGCAGGGCCAACCAGCAGTGAGGCTAATGCATTTCGCCAAACATTCTCCCGTAGCAGGCTTCAGCGATAATGTTGCGTGCAGTAGTTGCGACCAAATGATATTTTTGGCATTTTACTTTCTAAGCATAGTCATGGCGCAGCTTCTGCAAGTCGAAATTGGCATCAAACCAGCTTTTGATTGATATATATAGCTTGAATCAAAAGATGCTTGAATCAAAATATTTCATTTCTTGAAGTTCAGTTTTTGTTCGGAGGACACAACATGGATATTATATCATGTTCCATTTAAAACACTTAAGAGCCCCCCTCCCCGCCTACGTGTGTGCCTTTATTCAGATCTATTATCTTATTATTTGGCCAACAAACGGAATCTCCACGTTCGCTCTCAAGGTCTAGAAATTTTCACGTTAATCGGAGAAAATAGAAAAATAAAAATTACCCACCACTGCCATTATGATAAATTTGGCCTAAAATACCCCTATACCTAATTAAAAATCTCCCACCGATGTCATTATGAAAAAATAAATATATATACTATTAATAAAAACTAAAGCTAACAACAATCAATCAAAATAAAACAAAAATAAGATAGATCATATTTGAATTGTTTTAACCAACAATAAGACATAATTTACGATAATGAACAGGGTGGTGTATTGTAAAATATAGTATAATCTTTAAGTAAGAATACAATAACATGCAAATTTTTAAATTTTCAATACTAGCCGCGCAAATGCGCGGGCTACACGCCTAGTTCTAACTAAATAATATACTGGACTTTATCCGGGAATCTTTCTAAAGAATTCATTAGGCAAAAACAATTCATTGAATTCAAATTTCAATATAAAATGCATAAGAAAAGCTTTCCCTAAAAAAAAACTGGTTTTCCTAGTTCACCCCCGGCCCACTGCCCCGACCTAAAACCTGCTCGCAAGACGGCAAGACCAAGTGCTCCAACCTAGTGCTCCAACCTGAAAGTGGGATAGCATGGATCTGCAGGTTGCCCGATGAAGCATTTACCAGGGTCTTTTACATTTTTACCATTATAACAAATGTCACCTATTAGATTATCGTTTTTAGAATGCCACCTACAACTTTACCAGTTGAGAGAAATTTAAGTTTTATTTTTACCACATTTGCTGAAGTGACGAGCCATGCAGGCATCACATGCTGGCGCCTAGTTAGCTCGGAGATGCAAAATATCCTTCCTGCCCCTGACTCGCACCTCTCTCTTCCTCTTTGTCAGACTGGTCCCGCAACTCCTATCACTGCCAGGTGGGCTCCACTCGTCAGCTTCATCTGCCCCCTCCGACCAACCAGTGACCCCGCTGCCCTCCCTCCTGCTCGTCGTTCTCATTGCGGCCGCCGTCCTCGGCCCCAGCTTCCGCGGCCACGCTCGCCGTCTCGGCCGCCGGCGCTGCCTCGCCCGTCGTCTGCGGCGTCGCCAAGGAAAACCGCACCCTCGTTTGCGCGCTTGTGCCCACGCCACTGGGGGCGCTGCAACGACGGAGCAACGGCGACGCGGCAACAAACCAGCAGGAGAGCTTTTGACTTGCCCTAGCTTGGCTTCTTCATCAATTTTGGACTAGAATCCAAGGTGATTTCCTTTCTCTCTGTTTTCTTTTTTCTCAATCACTTGTGCCTATCTGAAAACGCACACGGGATCAAGCTTGAACTCGAAGGTTTTCCTTGCTGCGCCAAGACGTGTAGTGCGTTTCTTGACATGTCTGCTGCTGAATTCTGGAGGAGCGTGTTTAATTTGTGTTTATATATCTCCGACTCCTTCCATCGCTATCTGAATCAGAGACAAAAGAATTCATGAGAAGTTCTACAACGGGCCTGGCGCGCTCCGGGACCTCGCGGTCGGTGCGGACCACGTCGCGGCCTACGATGCCGCCGCGGGCAGGGTCCTATGGTGGCGCGGCGGCGGCCGGTTCCCCGCGCAGGCTGGTGCGACCTTCCAGTCTCTGGTCTCCGGCGACGGCTTCTCCTGCGCGCTCGAGGCCAACGCCTCCGCGGCCGTCCGCTACTGGGGCCAGCGCAGTAGCGCCGTGCAGGCGGCCTTCGCCAACGCGACGTCGTGCGCTAACTAGCCGGAGGTGGAAGACGAAGCTGATAAGTGAGGCCCACCTGACAGCGATAGGAGTTGCGGGACCAGGCCGTCGGAGAGGAAGAGAGAGGAGCAAGTCAAGGGTAGAAAGGATATTTTGCATCCCTAAGTTGACTAGACGCCAACGTGTGATGTCTGCGTGGCTTGCCACTTCAGCAAATGTGGTAAAAGTGAAACTTAAACTTCTCTCCGCTGGTAAAGTTGTAGGTGACATTCTAAAAGTGATAATCTAATAAGTGACATCCGATATAATGGTAAAATATAAAAAAAACCATTTCCAAGGGGCCAGGGCACCAATCAAGTCATCTCACATAAGAGCAAAGGCAATAAACAGAGCTTTAAGTCTCTTTCATGTCATCAAGAGACACTTTTTAGAGACATATGCTACAATAAACTGTCTTTTAGATTGTTTCTTGTAGGGTATAGGAACATTAAATTTGTACATACAAAAATAATAAAAACTCATGAAATACGTGCGCAAGAGACAGGTTGAGTTCCAAAATTGACTCTTGTGCTTTATTTCTCGTGCTGGAGGCGTCTCTTAGATAAAAGCACATGACACACTCTCACCTTATTTCTCTCTCATCTATATAGGATTGTTGCTGACATAGACAGGCTAATAAATCTTTAGGGCCTGATTGGTTCTCTGCTGCCGGCAGCCTGGCTCGCGCTAGCCATCCAGACCCGTGCTGGACAGGCTCGCGAGGTGCAGCGTCAAGTTGTTTGGTTCACGTTTCCCAGAGCTAGGCCAGCCAGAGCAATTGATTGGTTACACGCTCAACTAGCTTGACCAGTCACTTTTGTTTGTCTGGACGCTGGCCCCCACGCTTGCTCCTGCATCATGGCAGCCAGGCTCACTGCGTGCGACCGATTTCCACGTTCCTCGGGAGCCAGGCTCGTGGGAACCTTTTGCACCGCCGGAGCCAGGCTCGCTACCTCGTGCAGATATCCAAACAGGATTAAACTGCATCCCGTGAGCCTGGCTAGAGGTTGATGCAGGGAACCAATCAGACTCTTATTGTACCTGCTCTGCTCTAAGTGAACCCTGACTTGCGCGCTGTTTCTTCTATCGCCCTCGGCCTCGTGATCGGGCTGCGGGGCTGGGTCGGAGCGCAATACGGAGAATTAGGAGAACTTTTATGAAAAACTCATGTTGGTCTGTTATTCGTCTACGCTACGCCTGGATGTGGGCCGTGTATTCTGGATCGGAAGAAGGTGCGCGGATATTATATTGTCCGCGATAAATAAAAGCCCAGAGACTGGGTGTAAGTGCAACCCACTTCATCTTGGGCCAGGCTTACCCAAGTCTGGATGGGCCCTTTTTTCATTTTTATATTTAAAAAAAATTAAAATTTCAAAAATATATGGCGGTTTCGAAAAATTTCAAAACTATACCCCTGTCGCCCCCTGGATGGGCGACAGGACCTAAATGTAAAAAAAATTTACATTTAGGTCCTGGCACCCGGGACGCATTAAACAGCGAATTTGTAAAATCGATATAAAATCGTAGAAAAATCGGAAAAATACAAACTCAACTGTTCTGGATTCTATGAAACAAGATCTACAACTTTTGTTATATAAAGTTTTTCATTTGATCAATGTATCTTGCTCTATTTTAAATACTAGTTTAATGAACTTTTATTTAAATCTCAAGATCCATCCTTTGGATGTAAGTCACCTTTGGCTAGAGTGTTTCATATGGTGAGCATAGGCTTGTACAAAATTGGTAGATTCAGAAAACATTTCTAGAATAAGTTTTTAAATTAAATCTTGCAATATGTCTAGTTTAAATGAGTTATTTATCCATGCTGCTATACTGAGTTTTAGAAGCCATAACTTTTACAGTACCATTATTTTATTTCCTAAGAGCTAAAAAAAAGTTTGGTAAATTTTAGATAAGCACAACTAGACCAAATGAATTATTTCAAATTTTTCTAGGTACAAGAACTATTTTTCTTGATTTAGTGCATTTACCTTAGTCATAATTCATTTGGTCTAGTTGTGCTTATCTAAAATTTACCAAACTTTTTTTATAACTCTTAAGAAATAAAATAATGGTACTGTAAAAGTTATGGCTTCTAAAACTCAGTATAGCAGTATGGATAAATAACCCATTTAAACTAGACATATTGCAAGATTTAATTTAAAAACTTATTCTAGAAATGTTTTCTAGATCTACCAATTTTGTACAAGCCTATGCTCACCATATGAAACACTCTAGCCAAAGGTGACCTGCATCCAAAGGATGGATCTTGAGATTTTAATAAAAGTGTATTAAACTAGTATTTAAAATAGAGCAAGATACATTGATCAAATGAAAAACTTTATATAACAAAAGTTGTAGATCTTGTTTCATAGAATCCAGAACAGTTGAGTTTGTATTTTTTCGATTTTTCTACAATTTTATATCTATTTTACAAGTTCGCTGTTTAATGCGTCCCGAGCGCTAGGACCTAAATGTAAATTTTTTTTACATTTAGGTCCTATCGCCCAGCCAGAGGGCGACAGGCCCCCTGTCGCCCAGGCAGGGGCGACAGGGGTATAGTTTTGAATTTTTTCGAAACCGTCATATATTTTTGAAATTTTAATTTTTTTAAATACAAAAATGAAAAAAGCACTCTGGATGGCTCGGCTGGCCCGGCCCACGAGACATTCCTCCCTAGCCACCACACCAGGGCGGGCCCGCCTGATCAGCTAGCCACCACACACCACGCGACGCGAGAGAGACCCGTCACCCCGTCCAAATCCTTGGCCTCGTCATCCGGAGCCCCGAGTCCCAGTGGCCGCCGCCGCCTCATCCTCCTTT
This sequence comes from Panicum virgatum, assembly GCF_016808335.1. Taxonomy (NCBI): domain Eukaryota; kingdom Viridiplantae; phylum Streptophyta; class Magnoliopsida; order Poales; family Poaceae; genus Panicum; species Panicum virgatum. The sequence goes on from NC_053145.1 coordinate 62,708,129, forward strand.
TTCCAACTCCGCCTCCACCAGCCCCCTATCCCCGGCGGACCCCGGAGCCCGTGCAGATGGCGACCGCGGCGACGGCGTCCGCCACGGCGGCGACCCGCTTCACGCTCCTAGCGGGCGCCGGCCTCCGCAGCCGCGCCAGCCGCCTCCCCACCGCCGTGCGGTTCCAGCGCCAGCGGGGGCTCACCACCACCGCGCTCCTCAAGACCGCCGACCTCCGGCCCAAGGAGCAGGGCCAGCCCGAGACGCTCGACTACCGCGTCTTCCTCGTCGACGGCGGGGGCCGGAAGTTGTCGCCGTGGCACGACGTGCCGCTGCGCGCCGGGGACGGCGCGTTCCACTTCATCGTCGAGATCCCCAAGGAGAGCAGCGCTAAGATGGAGGTCGCCACCGACGAGGCCTTCACGCCCATCAAGCAGGACACCAAGAAGGGCAACCTCCGATACTACCCGTAAGGACTATGAAACCTGGAATTGGGATAAGAAATGTGTAATTCTTGCTTACTGTTCCTTTCTCCCTTTTAGAAAACGGTATCACCTCTTTCTTGTGAATTGGGAATGATGGTAGGTCAACCGATTGATTCAATTGAATGACGTCGTCCAGTTCAAAACTCGGCACTTTCAGAAGTTTTTCGCTCTCTTGATCCCATCCGATGGATCCTGAATGCAATGGGGTACCGTTGTTTAGTGCCTTTTGGGTTAGCTATGCAATAGTACCTTTATGTTCTATGGTAGTGGGAAAGTTCTGTAGCCTATAGGTTATTATAATTGTTACCATGGGAATTCAGATTTGATGTTGGTCTATATATGGAATACTCCTAATCTTTTCAGTCCGACATGTAAGTTCATGGAAACAATTAAATGGCTTTAGTGGTATATTAAAACTGCTCTGGTTGAATGCTTGTGGCTGTCGCTGCTGTCTTTGACATTACTTCTTACATCAGGTACAATATTAATTGGAACTATGGATTATTTCCTCAAACATGGGAAGACCCGACTACTGCAAATTCTGATGTTGAAGGAGCATTCGGAGATAATGACCCTGGTAATGATTTTTTTTTGTTATCTTTGTCAAGCATGGTTTTATATGAGCTTCATGTTATCTAAATCTTTCTTTCTTGTGGCTTTCTTTTCCAGTTGATGTTGTTGAGATAGGTGAAAGACGTGCCAATATTGGGGATGTCCTTAAGGTTAAACCATTGGCAGCTTTAGCAATGATTGATGAGGGGGAGCTCGACTGGAAAATTGTGGCCATTTCTTTGGATGACCCAAAAGCATCTCTTGTTAATGATGTGGATGATGTTGAGAAGCATTTTCCGGTATGACTGTGGTCCTTGTCCTCCTCTTTTAGTGCTTGTCCTTGTTCTCCGTCAGTATCTATTGCCAATCTCCCTGGTGAGAAGTGGGGCATTTCTCTGTTATTAGTTATTACTTCTATTTTTTTTTCTTGAGAAAAAGTTGTCATTGTTGGTACTGTGTTTTTTTTTTGTTTTCAGTTGAAGATTTAAAAGCAAATATTGGATAGAAAACTTGCTTTCTAATCATGGATTGGAAAGTAGGATGCCTTCATATCATGCCACTACTCACTACTGCTTTCTGTTTTTAGTTTTTTAGCTTCAGCTGAAGAGTCTGAAAGTAGTACTAAATGTTACACCTATAAATATAATGATCAGGCCCTAATCAGTTTGTCCTTGTTTTTATGTGTTGCTGCTAAGCTTATGTGTTGAGTTCGATTAGAGTCAATACTACAAAGTTGCGTGTGCAGTCTCAATGACCACTTTTTCTTACATTTGTTTTTGCCATTTTATGATATCTATTCAGGGGACACTGACTGCCATCAGAGACTGGTTCAGAGACTACAAGATACCAGATGGAAAGCCTGCCAACAGATTTGGTCTCGGCAACAAGCCCACAAGCAAGGTAAGCCTGAACTCAACTTCTTCATTTAGCCTGAAGCGCTGAGATTATTCTTGCAATCTTATGGTATCCTTGTTTGTCTGATGCAGGAATATGCGCTGAAGGTCATTGAGGAAACTAACGAATCATGGGAGAAATTGGTGAAGAGGAATATCCCTGCTGGAGAGCTCTCACTAGCCTAATCTCGAGGCCATGAGAAGCCACAACATTCTTTGAACCGCGTTTTTCTTGATCATGTCGTTTTGTATGCTGTAACTATGTAAGCATGCTTCTTCATTTTGCAGACGTTTTTTCGAACTGTGTAACAGGAATAATCTTGTCGGGTGAATAATGATTCTGGAGCGAGTTTTTACTAGAATGGCAATGTCTGCGATGAATGTTTCTTTTTAGCAACCATCTTGAGTGTATCGCTCTCCCTCTAAACAGTTAAGATATATGTGTAACAGCATGTTTACAAAAATGGAAACTCACTTAGGAAATATATGTTTAACTGCATGTTTACAAAAAATGGAGACTCACTTAGGAAGTCGGGACATGACTAAACTGATCCAATGTAGTTTCAGGCAGTTGAGCAAGTTTTGCGACGCCATCAAGCTAGGCCTGCTAATGGGTTGGGTTGAAATGGGTTTTATGGGGTGAGTTTTGAAATGGAGTGTGTTTGGATGAGTTAAAATGTGTTGTATTAGTTAATGGGGTGGGTCGGGGCGGGTTCTATATAATGCAGGTTGAGGCGGGTTGGGGTGGGTTGAAATGGATACATTTTACAAAATAGTATAACTATATATAAATGTGGGTTCCACGTGAGAGCTGGACTCTGAAATTAAAACCACGTGTTTATATTAGAAAATTTTATCGAAATTGACTGAATTTTGTTGGAGATGATTCAGTACGACTGACAGCTATTTTGTGCAAAGCAGTGTGGCTAGAACTAGCTGTGGGCCCCACATGAAGAGCCGGACCCTGGAATTAAAACCTCGCGTTCACACTATAAAATTTTATCGAAATTGACTGAAATTTGTTGGAGATGACTCAGTACGACTAGCAGTTACTCTGTGCAAAGCAGCGTGGCTAGAACTACGCATGGGCTCCACATCAAGAGTCGGACCCTAGAATTAAAATCTCGCGTTCACACTATAAAATTTTATCGAAATTGACTGAAATTTTTAGAGATGAGTCAATGACTGACAGATACTCTGTGCAAAGTAGTGTGGCTAGACATATATGTGGTCCCCATAGAACCACTAAATTCATCTGCATAGTAGAACTCATGGGTTTTTATGGGTTACCCGTTTATAATGGGCCGGGTTGGTTAGAGTTGAGAAATTAACTAATTGGGTTGGGTGGGGTTGGGTATCTAAATATGTTAATTTTGGGTGGGGTTGGGTATGGTGCGGGTTCCAACCCATTAGCAGGGCTACATCAAGCAGCATTTTTTGGCGTTGGATTGTTATTACATCTCAGAAGTCAGGATATAGATCAAATATGGATACGCATTAGTTAGCAAACCCAGCTGCGATGTTTTGATCCGTATGCATTTCGCAGGAAACAATTCGATCTCTACAGAAACATGGCCTAAATCTGCAGCAAAAGTTACCACTTTGATGATTTGATCCTGCAGAAACTAGTGCAGTCAGAAAGAACTTCGATTGGATTAAGATGCAACGAGCAATCCTGGAGGTTGTCAGCTTCTACGGATCCTCGTCGCTCCTTATGATTAACAAAGAGCCAAACACTAGAAAACATTGTTACCAGCAAGTTAGTTGTTACTGTATTACTAACTTTAATTGCACTTAAATTTGTGCATCTAAAAATCCAACAAAAATATGAATGGATAGAGCATGCAAGCATCTCCCATCATGCAAAATTTGAGATGCAACTGAAATTTGCAATGAGAAACAAAAAAGAGAGATCAGCCTATGAATAGTAGTGGGTTACGGGTTTGGGATGAACAGTTGAACCCGGAACTATTTAAGTGCAAGATTCTTTTTTTGTTTATTCTTGCACAGATTTTTGTTCAGCCTCAAACTTTTCATGATAGTAGATGATTACGGGCTCTATCCATTTAAATTTTTGAATAATTTTTTATGCATAAATTTAGATGTAATTAGAGTCGGTAACACGATAACACCCTAATGGGTGGTAACACCAGATACGTTCTCGCCAACCGCAAGGTTAGAATTGGGGGTTAAGGTTCTTTGGTACTGTACAAGCTCAAAACCAACCAAGCACTGAGAAGAGCTGGACTAATCAAGTGGTGCTTGGTAGCTTACCTAAAAAGAAAACCCATCACAATGCTAAAAGTTTGCTCAGGTGATTATACAGGCTGAAGCCACACAAATATCGCAGTGTTGCTGCTAGCCATCAACCATCATAGAAAGAACACCAAAACTGGCAATACATATGAAACACATCGAAGTTTTTTTTTTGAGTTACACAGCAACTTCCTGACAACAGTACACTAGAATAATGCAGAGATCAATTGAGCTAACTTCCAACAAATTTGTCAGTCAGAGAATTCCCGCATTGAAGAATTACATACGAGCGGAATTAACTGTGCATGCTTAATCCTAAGGTGTCACCATCTATTCATGATCAACAGGGTCAATTTCTCAATTCACTTACGGATGACAAGAAAAAATAGCTAACGTCGACCTAGTGATCTGAGCCATGCAAATATACAGGCTTGATGTGCTATTTTGCTAACAGGTCAGACAATGCAGAATATTGCAACAATCAGGCCGCATAATCAATTTCCTTCTCTGAACAACTTCTATGGTGATTTGCCCAACACTAAATTAACGCTAAAATACAGAACGAGCAACAAAGTTCAGAATAGATAACAGCAAGCAGATAGATTCGGGAAGGAAATTTCCTACATAAACTACTTGCAGCACAGCATTCGTACCAGAGTAAAGTCCTGAGGTCCTTGATGGTGTCATCGAGCAAGATACAAATTTCCTTAACCAGAAGAGACTATGGTGCCGCATCTGTGTTTGCATCTCTTCATCAAGCTCCTTCCTCCACCTGGCTTCGATCAATTTGTCTTCCTTTTTCCTTAGGCCTTGTTCGGTTACGTATGAATTTATTCCAGACCAGGAAATGATACATAGAGCAAGAGATTTATGACAGACAACAAGAGATCGGAATTTATTTTGGATCGAGAACTAATTGCAACAACAAGAGACTAAGAATCAATCCATAAGTTGAGAGGTGTGGAATCTAATCTCGGTCTCTTGTTGTATATTATGCGTCTATTTTATTGCAATTAGTTCTCGACTCAAAATAAATTCCGATCTCCTATAGTACTTATCATGAGTCCCTTATTGTTTCTATTATATTATTCCCAGGCCAAAATAAATAAATCCATATATAACCGAATGAGACCTCAGTAGCGGCGGACCCTTCTCCGGGGGCAACCCCGCCAGTGCCCGCTCATTCATTTTCATGTACTCATCAAGCACCTCGGATCGGTGACCACCGGCATCATGGTGGATGCATCTTGGGCCTCTCGGTCTCAGGCCAGTGTTGACAAAGCCCCAAACTTTGGCACGGAGATCATGCACAAGGTGCCCGTGCGCAGCGGCGGATTCCCCCGGCGCCTTGTGCTGGAAGATGCTCTTCGACCGCCCGAGCTTGTAGGACACACCTTGGCTCGTTGATATGCGGGGAGATGGAGCGGAGCAGTACCCCTGCGTCGGACGTTGCGCCCCGATTGCGCTGTATTCGGCCAGCGCGATCGCGGAAGGCAGCTGCTGCGAGGAGGAGCGTGACTTCGTCGGCGTCGTTCCATGTGACCATGTCTAATTGGTGGTTCGTCGAGCCTCTGGGCGGCGCCATGGCCTAACTCGCCAGCGACGCCAGCGGGTTCGAGCTTCTGGATGACGTTCATGCCCTCCGTCGACGTTCGACCCACGCGCGGCGGCCGCCTTCGCCGCCGCGGCACATGCGCAACCACGGTGCTCTCCGCGGACGTGCAACCTCGCTCAGAAGTCAGAACCGGCACCTCCAGCGCCCGCAGTGCCTCGACGGCGTGCCGGACAGCCAAGCTTCTCCGCCATAGTGAGGTGCAGGTTCAGCATGCTTTACTCCGTCATGAAGCCTGTGCGCGCTGCACGCCGCGCCATGGCAGGCAGCCCCGACCAGGACCGTCCCTGCGTGGCGCGCTGCCACCCAGGATGGAGAGCAGCGTGGACTTGCGCTGCCCGACGAGCCCAACGCAGCAAGCCTCTCTCCCAGGCGCGCTTCGCTCGTGACTCCCTTAAGGAGACGTCGCCTCTTTCGATGCGTCCCGTCGTGACGACTGACGAGGAATGGAGCAGAAGTATCTCCGTGCAGTCATCTCATGCAGTTTCTGTTGGAATTGATCTCCAAGGGTCAATTCCTTGATTTGCGCTCTGATCGGGTGCGTCCAGCCAAACATGGCTAGTGGGCCCCCGTCGCCCGTGCTATAAGAACTGGAGGGAACTGGAGGGGTGCCGGGGCACGCAACACTAGGTTGACCGACGCCACCAACCCCTCCTACATCCCTACCGATCTAGGGTTAGCGCGAGGCCGACGGGAAGCGCCACCACATCGCTCCCCACCGTCGCCGTCATCCCTGGCCAGTGCCGGTACCGGCCCGAAGGGAACCGGTACCCTCGCCGTCCACCGCCGCCGCCGGATCAGCGCCTCGCCGTCCACGACCTCCTCGCCGCCATTAGAGCAATGGCGCACCAGAGCTCCTCCTCCGCGGCAGCCGCGGCCGATGGTCTGTGTTCCCTCTCCCCCACCTCTCTCTCTGTCTCTCTCTCTTGTATTAGATTAGGCATGAACTTCTTGTGATTATACTCAGAACCATGTACCCCTACTCGATTTGTATATCTAGAATAGATCCTACTCAGAAATTAAGAATCTTTGATTCTAACATTGGTATCAGTCGCCGATCTAGATGTAGATCGAAGTTTTGGGGTTATTTTGCTCAGATCTACGCTCAGAAAGTAGGAGATGAAAGAAATCGAGTTTCGATCTCGAATCGAACAAGAACACAAGAACACTAACCCTAGACCCGTCAAACCATAACCCGCAGACTTGAGAACACACGGGAGAGGGGGAACCTACCTCTTTCCCGGCCGCCGCCGCTCGCCGTCGCGCATCCGCGAGCAGGGCCGCGGCTGCCACGCAGAACCAGCGCACGGCCCGTGCCCCACCTCCAGTCCGCTCGACGGTGGCGCGCTCCCACTCGGTTGAGCGCGCGCGCCGGCGTGGGGACCGGCGGGGGCGCCGCCGCGCTGCCAACTTCCCCGGCCGGCCATGGCGGCCGGCGACGCTGTTTCAGATGCGAAGAAAGGGGGGAGCAAGAGGTAAATGGGCTAGGGTTTCCCGTGATCCCGGCCGGGCGCAGTTTTGATCCGCCGCCATCGCCGGGCAGCCGTCGGATTCGATCCGACGGTCTGCAGCGGCCGGCCGGCCGAATGGGCCAGAATCAGCCCAAGAGGGCACTGCCAGCAGGCCGAAATCGCGGCCCAGGCCCAGGTTGCGGCATGGGCGCGCGGAGGGGCGCCTGCGAGCGGGTGGGCCGCGGGCCGAAAGCTCCTTTGGACCGCATAAACAGTATAGAATCCAGATTTCCTTTTATATTTTCAGAAGCTTTCTGAATATGAGTTTGATTAGAATTTGATTAGAATTCGAACCTCTGTAGATATGCACCAACGTGTATAATTTTTAGAGCAGAAAATTTCACAACCTCGCTTCTGAATATTTAGAATTTTACATGTTTCCGCTGCATAGAATTATTTTTGTCTCTATGTTAATTTGAACCAACAAGATAATTAATATAGAGGCTTATAGAATTTGTTTCTCAGAAATTTATTATACATTATGATATTGTAATTTCTGACCAAAGTTGTTATTGCAATATTATACTTTTGTTTAGAATTCTTTATGCATTATTTCTTTTTCTGTCCAACGGTGATTTAGAATTAATGCATAGATTATCGCATGTTTTAATTTTGACCAACGTTAAATTGATAACATGCATTTATTGTTGTCCTCACAAATTTTGAATTCAAATTTCAGGCTCTAATGCTATGACTTATGTGAATGTCATTCCTGAACTGGATGGCAACAACTATGGGAAATGGTACCAGAAATTGGAGATAGCTCTGACGATGGCCAATATAGATTTGGCCATCACAACACCAGCTCCACAAGAACCAGAAAAGCCCATAAGGGCACAGAATGAAGAAGCTGCTGCTTGGGCTATCCGAGAGAAGAATTATGACTCTGCGATGACCATATATGATGCTGACAAGACATGTTGGAACGATTCCAACCGCAAGTGTCTTATGGTCATGAAGGGTTCCACTTCAGATGCCATCAAGATGGCGATCCCAGATTGTGACACCGCTTCAGAATATTTAGCAAAGGTGAAGAGTCAGTTTACTGGTTCTTCCAAGGCTTATGCTGCCATTCTTGCTGAGCAGCTTATCACCAAAAAATACACTGGCGGTGGCATCAAAGAAGATATCTTAGAAATGAGCCACATGGCCAACAAGCTCAAGACTATGGACATGCCTTTGCCAGAAAAGTTCATTGTTCAGCTGGTCTTCAAGTCCCTACCAAAGGCGTTTAAGACGTTTCATGTCAACTATAACGCTTTTCCAGAAGATTGGGGTATTGACAAGCCGATTGGCATGTGCGTTCAAGAAGAAGATCGCCTTAAGAACGCCAATGGTGGTGAGCTTGCTTTTCAAGTTCAGCACAAGAAAAAGAACTTTCAGAATAAAAACTTTCAGCATAACAAGAGACCTTTCCCACCAGGCAAGAATCAGCATGAGAGTGGCCCTTCCAGACCACCTCAACAGAACCTTTAGAAAGACTGGAAAAATTTTCCAGTTGACAAAGACCAGTGCCTGAAGTGCAAAGAAAGAGGGCACTACAAGAGGGACTGCCCCGAGTTCCTGAAAGAGTTGTTAAGAAAGGGTGATGACACCATTACTTTTGTAGATGAATCTCTGTATTTAAGTTATGACAAATTCACTTGGTAGATTGATTCTGGTGCAACTACTCATGTTGCTAATTCTTTACAGGGATCAAATATGAGGAGGACCCTGCCAAGAGACGCAAGAAGAATTAAAGTTGCAAATGGTGTAGAAGCTGAAGTCGAAGCCATTGCAAAATTTCACTTAGAATTACATAGTGGCTTTGTACTTTGTCTGAGAGATGTTCTTTATGTACCGTCTTTGCAACGAAATTTAATAAGTGTGTCTAAATTAGATGATGACGCTATTGCGTGTCATTTTGGTGATGGCAAGTGTGAGATACAAGTTAATTCAGAATGTGTTGGTCTTGCCTTCCGACAACACAAATTATATTTGCTTTCATTATCTGAGAATGTGAATGTTGTATGTTCTGAGAATAAGAATGCCTCCTCATATGAGAATGTTACTAAGAAACGCAAACGAATTGATGCAATCTCGTCGAAATTATGGCACTGTCGTTTAGGCCATATTTTGAGGGGGAGAATAGAGCGCTTAGTGAAAGCATCAATTCTTCCACTGTTAGAATTTTCAGATTTAGAACAATATATTGATTGCATTAAAGAAAAATTCGTTAAGAACATAAAGAAAAGTGCCAAATGAAGTGCGGAAATTCTAGAAATAATCCACACAGATATATGTGGATCATTTCCTGTCACTACTGTAGATGGTTATGTTTCTTTCATAACATTTACAGACGATAACTCGCGTTATGGCTACATTTATCCAATCAAAGAACGATCAGAAGCATTGGATAAATTCAAGATATTCAAAGCAGAAGTAGAAAACCAACATGATTTAAAGATTAAGATAGTCAGATCCGACCGTGGGGGAGAGTACTACGGCCGACACACCCCCAATGGCCAAGTTCCAGGCAGGGTTAACCAAACCGACCGGTCCGGTCAAACCGCCGCCCTCCGGTAGCGGTTTACCTGACCGGTTTGACCGGTAACCGGTGGAAACCGGTTGAATTCAAATCCAAATTAAAATAAATTCAAAAGCTCCCGTGCAACCGGTTTACCGGCCGGTTTGACCGGTTTGAATTCAAATCCAAATTCAAAAGCTCCTGTGCAACCGGTTTACCGACCGGTTTTACCGGTTTACCGACCGGTTTGACCGGTTTACCGGCCGGTTTGACCGGTTTGACCGGTGGGCCTTAATGGGCCGGCCCATTTTTTTTTCTTTTTTGATTTAACTTTAATTCCCCGCAAACTATACTAAATGAACGAATTTTTGAGAAAATTTGATACCATTAGATTCATCGCACCTTGAAGTATTTTTAGGATTTTTTTGGGATTTTTTCATTTTTTTGAATTTAAATTTAAATTTTGAATTTTGGCCGGTTGGGTACCGGCCGAAACCGGAACCAGTCCGGACCGGTTTGACCGGTAACCGATCAAACCGGACGGTTCCCACCGGTTTGGTGAACCCTGGTTCCAGGACCTTTTGCAAAGTTCCTCATGGAAAATGGCATAGTTGCCCAGTATTCGACACCGGGCGAGCCTCAGTAGAACGGAGTAGCAGAAAGAAGAAACCGTACCCTGATGGATATGGTCAGAAGTATGATGAGTTACTCTACACTACCGATTAACTTATGGATGGAGATGTTAAAAACCGCCATTTACATTCTTAATCGGGTGCCAAGTAAATCGGTGCCGAAAACACCGTATGAACTGTGGACAGGAAGAGAACCCTCGCTTAATTATTTTTGCGTATGGGACTGTCCAGCTGAGGCCAAAGTATTTAATCCGAATATTGGGAAGCTAGATCCTAAGACAGTCAGTTGTCATTTTATTGGCTATCCAAAAAAGTCTAAGGGATATCGTTTTTATTGTCCCGACAGACACATGAAGTTTGTAGAAACAAGACACGCTGCCTTTTTAGAAGATCAGATGATCAGGGGGAGCATGGTGCCCAGAAAAATTGACCTTGAGGAGAAGCGGGTATTCGTTCCCACTCCGATGCCTCAAGAGCCTTATTTCTCGTTGCCTGTGGTTGTGGCACCGATAGAACAGGAAACTGCACTGCCAACACCTGTTGTCGATCCACCTGACATTGCAGTGCAGGAAACTGCGGTGCCACCACCTGTTGTTGGTCCTCCTAACGTGGCAGCAAATGGAAATGAGGGCCCTGTTCCTCAGGACCAAATAGAACCCGTTACCATGGATGAGGGGGAGCAACAACAGCCTCATGTGCAAGAAATACCAATCGCAGTGGCCCCGAGAAGGTCACAAAAAACTAGAAAACCAGCTATTTCTAATGACTATGAAGTCTATAATAGCGAAGAAATACAGAATGAGGGTGATCCCACCTCTTTTGAAGAAGCCATAAAAAGCGCTAATTCATCCAAATAGTTTGCAGCCATGGAAGATGAAATGAGATCCGTGAATACCAATAAAGTTTGGGACTTAGAAGAAATTCCCAAAGGAGCCAAAACAGTAGACTGCAAATGGATCTACAAAACAAAATGTGACTCCAAAAGGAACATAGAAAGATATAAAGCGCGGCTCGTGGCAAAATGTTTCACGCAAAGAGAAGGAATAGATTACAATGAGACCTTCTCTCCGGTCTCATGTAAAGACTCTTTCAGAATAATAATGGCCTTAGTGGCACATTATGATTTAGAATTGCATCAGATGGATGTAAAGATGACATTTCTAAATGGGGATCTGTATGAAGATGTCTACATGGCACAGCCCAAAGGTTTTATCGTGGAAGGCAAAGAAAATTTAGGATGCCGCCTAAGAAAATTGATTTATGGCTTGAAGCAAGCCTCGAGGCAGTGGTACTTAAAATTTGATAAAACAATCAGAAAGTTTGGATTTAAAAAAATAAAGAGGACAATTGCATTTATGCGAAGTTCAAGAACGAAAAATTTATTATCCTCATCCTGTATGTGGATGACATTCTGCTAGCTAGCAGTGATGTTAATCTACTACTGGAAACAAAGAAATTCTTGTCCTCAAAATTTGATATGAAAGATTTTGGTGAAGCTTCGTTCGTTTTAGGAATTGAGATTCACCGAGATAGAAGAAAAGAGGTTTAGGATTATCGCAGAAGGCATACTTAGAAAAAATATTAAAGAAATATGGTATGCATGCGAGCAAGCCCACACCTGCTCCAATAGTCAAGGGCGACAGTTTCGGGAAACATCAGTGTCCCAAAAACCAGTATGAGCTCGAGCAAATGAAGGCAATGCCTTATTCTTCAGCTGTCGGAAGTTTATAGTATGCACAACAAGTGTGCACATGTCCTGACTTAAGTTTCGTTACCGGGGTACTTGGCAGATACCAGAGTAATCCAGGCATAGAGCACTGGAAAATGGTAAAGAAAGTTTTGCGCTATGTGAGGGGCACCACTGGCCTCATGTTAACATATAGAAAATTAGAAACTTTAGAAATAGAAAGGTATTTAGATTTAGATTTTGCAGGAGATGCAGATGATAGAAAGTCCACATCTGGATACATCTTCACTCTTGCAAAAGGAGCAATATCGTGGAAAAGCTCCAAACAGTCAGTTACAGCATTTTCCACGATGTATGCTGAATTTGTGGCATGTTATGAGGCCTCGGGGCAGATCACATGGCTAAAGAAATTCGTACCCAGATTGAAAGTGGTCGACAGCATAGAAAAACCACTGAAATTATACTGCGACAACGAGCCAGCAATATTCTATGCTCATAACAACAAGTCGAGTGGTGCTGCCAAACACATCGACATCAAGTTTTATGTTGTTAAGGAGCAAGTCCAAAATCAAACTATTTGTCTAGAACATATCAGAACGAACAAGATGTTAGTGGATCCGCTTACAAAAGACCTACCACCCAATGTGTTCGGAGAACACTTAGCCAGCATGGGTTGGAAAAGCATATGATTTCTGGACAAAGAGGACTCTAGAATAAGACTATGTTTCAGACCGAAAATGTGATTGTGGCTGTTAATCTGATAGTAATAATTGTCATGATGAGGCACGCCCTATACACTGATCTGCGATGAGATGGATACTCATATACAGAACAATGACAGTGCCTCGACGGCGTGCCGGACAGCCAAGCTTCTCCGCCATAGTGAGGTGCAGGTTCAGCATGCTTTACTCCGTCATGAAGCCTGTGCACGCTGCACGCCGCGCCATGGCAGGCAGCCCCGACCAGGACCGTCCCTAACCCTGGGCATGAAATACCGAATACCGAGTACCGAACCGAATTTACCGAGAACCGAACCAAAAGTACCGAAACCGAAATATTCGGTTCCCTGTTCGGTTTCTAGTTCTGGGGAACCGAATTTACCGAGGTATATTCGGTTATGTATCTCGGTAAACCGAAGTACCGAACTAGTACCGAATTACGCAAGTAGCAGCTCATGTTATGTATTTGTTATGTATTTATGGGCAACTTTGTTACATATTTACAGTAATCTACTCATGTAGTATTGTGGCCTTTTATATGTATGATTTTTATACTATTATTCTCTATGGAATCATGTTGAATTTGTGTCAAAGTTGGCTATTGAAACTTGATATTGCATGTCATTGTAGTCTGTTCGGTTCTTTCGGTAAATACCGGAACCGAACCGAAAGTACCGATACCGAATTTCCTCGGTACCGAGTTTCTGCAAGAACCGATCGGTACCGACTTACTGAGGAACCGAATTTGTATGGGTACCGAAGAACCGAACCGATCGGTTCGATATTACCGAATGCCCAGGGTGTCCGTCCCTGCGTGGCGCGCTGCCACCCAGCATGGAGAGCAGCGTGGACTTGCGCTGCCTGACGAGCCCAACGCAGCAAGCCTCTCTCCCAGGCGTGCTTCGCTCGTGACTCCCTTAAGGAGACGTCGCCTCTTTCGATGCGTCCCGTCGTGACGACTGACGAGTAATGGAGCAGAAGGATCTCCGTGCAGTCATCTCATGCAGTTTCTGTTGGAATTGATCTCCAAGGGTCAATTCCTTGATTTTCGCCCTGATCGGGTGCGTCCAGCCAAATATGGCTGGTGGGCCCCGTCGCCGTGCTATAAGATCTGGAGGGGTGCCTGGGCACGCAACACAAAGTTGACCGACGCCACCAACCCCTCCTACGTCCCTACCGATCTAGGGTTAGCGCGAGGCCGACGGGAAGCGCCACCACATCGCTCCCCACCGCCGCCACCATCCCTGGCCAGTGCCGGTACCGGCCCGAAGGGTACCGGTACCCTCGCCGTCCACCGCCGCTGCCGGATCAGCGCCTCGCCGTCCACGACCTCCTCGCCGCCATTGGAGCAATGGCACACCAGAGCTCCTCCTCCGCGGCAGCCGCCGCCAATGGTCTGCGTCCCCTCTCCCCCACCTCTCTCTCTTGTATTAGATTAGGCATGAACTTCTTGTGATTATACTCAGAACCATGTACCCCTACTCAATTTGTATATCTAGAATAGATCGAACTCAGAAATTAAGAATCTTTGATTCTAACAGTTTCGTGTTGATGGCTTGGTACTTTAAGAATAAATGAGTAAATTTGTTTAATCATATTAGTTTTGTGTTCTCGGATTCTCTTCGTAGTATGGGTCGATCGATGACATGAGATGCATAGGTCCGTATGGATCGGAAAAATGGATCGACCCATTACCCTTTATTTGTTGCATGGATAACATGGAGCTCCAATGAAGCTACCACAGGTCAACCATCCCCATCCATACCGCGGACTCAAGCCTGGAGAGGGGCGCGGGCGCCGCGTCACCGCACGCGGTGGATGCGGACGGCTGATCGGATGGCATTGCGGCGGCGAGGAGCGCGCTCTTTTGGAGTGGTGGGTGAGGGGGTGTCGGGTGCGATGTTGAGGAATCGAGATTCCAGAGAGAGGTTGGGTCGGAGAAGACGAGGGAGGCAGGGTGCTGTCACTGGTGTGCCGAAGTGCGTTGTGCCCGCTACTTGTTCGGCAGGCCCTTCCTTTCTGGAGGCAATTACCTACCGGGCACAGACCCCTGAAACAAATGGAGATGCATGCTTCCCAAGCGGCCATGGTACCGAGAAAGTTGTTATGCCACCCATGACATGGCTTAACTTTTTGGTTCCTTCCTCGCCACTTCCGTCGTAGGATCGTGAAAATGGCTGTTAAGGCTATCCACACTGGTGTTCCTCTAAAACATTTCTCTAAAAAGAATATTTTATTCCAGTCATCAATATTTTCTCTTCAATATTCATATTCCAGTCATCAATATTTTCTCTTCAATATCCAGTTCTTCCGCACTTGTTCACACTCTATATACATCATCTATACCAACTACCAACGTACTGGGCCCACATGTCATATACTATTTATTATTTTATCCCAACACCCCACCCATCCGTCGCCCTCCCCTCCCATTCTTCTCTCTCGCGCATTCTCCCCTGCTCTCCGTCGGCGCCGGCGCGAGGACGGGCTCCCAGTCCCAGACCGACCCGGCGTTCGCCACCATGGCCGCGGACCCGGCGTCCTGCGTGGCGTTCGTCGCCGCGGCCGTGGCGCTCGCCTGCGGCAGCGGCTTCAACGGGCTCGCGCGGCCGTGGGCATGCGGGTGGGCGGAGCTCCGCCGCGGGCGCGCGGGCGGGTGGAGCTCGGCGACGCGCGGAGGATGGCGAGCTCGGCGACGCGCTGCGGACGGCGAGCTCAGCGAGGCTCCGTGGTCGACCTTCACGTCGCGGGCGGGGGCGTCGAGGCGGTCGTGGTGGCACGCACGCGAGCTGGAGGACAGGGCAGCGGCCGCGGCTGCGGAGCTCGAGCGCGACCGGCCTGTGCGGCGGCGGCGCGGCCGTCCAGTGCCCCTCCCTCTCCCTTCCCTCAATGGTTTGGACGTCATGATCACTGATGACTATCGAGAGTGTCTGTCCGGACTTGCTCACAGAGGAGGCAGGAGGATTTCGACTTGCTCACGGCCATGGCTCATGCTTGCTTGGGATCTCTGAATCTCAAAAGATCCTTCGCTGGAAGATCACCCGTTCTTCCACCTCCCTGGGTTTCGTCGGCCTGACCAATCCCCGTCTCCGTCTCCGATGTGGATTTGGCCGGGGACACGACCGCCTGCAACGCGGAGGCGTCGATGCCGACGAGTCCTCGTCATCCGCCGCCTTCTTTTCCCCCTCGTCCCCACGCGCCGCGGCCGTGGTCGTGCCCAGGGTTAATAATCCCGGCCGGTCCGGTCAAAATCGCACGTGTATACCGGTTTGGAACGGTATACCAGGGTTTGGAACGGTATACCAGTCGGTTTGACCGGTTTACTAAGTGGGCGCCGTCTCATTTTTTTTCTTTTTTTGATTTAACTTTAAATGCCCTAAAAGTATGTTAAACGAACGAATTTTTAAGAAAATTTGACACCATTAGATTCGTCGCACCTTGAAGTATTTTTAGGAATATTTTAGGAATTTTCCATTTTTTTAATTCAAATTCAAATTTTGAATTTGGGTCGGTTTGGTACCAGCCCAAACCGGAACCGGGCCGGACCATTTTGACCGGTAACTGTTCAAATCGGACCGGTTCCCACCGATTTTGTAAACCCTGGTCGCGCCAGAGGTCTCGTTTCCGTCGTCCGCCGTCTTCTCCTTGGGCCCAAGAACCGTCTGCGCAGCCGCGCCCGAGGCCTCGTCGTCAGCCGTCCTGCCGCGGTGGTTCCCCGTCGTCGTCCGCCTTCCTCTTGCCTCCAGGTGGCGGCGCCGGCAAGTCGGAGCTCCCGTCGTCCTCCGTGACGTTGCAATGGCGCCCAGCTGGTGCGGGCGCCGCCGCGGCCGCGCAAGATTCCTCCAGGTCGTCGCCGTCCGCGTGCCCGGGTGGCGCGGCCGTGATGCAGCCTCCAGCGCCGCCGCAGAGCACGGCGGGGTCCCACTCGCGCCTCCATCCCCTGCTCCCTCAGCCGCCCTCCCCGGCGCACGGCGGGCGGAGCTTCGGCGGCAGCGGCCGGCGGAGCACAAGCACGATGCGGCGCTGCAGCAGAGGCGTGCCCGGCGGAGCAGCTAAGCGTCGGCGACTCCCTCCCGGCGACGACGGCTTCCGGCAGCGGCGGGCAGTGCCTTCCGGATGGGCGCGCGAGGCCGCATCCTTCCTCGGCAAGGTGGGGCCGGCGTGGGGTAGCGGAGGTCCGCTGCCCCGCTTGATTTGGCGCAACCGAGCGCCTCCGCAACCGTCCCGGACGGGATAGCGGATGCCGCTGCAGCGGTTTTTCCGCTATCCTCGTCCTCCAGGACGCGGTTGCGGATGCCGCTGCGAGCAGCCTAAGTGCAGCTGGAAGAGTCATTTTTGCCCTTGTCCCCACATAGCAAATTCATGGGCGCTATGCCGTTAACCTGCATCCCGGCCGCGCCGAGCGCGCGCACCCTGCAGTGGCCAGTGGCTACCGCCATCCACAGGGTGCCCACGATGCCACGGCTTGTCCGATGCGCCGGCTTCCTTTCTTCATGATCTCCCTGCTGACCCTCCCAGCCCCGATCCCGCACGCAAAGACAACGCCCGTCACAGGTTCCGGACGCGCACCGAGCGCCCGGCCGCAAACCCCAAACACCCGTCTTTCGTAACCCCGGCGACAGGAGGCAATAAAGAGGAGAGCATCTTCTGAAAACAACGCCGTTTTCCAGGCTAAATAGCTCGGTAGGCGTGAAAAAGAACAATGCAAACGTTGGAAAGTTAACGGTTCTGTTACTAGCTGTGAACTGTTATGTTACCTACTGCGATGACGAACTTGCAAACAAACGCAGAGAAATTGACGTGCGGGTGGCTTTTTGAACCAAATGTTATATAATTTGACAGTCGGGACGAGATGGATTCAGGTATTCAACTGTTCCCAGGAACACAAAAACCCACTGTATGCTGATGGATATTACATTTCGATGTACATAGCTCGAACAATATTGGACAGACCGAAAAAAAAGGAAAGAAAAAAAGTATTGAACAGACTGCGCTAAGTTCCAACGAATTTATCAGTACCTGGTTTCAGAGAATGAGCAGTATCTGAAAATTAGATCCGTGCGCATACTTCCACTATCCATCTGAAAAAAAAAAGTTCCCTTTCATATAAAAAATCCCTTTCGCAACACTGTCCATAGTCATCAATTCATCATCCATTCAGGATCAGCAAAGCAATTCTAGATGTGCACAAGGATGACACAATGAAATAATATAGCTAATTTCAGTCTGAAGTTCTGAGCAAAGCAGTTATACAGGCTTGATGATACTAAACAAGTAAACAAAATGAAATCAATATGGTTAAGTTTGCTGAAGCTCAACCGATTCACTAACCAAAGCAGGGCATTCTTGCCGTGCCGTTTTGTCACAGAAGTCGGACAATGCAACTTTGTCATAATTTTAAAGAAAATGCTACAGCAAATCGGGAAGAATGTTTGATCTCAAGCTTTCTCTGAACAATTCTACTGTAATTGACCCAATACTAAATCTGAAATGAGGAAAAAGTTTAAACTAATCACACGGCACACAGTCAAACAAAGGAAGGAAATCGCCTACATATCTAGTGCAGTATGGCATGGCATTCATACCCAAGCTAAGGGCCAAGGCCCTTGATGGCATCAGTGAGCAAGCCGCAGACTTCCTTGGCCAGATCATGCTGCCGCATCTGCGATTGCATCTCTTCATCAAGCTGCTGCCTCCACTTGGTTTCGAGCAATCTGCCCTCTTTTTTGCCTAATAGCGAAAGACCCTTCTCAAGGGGCACAGGCGCCATGACTCGCTCATTGGTTTTCCAGTACTCACCGAGCACCTCGGTGACCACCGGCATCATGGCTGCTGCATCCGGGACACCACGTCTCTCAGCGGCGTCCGAGTCGTCCTCGGAAGAGGGAACGACCCCGACGCCCCACAGGATGGAGCACAGGTTGCGCAGGCGACGGTCGCTCGGGCAATTAGAGTGCTGGAACTTGCTCTTCAACCGCTTCATCTTGTAGTACACCATGAACTGGTCGATGTCCGGGGAGATGGAGTCGCAGACGGAGTCGAACAGCTCGGCCATATCTGGGAGGCGCGGGGCTCGGCCGTTGCGCTCGCGGAAGGCAACGGCGGCGGCGAGGAGAGTGAACTCGTCGGCGTCGCTCCAGTATTTCTTAACGCCGCCACGGCCTCCGCCGACGCGGGCGGCCGCGTCCCCGAGCATCTGGATGCCCCCGTCGCCTCCGTCAACGCGGGCCGCGCGTCGCTGCGGGCGTAGGCTCCTCCGGATGGCGCCGCCCCCCGCGTCGGAGCTGGCCGCGGACGCACGCGCGGCCACCGCGGTGAGCGCGAGCGCGGCGGACTCCGCGGACGTGCGCCGCCTGCGCTTATGATCGCTCGGGGAGCCGGGAGGGCTAGGGTTTGGGCTCCAGTCGCTGTCGCTCTTGCGGGACGGGCGCTTCTTCGATCTGGGAGGGGAGGGAGCGTCGGCGTCCATGGCGGATGCGGACGGGCGCCCGGATGACATCGTCGCGGCGCTGCGGAGCGGCGCGGGGCGGCGCGGGGGCGCTGCGGGGCGTGGTCGGGGCGCGGCGCGGCGCGGCGTGGCGTGGCGAGGGCGCGGCGAGGGCGTGCGCTCTGTGCCGCTGTAGGGCGTGGAGCCGTGGACTCGGCAGGCTTGGGGTGGGGAAGTCGCCGGGGATCAGTGACTACGCCCGCTGCGCCGGATAGTTATATTCTTCCATCTAGACCTTGGCCCTATTTCGTCGCAAAAAAAAAAACATTGGCCCTATTTGATCCAAGGGATAATCCTTAATCCTCATCTTTTAGCTTCAAATTATTCTTCATGCATCTAAATATGTGGAATAATTTTGAGCTAAAGTCAATTATCCTTCCTAAAATCCTTAGGAATGTATTTAGTGCAAACCACAATCTCCGTGAAAACTCGTGTAAACCACGGTAAAAAAGCCGTCTAAATTCACCAAAAAAATCACACATATAGATGATATAATGATACACATTTGTTATTTTTATATCTCACAGACGAAGTCGAGTTTGGACAAGATATTTTATAAAATTGTGTATCATCATATCATCTACATGTGTGGTTTTTTTTGAATTTAGACGCTTTTTTTTGCCATGGTTTGCACGGGTTTTCACGAAGTTGTGGTTTCCACCAGATATGTTCCCAAAATCCTTAGCCCATCCAAAAGGTGATAATGAGGCTATTTTTGTATGGTTCCCACAAAAATGTGAGTATGCACATACACCCACTGTTCGCCTACTCGGCTGTTTACACCGTTTACGCGGCGTGTAAACGCTGCTCGATGGGTAGCCGTGTAGGCCGATTAGCCGTGTAATGCCGTATAAAACCGTTTCGACCATGTATAAGGCCGTTTAAACGGCCATGTATTCTGACTAATTGCTACACGGTGGGTGATCGACCGTTCACCGTTTAACGTTTAGGCTAATATTGCATACACACATGAGAATGGAAGTGAGAGGGTGGGCATTAGCCCATGGATCCAAACAACCCACTTTGGGCTGATCCTTAGCCTACCAATTCAAGGCTAAATATTATTCCTCAAAATTGACCATGGGCTAATGTTCCAAACAGGGATCACGGGCCGTCCGAGCGGCCCACCCGATGAACCCGACCTAACCCAACCCGTCCAGATTGGGCTCAGGTCGAAATTTTTGATCCAAAACTCGAAAAAACCCAACCCAACTCAACCTGACCTGAAAATTATACATGAAAAACGGGTTTTACCCAACGCGACCTGAAACCAACCCGACCCGACCACATGCCGGGTCGGGCTTGGGTATTTGACCCGACTCGACCCGACCCGACGTATGATCAGATCTAGTTGTGTTCCATGATGTGCCCGTCAGCTTGTTGCTTATTCTGCTTTACAATGTTATTTAAACCCAACAAGCAATGTGTTATAGCTATTTATTCTTTTGTTTTCCTGGTAATTGATGTCAATTTTGTTATTTTTTGTCAAAATTTGCCATATGAAAGCCATAGGCTAGATTTGGAATACTATCTTTGAACTTAACGTTTATAATAATCTACACAATTGTTGGATGCGATTATCGGAATTCAACATTATTGATGATGTTGCAAACTTTTATGTAGCTAGGTACTTGCATTATTGGTTAACCCTTTTACATTGTCCCAAATTATTAGTCATTTCACTTTTTTATATATATCTATTTTGCTATACTCCTAGATATGATATATATCTAGAAGCATAGTAAAAACTATACATACAGAGAAGTTAAAACGACTAATAATTTAGGATGGATGAAGTAATTATGTATCATATTACCCTTAAACCATAAGTAAAATTATATAAATCTTGATATGAAATAAACAATGCTTTAGTTTGGATGTCTAGACAGATTGAACTACCCTAGCAAACTTGTAGTGTTACCTTTTTTCTTGGAAACTTAGTTTGGTCCCACAACTTCACTATGTACTCATTTTATTAAGACGAGCTGATTTACTAGGATCAAATATAGCTATATTGCAAACTAAGTAACTTTAAAACGAGTGTTTGTAAAGCACAAGTATGTTCTAATCAGGAAGACATATGAAGCTATGAATGAGAATTTTATGCATGACTAGTGTAGCATCAAGCTGTTTACATTGAACAAACTCAACAGATTGTATCTAAGACAAAGACATTAAGGCTGTCTGTTTGTGCATATGTTGACCGATATATCTAGGGGTGGATCTAAAGGGGGCTCCAGCCCCCTTACCGGTCTAATGCCCATGAATCCCCCTAAGCTCCTAGCAAAATTTTAACATAAATCAAGTAGAGAAAGAAGAAAAGAGAGAGGAGGAAGAAACGAGGAAGGAGGAGAAGAAAGAAGATGATGTGGATAAGCTCCCGTCTAATTTTTTATGCTGCGTTCCCATTACTTGTCAAAGAGGGCTGAAAAACTATGTCAATTGTCAACACTAAAATACTTTCGTAGCTGTGTTAAACTATGGTAAGATTTTATTTTCATATTGTTTCACCAACCTGGGTATGGCCCAATGGCATTCTTCCAACCCACCACAAAAACCAAACCCAGCACCGACCGGATAAGTAAAATGGTACCAAGAGCAGCCCAGCCCAGCCTACGCTGCAACCGGCGCCAACGTGAAGCGTGAAACGGACGGTGCAATAAAGTTGGCGGTAACAGCAAGTCAGCAACCAGCCACGCGAGAGCGTGCATATGCGACGTGCTAGCACCGCCTCACTTTACAAAGACCTTATTTAATTGCGTTGTGTAAAATTTTTAAAAGAATATCTTCCTACATTTAAAGTACTAAATATAGACTAATCACAAAATAAATTATAGAACTCGTTCGCGAGACGAATTTAATGAGTCTAATTAATCCATTATTAGAGGTTGTTTATTGTAGTAATTTAGCGTCTAATTACGACCTAATTAGATTCATCTCGTTATTTACAGACAAATTGTGCAGTGTATTTTTTATTTCGTCCAGATTTAATTTTCCATACAGGTGCTGAAAAAAAATTAAAATTTTGAACTTTGCAACTAAACGAACCAAACCCGTGTCCGGACGCTGAGCTCCCTCCCTCTCCCCCACCCCCCACCGTCCCGTCCGCCCCCAATGGATCCGAGACCCACGCGAAAAACCCGGGCCGGGAAAATTCGCGAGGCAAGAGAACGCCCGGAAGGGAAACACAAGCTCGGGCTCGAGACGAAACCCTAACCCTAGCTCCGCCGCGCCCCCCTGCCGGAGGTCACCCCCGACGACCCCGCCGCCGCCGGGGGACTCCGGCAGCGATGCGCCCCTTCGTGGACGAGGCGGTATGAGCGGGGAAATGGCCCGCGCCGAGGTCTCGCCCGAAGGGGCGGCCCCCGGCTTCGGGGCCGACCTGTACGCCCAGGCAACCAAGGCTCTGGCCCTGCGGACGCCGTTCGAGGGCGAGGAGGCGGCGTCCAGGGTTCCCACGCTGCCCGCGCGGCTCGTGAGCTGGGCAGGGCCGGGGGACGCCCGGAAGAAGCACAAGAAGATTCAGCTCCCCCCGCCGGACGATGCTGCTGTCGAGCCTCCGCCGCAGACAGCTGCAAAGGTTGGCTTGTGGGAGCAGTTTGAGGCCTATTTCCGTCCAGTAACATTGGCTGATGTCGAAATGTTAAAAACAAAGCTCCCATTCGGCTACAACAACCTCGACTCATGTATGCTAATACCATTTCTGGGCAGTGGCAAGGAAATGATAAATCAAGCTGAGACATATGACGTGGCTGTCGCTGAAACAAGCTCGTATCTGGGAATGGGAGGTGCAGAGGTAGTCAGTAGCAGAGAGCGTGGTGAGCAAAGTGTGCATCTCCTTAGCCACAAAGAGAAAAGGGATCAAAGCGTGGATCCAGACATACATGACGTAGTCGTACAACAGATGGTCAGCGACAAAGACCTCATTAGGGGAAGTAGAGTGTCTGTACAACTGGGAGAACGGCCATTTGAAGTGGATCAAGCTGGGAGGAATGGCATTGTGTTGGCACAATGTGTTGAAGAGGAAGGAAGTTCACTTAATTGGTTGTTAGGAACTACAGGCCGGTTTGTCCTCACTTCAGAGCGACCCAACAAGAAGAGAAAGCTTTTGGGTGTGGATGCTGGGCTAGAACAGCTTGTTCTGCTTCCACGCTTGGGAGCTAAGAAGTCTTCAAGCTGTGATGTTTGTTGTCTTGGAGAGAGTTCCATGGACTCCAATAGGATAGTTAACTGCAGCAACCGCAAGGTGTCGGTGCACCAGAAGTGCTATGGTTTGCGTCTTGTGCCTGATGGGCAATGGTTGTGTGCTTGGTGTACATATTTGGAGTCGAATAAAGATTCTGGCAGCACCCAATCGACGCCTTGTGTTTTATGTCCAAAGGAGAAAGGGGCTCTTAAACCTGTTAAAGTGGAGCCTACTCGAAATGCAGATGTTAGCCACCTGAAATTTGTACACTTATTTTGTAGTCTCTGGGCACCAGAGGTTTTAGTGGAGGACATGGAATCAATGGAACCTGTAACTAATCTCGATAGTGTCCAAGAGAATCGGATGAAGTTGACATGCAGCATTTGCAAGGTTAAGCATGGTGCATGTGTTCGATGCAGTCATGGTATGTATTTGCACCTCATATCTCTGATTCTCCTTAAAAGAGATCGTGAATATTTGACATATACCATTCTTTTGTTTATGTGCTATCTTATTTACGAAAATACATTATCTTGTAATTTCGGAAATGTAGAAGTCTGTAGATGCATTAGTTTATTACTTCAGCTTTGGCTTAGGCTCTGGGTCTGGGTATTTTTGGTGCTTATCAACAGTCTTTCTTGATTTCAAATTCGACCTGCCAATCACATGATATCTGACAACTTGATCCTGCTAATTTTTTCAATTAAAAATCATGCAATCCAAACTGGCATGCCGCACATAAATGGGCAATTTTTCAAAAATTAGGCTTGTTACGCTGTGTGGATCATGGCATTCTGCCTTCAGTACCAGGCATCCAGGTCACAGCACAAAATGCTTGCTAAAATAGGTTTGCCATTTAGCCCCTTTTATATATAAGCTTCCGCATGGGACGTCGTCTTCTGAATTGCTGGCCTTGAAAACTATTCTTTTTATATTTGCTAGGGGCATGTGATGTGAGATAATTAGTTCATTCCTTGTTCACTTTGCTGTAGTGATGTAACTAACTAAGGCATTTTCATGTGTAAACCCTATGCAAGTGCGATATAATTAAATTTTGTTTTGGAAAGGGAAATTGGCACACACCAATCAACTGTTGGTTGTAGCAACACAACAAAATTTGAATTATTGTGCAATATTTAGGGAGCATCTGTGATATGCCTTTCTCAATCAATGAGTTTTATCACCCACATATCTTACATTTGAGTTTCGACATACCTTCATATGCATCAGTTTACTAAGTATTATTCATCCCACAAAGAATGACACAATAATTGATATCGTGTAACCAGCCATTCATTTCAAATCTCAATCAAGTGTTACCCTGACATTTTAAACTACTATAGGATCTATATATGCATATGTATTTCAATTTTCAATAGATATGGTAGAATCTGCTGGTATTTCATTTTGTGTTGATGGACTCTGTTTCATGACTATCGCGAACACACTACATGAAAAATGCTTGCTTCTTTGTTGCTTGTGTAGTTGCTACAGTGGATTTTGTCCTCTATGGCTATCTGATTTTAAGCAAGTTGGATTGCCCTTTAGCCAGCTGAGTGGACCACACAATATTCTTAGTATTCAAAGTTTTATGATGGAAACAGCAAAGCTATGATGCTATGTTTGTTCTGAATATTTTATTTTCCTGCTAAATACTGTGCTTCATTGCTCTCTGAGGAAATGCCTCTTACATGGATGGCATTTGTCATCATGCTCGCATCTTCTTCCAATGCTCTTCATTTGATCATGGGAACCTTAAAATAACTTGATTCTTTCTGCAATGATGCATAAGGGCATCAGGAACGTTTATGACCCAACCTGACTGTAAGCTGGGTCCCACCGACCCTAAGGCCAACATGCGTTGTGTTTAAGACCCTGACCGGCCTTTGAGGTGGACCCCATGTTCCAAATAGAAAAAAAGAAAACCCAATACTGGTAGCTTTTCCTCCCTGTTGGAGTATATTGAGCCCATGTATAGAGGCCCATGTATAGGTCTATATATACCCACCCATCTAGGGTTTGGAGGAATACATCAATTATTTCCTCTCTTACATGGTATCAGACTAGTTTCTTTCCCTCTCCTCCTACCCAGCCGCCGCCGCTGCCGGTAGCCATGGCCGGCCGCCGGCGCCGCCCCTCCCGGCGCCGTCTCCCTTCTCCCCTTCCTCCTTCCCTCCCTTCCCCTCATCTTCCTCTGCTGCCGCGCAGCAGGCGCTGAGCTCTGCTGGTGCCGCCGCATCCTCTGCCTGGGGCGCCGCGGCCTCCTGGCTGCAGATCCGGCCCGTGGCCGCCCTGCAGCCCGTCGCCGCCGCCGCTGCAGCGGCTGGCGCGGGCGCGGGTGCCGGGCCCCGGCCGGCCCCCGCCTTGGTCTCCTCCCAGCCGCCGCCCGCCGCCCTGGTCTCCTCCCAGCCACCACAGGATTGCGCCGCTACGGATCCCGCAGCTGCTGCCGCCGCAGCCGCCGGGGGTGCAGGCGCGGGGGGGGGGGGGGAGCGCCGCCCAGCTGCAGCCTCCCCTGCAGCAGGCACTGAGCGCCGCCGCTCAGCTGCCGCCTCCCCTGCAGCAGACGCTACAAGTGCAGCAGCGGCCCACGGCTGACGCTAATGCAGCTGTGGCCG
Organism: Panicum virgatum; assembly: GCF_016808335.1. Lineage (NCBI taxonomy): Eukaryota > Viridiplantae > Streptophyta > Magnoliopsida > Poales > Poaceae > Panicum > Panicum virgatum. The sequence goes on from NC_053145.1 coordinate 62,734,252, forward strand.
ACGTCCAGAGTGCCCGCGCTGCTTCCCAGCGCGCCGCCGCCGTCGATCCGGCCGTCCTGCGGGCCGCGGCGCAGCTGCTGCAGGCCGCGGGCGTCGATCTGACCGCCCTGCAGGCCGTGGCGCAGGTGCTGCAGGATCCCGCCGCCGTCGCCGTGGCCCACCGCGCTGCTGTCGCCGCGGGCAAGCAGCCCGCCGCCGACGCCGCGCCTGATGCCGCGTGGACCGGGCTTGGAATGTCGCCTGCGGATGCGCCGCTCTCCGCCGCCGCCCTCCGCGGGCAGCAGGCCGACGCCGCTCTCGCCGTGGCCCTCCTCGCCGCCAAGTCGGAGGCTTCGGCGGCCCAGGAGCGGGTCCGCGTGGCTGCCCTCGCCTGGGAGCGCGAGCGCGCCGCGGCCGACGCCTCCGCTCTCCGGGTCGCCGAGGCGGAGCGCTTCCTCCGTGCCTCCTCCGGCCAGCTGCCCGTCGACAACGAGTCAGGCGCTTCTTCCTCACGCCAGGCGTCGCCCGCTGGATCTGGAGCCCGGTACAACCCGACCGACCCCATGGTTGCCCAGCTCCACCTCCAGGCTGCCGGGGTCCAGAACATCAGGGCCCTGGTCTCCGTCCTCCTTGACCCCGCCTCCTCCTCCTATGGCCGCTGGCGGGACCAGGTTCTGCTCGCCCTCCGCCGATACGCCCTCGACGACCACGTACTCGTCGACTTGCCGATCGAGGCGCGGGACGTGGCGTGGCTGCGCCTCGACAGCGTCGCCATGTCCTGGATCTTCGGGACCATCTCCCTGGATCTTCAGGACCTCGTCAGGGTCCACGGCGGCACCGCGCGACAGGGTCTGGGTGGCGCTCGAGGGGCAGTTCCTCGGCAACGCCGAGTACCGCGCCCTCCAGCTCGACGCCACCTTCCGCACCTTCGAGCAGGGGGACCTCTTCGTCGGTGAGTACTGCCGGCGGATGAAGAGCATGGCAGATGCTCTTCACGACCTCGGGGATCCGGTGTCCGATCGGGTCCTGGTGCTCAATGTCCTGCGGGGCCTGAGCAGCACCTACGACCACCTGAAGGGCTGGATCGCCCGCCAGAGGCCCTTCCCCACCTTCCTGCAGGTCCGGGACGACCTCGCCCTCGAGATCACCAGGGGTCTCGCGCCCGGATCGTCCTCGCCCATCCCCACCGTGCTCGTCTATGTTGCCCGGATACACGGATACGGATACCGGTACGCGATACGGGGATACTCCGATACGTCATTTTTCCAAAAACAAGGATACGGGGATACGCCAATATATATAAAAAGTAAAAATAAATAAAAGTTTCAGGAACTAGAATGTGAGAAAATAGAAGTTCCAGGGACTATAATGCGTCATAAACTCATATATTCATATGTTCTATAATTATTAGAAAAGGGAAGGGGCAAAGGAAAAAAGAACCAACCTTTTCTTATCTGTTCGTCTGTTCCACGAATGGATGTCGGATGTCTTCTTCCCCAACCTCCGGCACTCTCTCTCTCTCTTTCTCTGTGTAGCAGCCAACTCTGGCGGCCGCGGCTCCTCCTCTCCCTTTCCGGAGGCTGCGGCTCATCCTCTCTCTCTAGCGGCCGCGCGGGCCGCGCGAGCCGTGCGAGACTGCTGCGGGCCTGCGGCTGCGCGAGTGGGGATGAGAGGGTGGCACAGCTGAACGGAGGACCTTTATACGAAGCGATTGAGTGGTGTTGTTAGGGTTTGAAGGTATCGGACAGGTATCCACAGGTATCCCATGAGTATCCGATTTATTTTTATTATTTGAAAATACCTAAATAGTCCGATACTTACGGGATACGTATCCGAGAGTATCCGTGGAGTACAGGTATCCGATATGGTATCCGATACCGGTATGTGATTTTTGCGAAGTATCCGCGTATCGTAGGCGCTTGTTGCTGCTCCACCGGCCTCCTCCGCTGCTCCTGCCACCTCCCTCCTTGGTGCTGCTTCCGTCGGGCAGACCGGAGGAGGGGGGGGGGGCGTGGACGTCGTCGGCGACGTGGTGGTTGTGGTGGCACCGGTGCCCCTGCCTCTGGGGGTACCGGCACCGGTGGGGGCTGTAGGGGTGCGCCGACTCCGGCTCCGGTTTCCGCTTCTGCCCCTGCCCCTGGAGGTACGCCCTGGCCATCTTTCAGTAACCCATGGTCAGGGCGCATCTCGATGTGGCTGTTCCAGGGTCCGGGAGGGGGGCCTCGTCCTCAGCTCCAGCCGGCGGCCATGTTCACTGGCGCTGCTCCACTCTTCGCGCCGTCCTGGACCCCGCCCGCTCAGCCCAGCCAGCAGCCGACCTGGCCTGGGGGTGGGACCAGGCCGCTCTGGCGCAGTCCTTCAGCACCATGGGACTGACGCCACCGACCAGCACCGAGTGGATCGCTGACTCGGGTGCCTCGTTCCACACCACTCCTGATGCTGGTATCCTCTCTTCTGTCCGACCCCCACACCCCTTTTTTCATTCTTCTATCATGGTTGGTGATGGGTCTTGCCTTCCTGTTACCGTTGTGGGTTCTGCTCCTCGTCTTCCTAATGTTCTTGTTGTTCCTCAAATGGTTCACAACCTTCTTTCTATTCGTCAGTTTACTGCTGACAACTCATGTTCTATCGAATTTGACTCTTCTGGTCTTACTGTGAAGGATTCGGCTTCCCGGCGTCCGCTCCTCCGATGTGACAGCCCGGGGCCCCTTTACACTCTTCGGTTTCCTGCTTCCGCTGCCTCGTCTTCGGCTTCTTCGTCTACTGCTTTTGCCGTGACGCCTTCTTCCACCACCTGGCACCGCCGGCTTGGTCACCCCGGCCACGACGTTTTGGCTCAGCTCAGCCGTAGTACCGATGTTCCATGTACTAGGGCTTCTGCTGAGCACCTCTGTCATGCGTGCCAGTTAGGTCGTCATGTTAGACTTCCGTTTTCTTCTTCGCATGCTGCGCATGTTTTTGATCTGATTCACTGTGACCTGTGGACATCTCCTGTACCCAGCATGTCTGGCTATAAATATTATCTGGTCATTGTTGATGATTTTTCTCATTACTCCTGGACTTTCCCTTTGCTCGCCAAGTCTGAGTGTCCACTCAGTTCGGCCTCACCGTTAAGGCCGTCCAGTGTGACAACGGGCGGGAGTTCGATAACTCCACCTCCCGGTCCTTCTTCCTGTCTCGGGGTGTTCAGCTGCGTATGTCTTGTCCGTATACCTCTCCTCAGAACGGCAAGGCTGAGCGGATGATTCGCACGACGAACGACGTCGTGCGCACCCTTCTGATCCAGGCTTCTCTGCCCCCGCGCTTCTGGGCTGAGAGCCTCCACACCGCCACCTACCTGCTCAACCGTCTTCCGTCCACTGCTTCTTCTGCTCCCACTCCACACCACGCTCTCTTCGGTACCCCGCCTCGCTACGACCACCTTCGGGTCTTCGGGCGTGCGTGTTACCCTAACACTTCCGCCACCGCTTCTCACAAGCTGGCGCCCCGCTCGACTCGTTGTGTGTTCCTCGGGTACTCCCCTGACCACAAGGGGTACCGATGCTTTGACCTCACATCTCGCCGCGTTCTGATCTCCCGACACGTCGTCTTTGACGAGTTGGATTTCCCCTACTCCACCTCCTCCACACCTTCTCCTGACCCCGAGCTGGAGTCTTTGTTTCTGACTGACTCGGTGGTTCAGCCATCGTTACCTGTCTGTCCCTTTTCTGCAGGTTTTCCCGGCACGCCGGCACCACTTCCGGCATGCCACGCGCGGCCCCCGGACCTCCGGTCGTACCACGCGCGGCCCCGGTGCCTTCCCCTGCACCTGTGCGGTACGCTCAGCCGGTGCAGGTGTACCGGCGTCGCTCGGCGCCGACTCCTGCGCCGCAACGGTACGTTGAGCCGGTGCAGGTGTACCGGCGTCGTTCGGCGTCGCCACTGGCGCTGCCTCCTACTCCGGAAGCTCCTGCGACGCCGACATCGGAGCCGTCGCCGCCACCGCCTCCCCCGGCTCCCTCTCGAGCCGAGCCGGAGGTGTACCACCCGCCAGTCATCCATCGGGATCCTCGGCATATCCATCCCATGGTGACTCGGCGGATGGCGTCTCAGGCCGCGACTCTCGCCGCCACCGAGGGAGAGCCGCGGGTCTCTCCGGTACCCTCCTCTGTCCGCGACGCCTTGGCGGATCCTCACTGGCGTCGCGCGATGGAAGAGGAGTACGCGGCTCTTCTTGCCAACTAGACGTGGGACCTCGTGGCTCGTCCGTCTGGTTGCAATGTGGTGACTGGCAAGTGGATCTGGACGCATAAGCGTCGGGCTGATGGCACACTGGAGCGATACAAGGCTCGCTGGGTTCTACGGGGGTTCACTCAGCGACCTGGTGTGGACTATGATGAGACCTTCAGTCCAGTTGTGAAGCCCGCTACAGTGCGCACGGTACTCTCGCTTGCGCTCTCGCGCTCTTGGCCTGTGCACCAGCTGGACGTGAAGAATGCGTTTCTTCACGGCACTCTGTCAGAGACTGTCTACTGCTCTCAGCCAGCGGGATTTGTGGACTCGAGTCGTCCGGATATGGTCTGCCGGCTCAACAAGTCTCTCTATGGTCTGAAGCCGGCTCCTCGGGCTTGGTATTCTCGGTTCGCCACGTTCTTGCTGACACTGGGGTTCACCGAGGCTAAGTCTGACACGTCTCTCTTCGTCTACCGCCGTGGGGATGAGACTGCCTATCTGCTGCTCTACGTCGATGACATTGTGCTCAGCTTCCAGTCAGCGGTTGCTTCAGAGTGTTATCTCCTCTCTGCAGCAGGAGTTTGCTATGAAGGATCTCGGTCAGCTCCACCACTTCTTGGGCGTCACTGTTGAGCCTCGCCCGTCTGGTCTTCTTCTTCACCAGCGGCAGTACGCACTCGATATTCTGGAGCGGGCTGGGATGACTGATTGCAAGCCCTGCTCCACTCCTGTCGACACTCAGGCGAAGCTGTCTGCTGATCTGGGTGATCCGGTGGCTGATCCTACTGCCAACTGGAGTCTGGCCGGCGCTTTGCAGTACGTCACCTTCACCAGGCCGGATCTCACCTACGCTGTCTAGCAGGTCTGTCTCCATATGCATGATCCTCGGGAGTCACACCTTGCTGCCCTGAAGCGTCTCCTCCGCTACGTCCGTGGCACTGTGGACCTCGGCCTGGTGCTTCACCGCTCGTCCTCAGCTGAGCTGGTTGTCTACACCGACGCCGACTGGGCTGGCTGTCCGGACACTCGCCGCTCCACTTCCGGCTACGCCGTCTTCCTGGGCGGAAACCTGGTCTCCTGGTCGTCCAAGCGGCAGTCGGTTGTCTCCCGCTCCAGTGCCGAGGCGGAGTACCGTACTGTCGCTAACGGCGTGGCGGAGGCGTCCTGGCTACGACAGCTCTTGGCGAAGCTCCACAGCCCGCTCGCCAAGAGCACGCTCGTCTACTGCGACAACGTCAGCGCCGTGTATCTCTCCACCAACCCCGTCCAGCATCAGCGGACGAAGCATGTGGAGATCGACCTACACTTCGTGCGCGACAGAGTCGCCATCGGCGATGTTCGGGTACTCCATGTCCCGACTACCTCCCAATTTGCTGACATCTTCACCAAAGGACTGCCCTCCTCGACCTTCTCGGAGTTTCACTCCAGCCTCAACGTAGCCGGTGGCTAGTTGTGGCTGCGGAGGGGTATTTGCCCTTTTGTACTCTATATGTTCTATCTTCTTGTCCAGTCTTGAACACCGCTGCGCCGGTAGTTCAGACTGCGGGAGGGTGTTGGCTTTCTTGTTGTCCAGTCTTGAACACCGCTGCGCCGGTAGTTCAGACTGCGGGGGGGTGTTGGAGTATATTGAGCCCATGTATAGAGGCCCATTAAGAGGCCCATGTATAGGTCTATATATACCCACCCACCTAGGGTTTGGAGGAATACATCAATTATTTCCTCTCTTACACTCCCTGTATCTGACGCATCTTGTACCCCCCACCGCTTTTTACTCACTGCTGATTTTTTTAATTGTTGAGGCTGGGTCTCAAGCTTGAGTCTGGTCCTACGCTTTTTGACCTTAGGACCTCCTTGAGACCCCCTGCTCTTGTGTATAAGGTTGACCTGAACCGCTTAAGACCCCCTCTTTTTTATCACACTATGGATGCCCTAATTGGTTTTGTTAAAAAAAAAGTATCGTGCTGGATATCCAAACAATGGCTTTGAACCTGATATCACAAGTTTTTGTGTTAAGCATTCTTAACTTGAGAAAGGAGCTCAGTTGGATATTTAGCCAGTTTCCGAGGAGCTACTCAAACTCAAGATGGAAAACTGGGTTTATATCTCAACTTTATCCTAGATTTTAGGATGTAAGCGTGTTCAGTTTCAAGCTCTTTCACAATCTTCCCCTAGTTCATGTTCTTAATACTAGCACTCAATAACTTTACTAAGCTTTGTGTGTCTTGTAGGGACATGTCGGGCGGCTTTTCATCCGATATGCGCAAGAGAGTCAAAGCATCAAATGGAGATATGGGGAAAATCTAGACGCTCTAATGTTAGGCCTTTTGTCCTGATGGTTGTTGGTTGCCATTAACCTTAATGAGTTCAGTGTGGCTCACTTCTATTGTTTTTTTGCTTCCCTCTTGCAGGTTGAATTGAGAGCATTTTGCTCAAAGCATTCTGCAGTTGGACACACCAGCTTAGTCAAGAACAGTAACCATGCTTCTGAACAGATTCCTACAGAGTCTGGCCGAAATACTACAAACCTCATCACCGGAAAAATTCCAAAACTAAGATTCACACGCAAAAACAAGGACAAATTCATGAATAGTGAAACCAGTACCTCTAGCTCTGGTAATCTGATCAGGGTCGAGACTATAGAGCAAGATGCTTTGGCTTATACAGTTAGAAATGCAAATGCTCAACCAATTCGAAGCTGGGAAACAGATACTGGGCATCCATCTGGTGGTGGGGACCGTATAAGAAGTTCTGGTGATAGTGCTGTAGTGCTTAGAAAGGTAACTGTTACTGATGTAATGCACAGTTAGAGCACATGAATTTACTTCCTAACTTTCACGAAACAAAAACATTAATCTCCGGCTGGTTTTGCAGCTAATTGACAGTGGAAAGGTTAGTGTTGGTGATATAGCATCTGAAGTGGGTATTTCTTCAGAATCCTTGGAAGCTGCTCTCGTGGTACTTCATGCACATATCTTACATATTTGCTATTTTAACTTATTTACAATCCATTTTGCTAATTTTCTGATTGCCAGGGTGAAACTACCACGTTTTCCCATGGTTTGATGCTAAAAATTATCAAGTGGCTCCAAAATTCTGTGCATATGCATTCTGTTCAAGGAAATGCTTGCAAAGGGAACTCGGTGGTGCTGCAAGATAACAATTCAGATGGGTCTGATACCACTGATACCGTTGATACGAAAATTCCATTGGTCCCAGCTGATGATAGAGACTCAATTGTTGATGTGTCGGATTCTGCTGTAACTGAGCCCACACTGACACGATCTAAAAGTATCAGTAAGATTCTGGAAGGAGATAACACAACATGTGCAACTGGTCTGACTATTTTACAAAATGGAAACAAGAATATGGTTAAAGATGGGGCTGATCTTGATTGTTCTCCTGCTAAAGAATTTGCAAAAGAACATACTCGAGTGTTCTCCCCAATTGGCAGCAAGGGTGTTTCAAAGCAAGAAAAGGGAAAATTGGTAAGAAATATGATCTATAAGCATTATGTGAAATATGACCTGTGAGCATTATGTAAAGCTTTGTTTCTTGCCTCCGAACTGGTTTTGAGCATGAAGTTTCACACTTTCACTGCATGGGCGACAGTTTCCCTTTTTTTTGTACATGGAAATTTGTTAGACTTTTCCGGTAGAGATTTGTAAGTAGGAAGACATTTGTTTTGTTGCCCCACTAGCCAGGTACCTTAAATGATATTATTTTTTGCTAAATGGCCAGTTTATTGCAATAGAAAGCTTAAGCTGCTTGTGATGGAAGGCCCCCCTTCTCCCACTTCCCCAAACCCACCCACCCCAACCTCCCTGTCTCTCTGAAAGGTGTCATATTTCCTATTTTATTCCATTGCAAATAGTTGAGCTGACCATAGAGAGAACTGATGGTTATAAGGGCTGCTCACCATTAGCATGTCTCCCACTTTTCTGAAGTTCTAGTTCTCCGATTTACCTTGTCTGCCAAGGGGTGTTGTGTTGTCGTTGTTTTATGGTCCTCGTGGCAAATAGTTGAGCTGACCATAAAGTGAACTGATGGCTATAAGGGCTGTTCACCATTAGCATGTCTCCCACTTTTCTGAAGTTGTAGCCCTCTGATTTACCTTGTCTGCCGAGGGGTGCTGTGTTGTCATTGTTTTATGATCCTAGCGAAGTAATCTTTCATCATGGATGCAATTTGATTCACATCCTTGTGACAGATACTGAACAACACATATGGAAATAAAGAATTTGGTACTTACATGGAGATACCAAATGAAAATCGAGGTAAAATATTTTGTGAACTATTACTTACGACTTTTTATTCCATTGATTTATCAAAAACCGCTAGGTTTCTTTTTGGGTTATCTTATTTGAAATAACAAATAAAACAAATGAATCACTCCACAACGAATAGCAAAAAACACTACCTTAGGCCTGTTCACTCGAAAAAGAAACTCTGTGCACGTGCAAGTCCTAACTACAAGGCATATCATTATTCACTAATAGTGACTGGTTGAAAAGGTTACCAGATAATCTTGGTGTCAACAATTTTTGGCTCCTGATTGTCCTTTCCCATTCAGGAGGAATCATCATACCAATGCTAACAGTCCTCATTTCCATGTTGGTAAATACTGCTATGTACAGGAACTATAAATATTCTGTGGCTAATAATATTTCATGATGTAAGATAGAGTTGCATGGAAGTTCCACCTTGTGAGCTGTGGGTGGCTTACTGCCTTATTTGTTGGGCTAACTCACCTCAGGGTTTTAGAGCCATGGAATTGGAATTTGTAATATTTCAGTTGAAGCCAAATTAAAAATAGATGAATTTGAAGACATAACATTTGCTCATGGTGCTTTACTTGGTTGACCAGTCCACTTAACTACTTAAGGGTCTTGTGAGGTGTTGATTTTTATCATTCTGCTTCAGCATCCTCTCTACTTGCACATTGCTGTGTTTTGAATATCAAGTTAGCTCTGATATTGTAGATATAATGACCATTGTTTCATTGCCCTTGTAGCATTCACTATTTCATTTTTGAGGGCTTCCTCAAATGATCAAGTACGCAAGCAATTGGTGTACTACAAATATTTGTAGTTGAAACTTAGTTCTGCAACCTAGAATGAAGCCCCAAAGCCAATCCTCAAGTAATCAAAGCAATTGTGCATTGAACTTACCTCCAAACTTACTAATCAAAACTAGTTTCATTGCCATGCATGTGCTACTGCTTCTGCCTGGTAGTGTACTGTCGTGCAGGTGTAAGGTCCATAACAGATAGAATGTTCCGAATTGCGATTAATCATAAGGAATAATACATCTTTTACGAACCTGGATCAGATTGATCTAACTCCTGGTCTTGTCAAGTGGAAGCCATGAGCATTATGCCATTATCTCCAATATTTGTTCCTATGTATTATTCTTCATTCATTTTCTGTTAGTTGTTCACACAATTTGTGGGTCTTACTATTATTATGAGCAGGTGTACTACTTGAAAGGAAAAGTGATAATTTAATTGAGGCTGTACTTGGCTCAAGCTCGAAGGAAGGAGTATCTTCACTTGATCATTGTTTTTCTCAGGGTGATCATGCTAGAGATGGTGAAAATTCAATTGAAAATGGCTCTGGCACTCCTCGTGGTTGTGATTCAAGTTGCTCTCATGGACAACCATTTTTCAAGTAAGTTGCACGTGCACAAGTATAAATGATCGGATATTGGTTCTTCTGCTGTTCACCCCTCTCTTGATGTATGCAGCTTTGATGATTCACATTCTTATATTCATCCCTTCATTAAGAAAAAAATATCTCATCATTGGGACATTACTTTCAATCAGAATAAGAAAGCTCCGAATCATCATGGTAAGTCCTTATTATTTCTTCTAAGCTAAATTTCTTGGTTTCAATTATTCCATGTTAATGTTGCAATTAGTATTTTGTCATGTCAAGCTTTGACTGATCTCACATTTTATGTCCAATGTTACTAGAAGAACCTTCATGTCCTCACAAGAAACTATCTGTCGATTCCTCTGAAGAACATGAGGATGCAACAGATACAACTGCATCATATAAAGTTTTGAAAGAAAAATCCTTGAGAGTTCTCGAGCATGCACCTGATGATGAAGTAGAAGGAGAGATGGTATACCTACAAGCTAGACTGCTTGACAATGCTGTTGTTCTGAAGCACAGATACGGTAAGTATTTTTCTCACTGTTTCTACTTTGTGCATCCTGTGTGCTCAACATACACATATGAAGAATGATATAATCTTTTGACTTCTTCATTGCCCGTATTCCAACCTTGTCTCACCTCAATACTGTGCGTGAAACTGTCCGATAAATGAAGTGCTTGATTCCTCAGTTTCTTCAGTGCAGTTGTTATTTCATTAGTTTCATGAGATAGCTTTCTATTTCGTTCTTGCAGAAAAATTGATAGCAAAGGTTGTACAGAATCTTTCTCGTGAGCTGGATGCATTCAGTAGAAGAAAATGGGACCTTATTTTTGTGAATCAGTTTCTTCGTGATGTTAGAGAAGCTAAGAAACGTGGGAGAAAAGAAAAGAGACATAAGGAAGCCCAAGCTGTACTAGCTGCAGCTGCAGCTGCTGTTGCATCCTCTTCACGGAATTCAACCATGAGAAAAGATGCAAAGGAAGATGCAGCACCTGCTAATCAAGAGGTTTTTGCTGTCTTTGATTTGTCAATTGAGAAATTACTATGTGATGCAGATCTCATGGATCTCACCTTTTTGTTTTGTGTAGAGTTCTCCAAAACTTGTTGCTGGATCTTCAAGAGTTGGGCAACGGACTAAAGATTCATTAAATTCATCCAACAGCAAAGTACCACCAGTTAACAAATTTGGCAGTTTTCATATGCCGATCTCCTCAAATGAAAATGCACTCTATTGTGATGTATGCATGCGAACTGAGACTGTCTTGAACCGAATATTTATCTGCTCCAGATGCAAGGTGCTTTGGATTTTGTTTGAGTTCTCATGTATTTTACTATATTGGGTTTAATAACTCGGACCTTTTTACCAGGCTGCTGTGCACATAGATTGCTACAGAAGTATGGAGAATTCTATTGGCCCCTGGAAATGTGAACTTTGTGAAGATCAAGATATTTCTTTAGAAACTTCAATCGCTAGTGATAAATTAGATTGTAATGGCAAAAAATTACCCTTTGCACGGTGTGGTATGTGTCATGGCACATCGGGTGCTTTTAGAAAAACTGCAGATGGGCAGTGGGTTCATGCTTTTTGTGCTGAGGTAATTATAGATGATAACCTCCTTTTATTAAATTTCCTTCTTGTTTTAAGTCTTATATTTTTTCAAATACTTTCACAGTGGTTGTTGGACACCAAGTACGTAAGGGGACAAGAAAATCCTGTGGAAGGAATGGTACACAGCTCTATCCATTATTGTGATTTTCTTATAGTTTTGATGTATTAGAATTAATAGAACATCTGCAACTGTTTTTGCTGTTCACTTGATGATAATTTTTATCTTATTCTGAGTGTTGTTGTAACATGTTATTTGTACCATATCATTTATTGGCTGCTCAACTCTATCAGGAAAGCCTTGTAGAGGGAAAGGATACTTGTTATCTCTGCCTCCGCAAAGTTGGCATGTGCTTAAGGGTACACATCATACATTCCTGCTTATCTAATCTAGACTTAGGAAACCAAACACTCTTGCTAAATTTTGTCTCTCCCAATATGCAGTGTAGTAGTGGGGACTGCCACATTACTTTTCATCCTACTTGTGCTAGAAACTCTGGTTTCTACATGAACACAAAAGGGTTTGGTGCTACATCACAGCACAAAGCATACTGTGCCAAACACAGCACACAACAGAAGGAGGTAAATCTGAGTATTTTTTAGTAATAGATCTCTTTATCTATGTGATGCTTGTTTTGCTCCTGACATGGGGCTGAAGGTGCATTTTATGCTCCATGTAGTCGTGTGTTGTTATAAATGTGTAATTACTTTTCTGGATATTTTTACGCAGGATGATGCGCAACGGTATGGACCTGAGGAGCTCAGGAACATGAAAAGGATGAGGGTTAGTATCTCTGATTTACTTTATATTGTTTTCCTTTGTTTGGTAACTTAAAAGAGTGTTTGCTCAATTACTAAAAAATAATACAAATGCTACTGTAGAATGTTTGAATACTCCAAGTCCTAGTGTTTGAAAACGTATATTTTGCTGACATTCTGCTTTATTTAAATCACTAAAGAATTATGTCCATTTCTGTTCTCCAACTATTTATACTTTTAATATTAGCTCCAAACAAGGGCTTTGTTATGCTGTGTTTGAAATGTCAATTTTCTGGTGATACAAGAGCTCATGATCAGTTATGTGGAGATCAGTCTGGCCGGGTTACGGGGGTTTACTCAGCTGGTTTGGCTGGGATTTCTTCTCAATGCATAATCGTGGGGCGTTTTTTCCCCCCATCAGTCAAGTTTTGATGTGGAGATCAGTCTGAAACTAATAAGTTATCCTTAGCTACCTTGTAAAAACCATGTGGTTTGCCTGTATCTTGTTGAATTAGCTACATACAGTTTTGGTCTACGTTATACCAACACCGCAATTATTGGGGCAGATCTCATCAGTTGTTACTCGTACACATAGGGTTTTTTTTCCTTATAAATCCTCCAGGAATCTGTACTCGTGTGACATGCAGTTCTACGTTTTATTTGTTTGGTTATTCCCAAGCACCGAGTTATGCATATAAGGATCCTTTTAGATTCTATCCTCCCATGATTTTCAAGGAGCTAAACTCATGGGAGACATGGTGTTTTTATGGCTTATGCAGAAAGGATTTCATACATATACCAGCAATTTCCTCGTAGATGCTTTTTTTGATATATATCCTGGTCAGAAGTTGCAACATGTTGTAGTTTATCTTGGGCAAGAAGGAGCAGTTTTAAAGTTTGTGTGCATTGGCTAGCTAGTTTGTGCAGAGTGGTTCATGTTTCCAGTGTGTTATTTTCTTGTCATCATGATTTATTACTGTTTGTTTGTTGGCTTGGCTCCCACTATGGTATTCTCAATAACTGTGGAACGTCCGTTTGATTAGATTGGACTAAAAAAGGTGATGGACGAGGTAATAGGTAGCCCCTTTTTTTTAGAAAATAGGATAAATTGGCAAATTTAGATCTGGTTGGAAATAAATGTATAGGTGCATCCACATGTTAATCTTTTTACATGTGTCCTGTTGCATGACGAACATAAATGAAATGTGAAAATGTATGTTCTATTTTGTAATGCAAATACATGAAATGTGCCTACTAGATTAGGTTTAAGCGGAACATGAAACATCTTCGAATCCGACAAAAAGCATTCCCATGATCTGAGAAACGACTCGAGAAGGAAATCGTAAGATCATTGATTTAAACTGAAAGCTTGATAACTTGGATGACACGCACAATGAATTCATTTATTCACCAGGTCCAGCGTATGTAGTAGTAGTAGTACAGGTTGGATGGTTGCCTAATCAACTGGATTACATGCCAAATTAGTTACTAGAAGAAAGGAATGAATCTTTCTTCTGTTGGAATGCAGCTGCTACGTACCCCAAGTGTTGCCTTGGTGCTGTTGTCAGACATGGCACAGTCGTGCGGGCCGTGATGCATGAGAGCTGACGGGAATGCCTGTGACACGGTACAGATGTACAATAGACATGTAGGCAGCCAGGCAACGAAACGTTACGCATGTACAGAATTATAATATGGTGAAGATTAGTAAAGCTCATCTCTAGCCAACCTGAGCTCTGCACAAATCAACAACGCACCAAAGCGAGCCTGACGAAATCATGCAAAGGAGCAAAGCGTGTTAGTCATGCGGTCGCAGGAGCACTTGGAGGAAGAAGCAGAGTGGCCCAGTGGATGCCAATTAGAGTATATTTGGGATATCTCTATAATAGGTAGGTTAGGATTGTATCCGGACTCTACCATACCGTAGGAGAGGCTTGCCCTCCAAGTCATGTACCCCAATATATACCGGCATAGGCCTCAATGCAATAATAATCCACGCATTATACAGAATTCTATTATTCTACAATGCCAACTCTTTGCGATGTCGGATGTGATCGTGTAGATGGAAACCAGGATAGTCGGTTATTTCTCTTTTTACGTTTAGCTAATCGTTTAATCTCTTCTAAAAATCAAGGGCTCAGATTTATTTGACCTCTTACCTCCTAGGAAGTAACGGAATACCTTAGTGACCCTTGTTTGCTACTTATTACTTATTTTAGTTGTAAATTGATATACATGAACCCTGTTACCAAATAGGCAGCCGAAGGGGTTACGTGTACAAGGTAATGTTTGCACAAAGCACCCTACACTAGGTGGAGAACACAGCACACAATATAATCAAACAGTTTTTATATGAATAATAGATCCAGGAGCAGGATCAATCCTTTCGGCATAATACTCAAGTTCATTTCTGTTTTGCTATCCGCATGATTCATTCATATCGATATACTTTGCTAACTCGTGGAACATCTAGGTGTAATTTCTGGGTGTCATTACTCACGACTTGAGTTTTGTTTTTTGAGAAGATGCCCCTTTTATTTTAGTTCTTATGAGTATACATATTATCCTTTTGCAGGTTGAATTGGAAAAATTGCGCCTCTTATGTGAGAGGGTAATTAAGAGAGAGAAGGTGAAGGTATGTCTAGATGGAAATTTTAGTACTTATATGATGCTGAAAGTTGAGATTATGAGTATATGTCTGTCATGCTTGAATTAGAAATACATCGTGAGACATAGTGTATTCATTCCCCCCCCCCCCCCCACTGAACTATCAACCACCCTTTGAATAATTAGAGGTGCATAGGCTAATTAGGGGGAGTTAAGGAGTAAGTGCATGGGGTGGATGTAGGTTTGGGACACTTCTTGGCCTTGGGCAGAGGGAAGTCATAGTATCCTCCACGGTGGCCCAATTTAGTTTCATAAAAAAACCCAGATGCTGACAGGCTGACACCAGTACGACATTGCGTTGGCACCTAATAGCTTCTTAGATCTTTGCGAAGTTCGCAATATCCTTTTTTTTAGATACAGGGCTGTAGTCCCTGCCTTTTCTGAAGGAGCGTGGGAACTGGGGTTAACCAGCTCCATTCCTCAGAGCTTGAGCAGCTGCACAAGTTTGCAATATCTGGTTCATGCGACTTCCTCTTTTTCTTATATTGCAGTTGCAGTTTTTGTTCAAAATACACGTAACTGTATACTGGGTCAGTTTTTGACTTGTACGTAATTCATTTATAGATATATACAGTGAATCAGAGAGGTTTTCATGTTATGATAAGGGAGGTGGTTGTCGTGTGTTGTTTCCTGTGCTCGGTGATTCAGATTCTGGAAACTAAAATTATTGACTGATAATCTGAACTTAAAACTGGATTTTTGGCATGTAAACATTAACCAGTTGTTCCAGTCAGCATATTTCCATCTGACATCATAGCCTAACACTGTTGTGTATTAATGTCAGAGAGAGACGGTTTTGTGTGACCATGACATAATTGCCAAAACAAAGGATAGTGTTGTTTTCTCCTATCTGGCATGCGGAGCAAGTTCAGAATCTGCAACTACTTCAGTTAATAACAGATCGTACAGTGGAACAGCGCAAAGATCTGATGATGTCACAGTAGATAGTACTATTTCTGGAAAGAAAACCATAAGGTTTTCTCTGAATAGCAGAGATGCTGAGAGAAATACAGCTGATAGCTCGAGGACATTGATATCATTTAAACGCAAGTTGAGTGAGAGGGGCTTGCATGCTGGTAAGCAACTTCCACAGAGACTAGCTATTACCTCACAGAAATTAGAAGATGGAGAAAAGAAGACATGATAAGAAGGTTTGTGCCTTTTTACTCCTCTTTTCTAGGTTTCTTTTCTTTGCCTCGCTGTGCTAATTTGTGGAGCACATAACTATGTAACAGAGAGAAATGTTTCAAAAGGAGCTTGTTATGACATCTGATCAAGTTTCTACACAGAATCAGCGCCTTCCTAAGGGTTATGTTTATGTTCCTCGAGATTCTCTATCTAAAGAGAGGCCATGGAATCGAAATACACAGCCCCATACTCCACAAGAGCCCGGTGGATAGGATCAGTTGTGATCAAGCTGGTTGATTTTCCCTCAAGGAAGGCTATAAAAACTTTCACAAGCTTGTTCTTTGCAACTGAAAACCACCAGCAGCAAGCAGGGCTGGCCAGTGCAATTGCCACAAGGGTTTCAGCCAAATAGTGATCTTTTTGGACCCAAGTTGCAAAATGGTGCAGAATTATTGTGCAACTTTATGGTATGGCACCATAACAAGAAGGCTTGGCCCCCCACAGGTAACTCGGATGATCAGCAATATGTGCGAATTGACCTGCCTGGGCGATACCAAAGAGAGCCTACCAGCTGTATATATGGGTTTTCATTTCTGAGCACATATTTTGTAAAATTGCCTGTACATACTTTCCTTTCGGATGCTAGTTTAGTTATGCAGGAGAAGAAAAGGAATTACCAATCCTTTTAGGTTGGGCAAGATAAGGAAATTACATTACATTGGTCCTTAAGCTTGGTTCAGGATAAAATGCAGTGGTGTTGACCCACAACATTGGACTTGGACAGAAGCGTCTACTTGATTGTTAGCTGTAGGGATGGTAGAAGTGCCCAAAATCAAGGTGCTGTTACTGCTGTTTGCAGACTAGGTGGTGGTAAGTAGTATCGTACAGGCTTATGCACTATGGCTTAGTTATTTGGTAGCTGGTGGCTTTCCGAGAGCCTTTTTGTTTTTGGGAAGTAGTGATTTCTTTACTTATTCCAAAGTTTAACTTTTTTTATTTCATGATAGCAGCAATGGGGAAATTAACTTGTAAGTTCTTAGGTTAATGTATGATAGTTGATTTTTTAGAACTTTTATATGGGATCCTGATATATTTGATCTGAGACAGGCGTTTTCTGCTTGCCGTCCAGATTGTAACGACTGGTAAAGCATATTTAATCATCTGTTCAGATTGCAGTGGTCCATATTTTCAATTGTTTTTTCTCTCTCTCTCGTAAAAACAGGGTCGTTTGTGCATAGCACATATTTTCAGTTGCTCGTTGTAAAAAGGGATTGAAGGCACCATTTTTTTTTCGTCTGTGGAGATTCTTGTAAATGACTGTTTGCGGGGATGCCAAGCTAGCGAGCGCTTTGTTATTCTTCTTGTTTCAGATGTTTCTGTGCGTCGTGCCGAACGATGTTTGATAGAAAATGTACGTCACGTGTCAGGCAATTTGATCTCTCTTATCCGTACTTGCACTTCTTTTTGCTTGCATCTGTTTGATCGGATGAAATCTTACGCTGTGGGACTGGGTGTAATCTGACGCTAATGGCGTTATGTTTTTCAAGATAGAATTGCTTTCAGCTTCCATCGACGTACATACACGAGCTCCTCCAGATGGTAAAATACGCTGAGGTCATTGTTCTAGCATGAAATGCCTGTTGCCTGGAGCGCTTCGTCTAGCAGCAGTCTGTACCTTCGGCCTGTCTCTCACGGACGGTTGCCCTTACACGAGGAAAAAGTCAGGAGGACCACCGCTGCCCTTGCAAAAGCAAATCATACCTAGTCCAGGACGGCTAGTGCGGCCATGGAAGCCGGAGGAGGAAAGGGAATGAAGGGAACGCCACCACGGAACAGCTTCTCGTTTTCCGGATGCGCGAATGGTGGGAAAGCAGGTGCCCCCCTCCCGTCCAGCCACGTACCCTGGCACTGGCAGGCGCGCAAGAAATCCCAACGGAACCTTCGGAGCACAGGATCAGGTGAGGTCGGTGGCCGTGCGACGCGACCCGGAGCTGTCGTGCGGCCGAAAGCCGCCGCTACAGCGCGTGGAGAAAAGCCACAGCGCTAGCTTGCAGGTACACCGGCTGCGTACGACGCAGCCAAAGAACCGGCCTTTCACGCGCAGGTCCGATCGTCAGATCACTCTCCGGCCCGGCCCGCCGAGCCACACCGGCACTGTCCGCCCTCGTCAAAGTATCCGGAGGCTTTTCCCGGACGCGACGGCGACCTCTTCTTTTCTAGAAGATCGGGCGGGGGATTTGGGGGGCACTTGCCGCCCGGCTCATGGGGGCCTCAGGGGTGGTCAAAAAGGCTCGGCCCGGAGCACAAGCGAAGGCCAGTTCGTCGTCCTCCGGCCATTGTTGTGATGCTGTCGGTCGGCGTCTCATCCAACGACCCCTGGCTGGGACCGGCGAACAGTGCCGGCCGGTAGCGGGACTGGAGGAGGAGGAGGCCGGGTAGCTTTTTCCCAAGGAATATTTGCTCGATAGCCCCGCTGCCGCTGTGGATGTGGATGGCGGCTCTCGCTCCGCCGGGCCCGGTCGCCGTCGCCGACCGCGCAACAGCGGAGGCGGATAGCCCCGCAGATTCGGTGGCCCGCGTGCCACTGGCTGGCGCTGCCTCCGGCCTACCTCCATCATCGACTCGATCTCGATCGATCGGCACATCCCTGCGCGGCTTGCTGCGCCGTGCGTGCAGCCGCGCAACCGCATCGCGTCTCGATGATGATTCGGACTCGGACGCCACGAGACAATGGCGTGCGTGCCCCAATCGTACAGGTCTGGAGTACTGACCGAGAAGAGATGACGACATGGCGCGCGCCGGGGGACACGTCCCGTCGCAGGTCGTTGGCGAGAGCGTGCTGTGCCTGTGCTTAGTCATTCGGGGACGAATGGGACGGGAGCCGTGCGCCCTAGGGAAGGAGAAGATGCCGGGCCGGCCGCAGCCCGGTAGCTTTCTTTCGCTCGCAAGCTAGCTAAGCGCTCGGCGTGCGCGTAGATGCTCCACGCGCTGGCACCAAATTTTCTCGACCAGTTGCTGAATGGACGCGACCTGAACTCCCTGCGCCGCCGCTTTCTGCCGGAGTTTTATTAACTTGGCCTCCGCCCGTATGGAGCTACCCACACTGAATCGAGCTGTTCATCATTCGTGGGCGGCATGGCAAGCTAACAACGCAACTAACTCTTTTTTTTTCCTGCCGGAAGGCAACGGTCCTGTGGTTTCTTGTACGAGGCGTGAAGTGCAGGTAGAGGTAGAGCCGTCGTCGTCGCCGAGCAGGAAAAGGCAGGGCGACATCGTTACCTGATTGGCTAGCTGCTGCAAAAGCTTCGAAACGAAACGCAGTTCGTAATGATGGATGATGGATGATACGCGAAGTTGATCGCAGGTCATTGCCACTCGCGACAGCATGGCGGGCTTTACTTTATCAGTTTTCGGACGTGGTGATCGGACGGACCAAGCAAAGTACCAAGGAAGGTGTACGTACGATTCAGTTCGCAACTGAGCCGGAAAGCTATCTTACGCGCAATGCTTCTTTACACGGGATATCTTATTTAAAATCAACTAGCTAATGCCTAATGGTCTCCACTCTCCACAGTTGACACCTACCTACTACTAAAGTAACTCTCGAGACTGCTCTGTGAAATAAGATTGACAGCTTGCGTGTCGCGTCGCCACACAACAGGCAAGAATGGGCCGGGCCGCATCTCTCTCTCTCTGCCTGCCCTGGCGTTGATCATGGCATTGCGGCATTGGCATGTTATGGGTTTACGAAAGTGATCAGGTGCTCTAGTCTAAGAGGGAGAAAAAATGAATTAGACAACTAAAAAATATTAACTTATGGCTCCAACTAGTTTGCAAAAAAATTTAGACCAAAATAAGCTATTTAGATGTGCAACTACGGTTCACCTTAGTGTAAAACTCTCATCCCAAAAGAATTTTGCAACCTATAGCCAATCCTAACACGATACTACACTAAGAAAGTAAAGGCACACAAGTTGTAATATGAAATGCGGAAGCTTAAAGAGGAGGGATGAGAGGAAGCGAACTCTCGACACGAGAATTTATCCCGTGGTTCGGATTGCCACAAAGACGCCCCTACATCCACGTTGTTGAAGCACTCACGAAGAGTATCGCTTCCCGGCAATCAAGTCGCTTCTGTGAACACAATTACGGTCACCTTGATCCTGATATCTACTAATGGAGATTGCCCACGAAGAAGTGGTATCCGCGCCCCGCACAATGTTGTCGACGCCGCTCCACACCAAGCCGGAGGGTCATTGACGTGCCTGCGAGCTACCAATGCTCCAAGAAGGCCGACACACCGAAATACAAGTGTGGTTCACTCTAGAACCAGCCACAAGGATCTCAACCTTGCTTGTTCACTCAATTAAGAGCTAATCTAGCACTCACACTTACAAAGCTAGTGCTAAAACTTAAGGATATGATCTCTATGCTCTTGGATAGCTTGGAGGTGTTCTTGGATGTGTGTGTGATGTCTTGGGACTGCAGCAAACTTCAAATGGTCGGGAGAACACATATATATAGGCCACCAACTTGAACTAGCCGTTAGGAGCCGTTGGGCACATTCTGCGTAGGCATCGGAACTTCCGGTGCTAGGACATCGGTTCTTCCGGTGACTAATAGCTTGAACTAGCCGTTGGGTCTTTCTGACGAGTTCTGCAGCTGAAAAATGGTACCATCGGAATATCCGGTGGTAGCATCGGAACTTCCGGTGCTAAAGGAATTTTCTGGGGTCAAAAACATACTATCTGGATAATAGTACGGGCATTGCACCGATGCCCTTTTTTTAGCATCGGAATTTCCGATGCTTATAGAAACCAGCTTAAAGGTGCTTCGTATTTTGGCCATAATTTGTTACTCCGAACTCCGATTTGGATGATCTTGTACTCTTTGGAAAACTTGTAAAATTCTCTACAAGATTCTGCTAAAGTCCATCTCATTTGACCAAATTTTGAGCATCAGAATAACCGGTGATAGGCATCGGTTCAACCGGTGCCACATAGAAATCAGCTTCTCCGTGTTTTGACCATAAATTTTTACTCCGAACTCCGATTTCGATGATCTTGTACTCTTTGGAAAGTTTGTGAAATTCTCTACAAGATTCTGCTAAAGTCCATCTCATTTGAATAAATTTTGAGCGTCGGTTAAACCGATGCTTATCGGAAAATCCGGTGCAGGATCATAGGAAGAACCGGTGCTACTGATTTTTACATAACTCGTCCAATTCAACATTTCTTTGAGTTTTTCTTTATGTTTTGCTTTGCTAACCCTTTTTAATATATTTTTGGGACCTAGAAAGATTCACTTAACAAACTTGTTAGTCCCATTAATTGCGTTGTCCCGATTAACAAAATCACTCAAAATGGCATAAATGTTGCCATGTTCGTTACTGTTTACACTCTACAGCATGATCTAGTACTAACAGAAGAAAGAAGTGATCATTCTCCGTACCACGACTCCCGTTGGCGCGTGGGCGATGGATTTGCTGCCCCCCACGCGCGCACCACCCATGCCGCGCGTGCCCCCGGCTGCGGCTGGCACCCGGGAAAACACCCGATCGAACAGCGCTGGCACGCCCAGATCGGCCAAATTCCCCCAGGCTGCCGACGTACGGCGCGTGTGCCGAGCCAGCAAGGACCATTTCTACTGGATTGGTACTGGGCTAGTATTACTAGCTAGGAGTAGCAGCTAGCCGGTGCGAGAAAAACGAGAAAAGAGCAAAGCGCGTGGCTCCGCGGCCCCAGACAAGTCCATCAAGGAATTTTCTCCTCGCACGATCTGGGGCGGCGCTCGCTGTCGGCTGCCGCGGGCTCCCGTCGCCCGGGCGGGGGCCGCCGGCCCGCTCCGGCTCAAAGAGCTCGCGCGACGGCGACGGCCACGCACGCACGCGTCCATCGTGCCCGCCCGCGTCGCCCTGCCTGCCTGCCTTATCTCCTCGTACAGGCAACCACACGGGTGGGCGTACGGGCCCCGTCCCCGGTGGTGGGTTCGCGAGATGCGCTGCGCTGGGGGCGCGCGGAATGGAATCACGCAACGCGGCCGCGAGGGCGACCACTTTCCACTTGGCCCCGCCGCCGGGGGATTATGCCGCCGGAGGTGCGGGTGCGCCTGCCTGCCTGCCTTGCCGTTGCCGGTGGAAAAAGGGCGCGGCGCGACGTCGTGTCTAGTGTGCGTGCTGCCTGGCCGTCTGCGTGGGTCGGGGGCTTGCCGGCTTGGCTGTTCAGGCGTAGAACGGCCGGGTTTTTCAGGGGTTTTTTTTTTTGCCTTTTTCTCAGGGGACTAGCCAGCTGTGGTTTGCATAAGAAAAGCGGCGTGAGGAGGGAAAAAAGGGGGATACGTGACTGCAATCGTGTAGATGATTGCGCTGGAGATGTCCCAGCAGGGGCATGGGTTCTAGCCTGGTGGCTCATCTGCATCCATATCCTGCGAAAATGGTGGTAGGAGAGGATGGATCGGATTGGCCTTGACATGATATCCATGTATAGTGCGCGAAAAGCAAAACACATTTCCTGCTTCTCCTGGAAATTACTGAATTTTCTTGCTGCATGTATCACAAACGGTTTCCTTATTAAATTAGCCTAGGAAGTAGATGTATCCGAACTTGCATAGCCCAAATCGAGCTAGCTAGTAGTTATTTAGGGAAAAATCCATTTTACACCTTTGAACTATCACAAAAATTCGATTTTCAACCTTTAACTATAAAGCCGGATAAGAAAAATTATCCAACTGTTGAAACCGGGCAAATTTGGCCCTTAGGTGGTTTCGAAAGTGGTTTTCTATTTTATAAGAAATAAAAATATTCAAATTTAAAGTAAAAATTCATAAGTAATTCATTTTAAATCAAAAAAGTACAAAATGAGTATAAAAGTTTTTTCTAAAAATGTAACATATCTATTGGTACATTACTTTTCAGTTATTCAGATTCAATTTTTTTATTTTCATAATATTTAGTTGCTTGTAATTATGTCTGTTGTTTTAAATAACTAAGATTCAAATAAAGTAATAATAAATAGGTTATATTTTTAGAAAAAATATGGTACTAGTTTCATATTTTTCTGATTTAAAATGAATTAGTTTTTTATTTTTTAAAGCTAATTAGAATTTTTATTTTTTAAAAAAATACAAAACCACCTTGGAAACCACCCAAGGGCTAAATTTGTCCAGTTTCAACTATTGGATGGTCTATGTTATTCGATTTGTAATTGAATGTTGAAAATTGGACTTCTGCGATAGTTCGAGGTGTAATTTGAATTTTTTTCCTATTATTTAAGAGCTAATCCATGGGCAGCGGGACTAGTCCGAGACTCGTAGCGGTTTACATGGATATATTACAGACCTAGGATTATATGCATTCGCCATCAGACAAAGTTTGTACAAAGGGCACGTCCTAATTTTCAGGTGTATTGTTTAGCTCTACGTGCACCTAGAAACTAAAAGCGAAGGCATAGAAAACTACTAGGACACATCATCTTGTGATCACCACGATGTAATATCAACAAGCAACCAAAAAAAAAAGCTTCGATCCAAAATGACAATCTACTCATGATGGCACGATGTCATACGTCCATTCGAGAAGGACACCCATTAGCTGCGCACCTGTTCCTTTCTCAAAACCTTGCTAGCAGAGCCGGGGTTACGTATCGTATCCGAAGTAGATCGAAGAGTGCGAGCTGAGGGAGATATTCTGTCCATGCGCTCATCTCGTTTGACGGCCTCGGACACCTAGAGTCCTGGCAGTAGCCAATGGAAGAACAGGAACAGAAATAAACTGATGTGGCCCTAACAAATCACTTCAACCTGACCCGCGCCGTGTCGCGTGGGGCTGATGATCAGGATGGCGTTCCTTCTGACAACTCCTCTTCGTGCCCGGCACATCAGTACATCACTACACACATCTGAACCCCCCCGGATAGATGCATCAGCACGCAAACATCTTGAAGAGAAGGTTGACATTACACGCGTCTATCACTGTTGCCCTGTTTGTATCGACCAAAAAAAAACTTGGGATCAGCAGTTCAACACTGATCACTGCAGAAATGCACATGTAGTCAGGTGCGCGGATCATAAGAAACGGCTCGAAGTGGACACCAACCCAGCCCGCTCGTCGTCCCGGAAAAGGAACCAAATGCGGAGGAATAGAGCAACTCCAGCAGACCATTATTTAAGTGACTAAATTTGTATTTTATTTATTTTACTCAAATTTTCATCTCCAACAGGGCTCCTACTTGGGTGACTAAAATGAGAGGATGACTAAATTTCCTCTCTCACCCCTCAATTTGGTCACCCTCTACTTAGACTACCAAAAATAGGATCTACTATTTTTTAGTCTATTTAGTCGATGCTGCTGAAATAGAGACTACATTTTGGATGACTAAATTTGAAAAGTGGGTGACTAAAATGAAATTTAGTCACTCAAATTTAATCACTCCACTGGAGTTACTCTTACTCCAACTCCAACTCCAACTCCAACTCCAACTTAGCCGCAGCGGCCAACAAACGGATAGGCCTGTTCGTGTCTGTCCGGCTAGCGACCGGTCCACCACCGTCTCATCCGCCGGTCGACCCACTCGTTCGCCAGGTCAATCGCTCCCGCCATCGTTGGGGGTGGGGCAGCACCAGCAGGCCACCAGCGCACCAGCCATCGATCGCAGCAGTCAACTGAAGCGCCAGCGCCAGCGTGCGGCACATCATCGATCGATCTTCCCCCACTCGCCGGGATCTCAATTCCACCACGAGCCACTTGTGGCGCCGGATCCGCCCGTGGCCCACGGGGAGGAAGACGACGAGCAAGGCGCGACGCGGCCACAGAGCGAGAGGTCGGTCCCCGGCCCTGCACGGCGCGCGCACCACCGCCGCCGGCGCCTCTCCCTCGACCCGCGGTTCCGTAGGTCACCCGTCTGCTCCCCACCATGTGTGTGTCCCTCCCCTTCCTCGGCGCCACGGCGTCCCCACCAGGATTTTTTTACGACCGGTGGGACAAAATTATCGCCACCGGTAGTGTTAAACCAGACCGGTTTGATCGGTTACCGAAAAAAACCGGCCAAATTCAAAATCCAAACCAAAAACTCATGTTCAACCGGTTCCTATCGACTAGCCGACCGGTTGGACCGGTTGCCAGTCGGTTTGAGTGGTAACCGGACAAATTTAATTTTTTTTCTTTTTTTGTTTAAATTCAAATGCCCGTAAAGTATACTAAATTAATGTTTGTATAACATGTTTTAGCCTAAATGAACCCTCCAACTTTTTTTACTACTTTTATATTGTATTTGTATACTTTTGTATGCACGCTTTTTTTGTTTAACTTTAAATGCTCGCAAAGTACACTAAATGAACAAATATTTAAAAAAAATTTGACACCATTAAATTCGTCGCAACTTGAAGTATTTTTAAAATTTTTTAAGAATTTTTCATTTTTTAAATTCAAATTTGAATTTTGAATTTGTGTCGGTTTAAAACCAGCCGGAACCGGAACCGGTCCGGTCCGTTTTACCGGTAACCGGTCGGGATTTTTAACCCTCGTCGCCACCACCACAACTGACGCGGCCGCAGGGTGCAGTGCCCGCCCCGACGCTGACACGACAACCGGCGGGTGACCCCGCCCCGTCAGCTCGCCGCTAGCTACCGGGTCGAGCTCGCCGCCCGTAGTGCGTTCTGTCTCAGCCGGAGCCGAGCCGACCTGCAAGTGGGCAAGGCAAGGCAAGGCTCTGCCTTTCCGTAGCAAAGGACGTACGTGCACTGGCACCCCCACTAGCCCCCTCCAGCTGAGCTCCGTAGCGGCGGAGTCCTATAAAAACCACGGCGAGGTGCCACGAGTGACGAGACACCGCGCACCACACCGAGGGATCGATTCAATTAAAAACCACCGCTTGGCTTGGCCTCTAGCGCCGGCGGGTACGAACGCCTGTACTTGCACCGGCCCGCGACGTCGTGGTGCGAGAAGCCAGGGGAGCGAGGCGCGGCGCGGCGGGCGGAGACGGCGGCGGGCGTGTCGTAGGACGGAGGAGCTGAGCTAGCGAGCCGCCGCCGCCATGCAAGGGGAGGAAAAGAGGGGGAAGGTGAAGAAGGGGTGGCTGGCGGTGCGCGTCGGCGCCGAGGGCGACGAGCGCGGCTTCCAGCGGTTCGTCATCCCCATCGCCTACCTCTACCACCCGCTCTTCCGGCGGCTGCTGGAGGCCGCGCGCGACGCCTACGGCTACGACTACTCGGCGGGGCCGCTGCGCCTGCCCTGCTCCGTCGACGAGTTCCTCCGCCTGCGCGCGCTCGTCGAGCGGGAGACGCAGGCGGCGCCGGCCTCCTCCTCCTCCTCCTCCTCGCACCGCGTGCACGCCGGCGGCCACGGGCACTACTCCCTCTCCCCGTGCACCCGCGCCAAGGTCAGCTCCTGAGATGGTTTGATCATCAGGATCGGAGGGCCTGCCTGCCCAGCTGCCCTGTGCCTAGTCGAGTCGAGCTCATAGTCACAAAGTTCCTGGGTCGACCGGGTCGAGGAACGGGGTCGAGGGTCGAGGATCGTCACTTTATAAAATTGTGGTACGAAGGGGTATACCTCTATGGAACGATAAATTATTATGTGGAACGCGACCCTGATTCATCGGGGTCGATATCTTCGGGTCCATGTGTCTTTATAAAAACAAAAACTATATATGTGCTACTAATGAAGAAATTAATCTAACCAAGCATATAAGAAACGTATAAAAGAGTACATTTAGACCATGCTACACGTATTCAGCTCATTTTCTAATAAAAACCACATCAATCCACTGTCCTTAACCTCCTTATCCCAATTAAATCTGCAAACAATGGGGCTGCGACCCCTTTCAAACCGGGACGCGATCCAACCTTGAATGGGACACTGATCCTCTTCGACCCCGACCCTCGAATCGGAACGACGTTCCCGGGACGTGGGACGAGGCATCGACCCCGAATCCTGTGACTATGGTCGAGCTCGGCTTCCATTCATCATGTCGTGCCCGCGCGGCGCGACAACGAGGAGTCCATGCCCATCGATCGATCGAGCCCGGAGGTGTAGAGACAGACAGAGGCAGTAGTTGTAGATTAGCCTGGGGATGCTTCCTCTGTGATTTCGAGTGTTGGCTTTTGCCTTCTCTTTTTTGCGTCTCATTTTGCAGATGCGCATGTACTGTATAAATAGATGCATCGATGTATAATTACTAGTTGAATTGACACTCTCATACAGATACAGCTCTTCACTGCTCCATTTGTTTCTTTTCCATCCTCGCTTCAAATCCCAGCTACTTCCATGGCGATGATGATCAGAAGTGCAGACTGCAAAAACCTGCAGCTACCCACCACCCATCGAGCAACAGCGCAGAAGCATCGATCAAGAAGGGAATCAGGAATTCAGGCATCGTTCTCAAATTGGGAGCGGCAACATGCATCAGGAATTCTGTGCTTCCAGACATCTTTTCCCTTTACCCCTTCCGGTCCTCCTGTCCTGTGATCCTGTCCACTCCCAACGTGTTGCGCAGCTCAACCATACTAATCATGAGTTCATGGCCTGTCGGATTCGGCTCCTGACTTGTCGGGGTCCCCTCTTGATCGGCCTAGTGTCCTCCCGGAACTTTCGGTTGGGACTTGCTCTCCTCCGGTCGATTCGTGCCGTGCCGTCGTCTCGTCCGGAGCTCAGGCCAGACGCCGACGAGGCGAGAGGAACGGAGGAGGGGACGGCAGGCAACGCGGCATCTCGCCGGGGGGTAGGACGACGCCCTCCCTTTCTGCCTGTACGAGAACTGGCACTTCAATCCCTACCACTTCGTGATTAGCGTGGCGTAATAGGGCATGGATCCTTGATTAATAGGCCACGCGTCTGGCCGTGGCAGGCAAACACCAGGTCGACACTTGCGCATGCATCCTAGCTCACGTCATGCATCGTCAGCTCAAGCGCGATCAATAGAACAATTCTCTTCTGATTCCAACTGTGCAGTGGACACACTAGAAAACTTTTCAAAGGGCACAAGCAGTCTACCTTGAGCAACTAATTAACATCTGGGTGCCACTGTGTATGCAAGTCAAGTTGGTTTCTAGTAGTGCAGTGAAAAGCTGAAGCGAGATGAAGTCTCTAGCTCTCTGCATGAAGCTATTCCTATAAAGTGATCTATCACACTGTCAACTTGTACATCCCCGTACCAATAATCTACTCATCTCACTGATAAAAAAATTCACAAACACCTCGTCCGTACGTATGCGTAGTTGAGCCCCCTTTTTGTAGGATTAAACACTAAACAATGATCGGATGAGATTTACTAGCCCAAGAATCACCCAAGGTGCAGAGATCACTCGCTGCTCCCCCAATCTTCTAACCCCAGCTTTCAACTCCAGCACGAGTCAAAGTGCTCGAACCCGGCTCGCCCGTTCGCCCCGGGTCGCCTTCTTTGCCATGCTCTTTTAAACTTGCTTTGTTCGAGCTTTTGCTTTTGCCAAAGAGACGATAATGGCCTCATTTATTGGTGCCACTAGCTAGGTTTCGGTGGTTTCTATCCAAGACGGAGGTGGATACTGATCTTTCAGACTTTCACTCCCGACTGGGCAAAGCCATGCAGGGTAAAGTAGTCATCAGAAGAGGTGACACCACGAGCTGCTTGTTTAGTTGCCGCTGCTGCCCAAGTGGAGATCGGAGTTTGGGGACCCCCGGCCGGCGTAGCCAGATGCCATTGGGCGGCCAGTCTTAATCCGGGGAAACGTATTTCTCCTAGTAGAGGGCAGAGACTGGGATACTCTCCGGCTTCAGGGAAGCTTAATTAGGGGGGCCAAGCCAGTGACGTCCCTCACTCTATAGTTGGCCATCGGGCCCAAGGCCCGCGGGCCGGCCCACGGCCCGACTTTTTGGCTCGATATGAAGTTAATCGGGCCTGCACCGAGCCAGCACGATCGTCGTACTATGCCTGGGCCGAAGCCTCGGCACGTGGGCCGACTCGGCCCGGCACGAATAAGCCTCGACCCAACCAAGCCTGTGGGCCAGCCCGAGCACGAGAGGCCTGCTAAGACCCATGAGTCCGATTAACTTCATGTATATGTATTTGAATGTGTATGTGTGAATAAAAGTGTTTAAATTTGAGAATATGTTAAGATCTCAATAATTTTTTTGTCAAATTTGAAATTTAATTTTGAGATAATTCTGCATTAAAGAAGGAGTTAAATAGTTACATAGGCTCACGGGTGGGCCCCGCCCACAGAGCTCGTATAGGATATCGGGTCGGCCCGACACGAATAATAGGCCTTCGGGCCATGCCTGGGCCGAGACCTCAGCACGTGGGTCAGTCTGGCCCGGCACGAATAAATAATCGGGGCGGGCCTAATCGTGATTGGCCATGCCAGTTCAGGCGGCCCGAATGGCTAACTATACCTCACTCTCAACGAGAGCGCCACCCAGGAATCAAACCGGGCACCTCTCTTTCGAGAGGCTGGCTTCTATCCTCGCTCACCAATTTCTACTTAGTACCACTCGCAGCTTTTAACGAAATCTTTACAAATATTTAGTGCTAACAGTGTATCGTTAAGAACCATGTTGAGAGGTTGGAGGGGGTGAGCAAATAGTAGCAAATGCATTATAAAGAGGACAATTTTAAAAAGTGATTTATATGGTGAAATGAAATGAGTGATTGATGCGGTTGTAGAATTTGTAGGATTTCTAGGATTGCATAAGCATAGTTACTTATCTAAAGAAAGTTACTTATATTGTGTATGATGATATATACTTTTAGGCTAGCTGGAAATGGTGTGAGCGTTGTGTGTTGGTGGGGAATGAATTTTGTGTTGCTTCCATTTGCATTTTTTGAGAAATATTTATTTAGATCAATGAAAAAGAAATGGATTGTAAATGCGAAGAAACTAAATATGCTTAATATTTATTTGGGTGATTCTTCGCTCCTCCGCGTCTGATTTTTTATTTTTCTAACTACTTATTGTAGTCCCAAGTGTTTTGGGGGCTCAGACAATGAAGACATCTTCACCGGCGATGGGGATCCCAAGTGTGTCATGAGGAGCGGTAAAACAAATCAAAATAAGAAGGAAAAGAAAGGGACAATGCAAGCGACCATGAGGGACGGCTGGATCTAGATATGATAATGGGAAAAGATTTATCAAGATGTAGGGGAAAATTCTCGAGTGCGGTATAAATGGTTCTAAAATACTCTATTGACCTAGCTTGGTAGTGCTCTTTAGCAATGTTTTTTGGTTCTAGGATTATCTGATATTAGATTTTCTTTTTTGGTTATATGTTTGCTTCTGTTCTGCTTAACATTGCTTGCACTATCAATTGAAAGTTGAGGACAGTTATCATCACCATAACCAGTTGCGCTCATACATACAGTGCTGAGTTGCTCATCATCATCATCAAGTACGTTGATGTAATGTAATGGTCTACAGCCAACACGTACGGCAGCACGACCGCACGAGTCTCCCGTACCGTACGGGAGACTCCGACGGCAAGGCTGGCCAAAAAGGAAAAAAGAGGATCGAGGAAAAAAAGAGGATCGAAATCATCTGCCGAACCACATCGTTGTCACCGTATCCAAGTACTCCAGGTTAGGTTTCGTGCCGACGCGCATGCACTAGCCACTAGCACCTCCGGACGTAGGTGCTGGCTGGCCGGTGTAGCTGCACTGTAGCTAGCCTTTCGTGTCACACAGCGATCCTTTGGAATTCAAGGTCACGCGTGTGGGCTCTCTGCCCTCTGCTGTGTGTGAGAGAGAAAAGTTTGGTCGTGACACGAACACGAATACTACTTGGCCAGCGTTCGTGCTCGTGCTCGACCGATTCCCCTCGCTCGGTCGCTGCTCCTCTCTCGCCCTCACCCCGAATTCGGATAACGACCACGTCATTGCGGCGGCATCTTGGTGCCGTAAACGCACTTGCCAAAGCGTGCTTATCACTCCCTATTTTACGAAGAAAATTCGTGATGGGCAGCAGGATTATCTTATCGCTCCGTCTTATTAGCAGTAGCGTTATTCTTCAGAAAGCAGATGGCCAGGCTCCGTCGGATATTCTTTGCGTGTCCCGGATTTGTGTTCCGGTCTGAATTGCCGATCGTTCGCCCCCGGACCGATTTCAAGTGGGAGCGGCGCATCTTCCTGGGCCACAACAGCTCCAGAGCCTCCAACTCCCAACCCGGCCCAGATGCTCGCGAAATGCGAGATAGCGAGGCGCACCTGTGATCTGTGCTGAAAGAGCAGAGGCATCTCACTAGTCCTGGCCCCAGACTGCTCAGCTATGGTCATGCTCTGATGAATACTTGGCACTTGGCAGGAACGTGCCCCTATGAACTGGCGTAGTCTGCAGGTCAAGGACGTCCAGGGAAAATACGCAGATCAGCATATCACATATCATAGAGTAGTAGTTTTATACTGTGCTCAGAGTAAAGCTCGACCAGGTATTTTGCCTTTTCTCCTTTTCTTCCTGCCTTGGTGGCTTGGTCTCTTTGGGTTTCTAGATCACAGATGAGCATGGGGATTGGTTCGACGAATAACCCATAGTGCAAGCAGTTGAGCCGTCGCCGAGGAATTTCTTCTGTGGAGCCGGCAAAACAAGGCAGTTCTAGAAAAAGCAGCTTATCCGGGGTCGTCCCATGTGATCAGAGAGGATAAAGATGCAGTTCTTGGATGGTTTGCAGAGAAGAGCAATAGCAACCACTTTGCGCATCACAATAGGGTACCATCTTTGATCTTTGTGCAAAAGCTACAAAGATACATCTTCAGAGATGCTGCTTAGACACAATTGCTTGCGAAATAAAGTCAGGACTCGGGGTAATGATAACCATTGGCGCTTCAAAAGCATTGCCGTCATCATACCTCTCACTTGCCAGCCTAAACGAGGCTTCCAGTTTACTACACTACGGGAGGTGCAACAAAGAACTCTTCACATGGTGATTCACAGCTGCAAGTAGAAAACTAGGCAAGAAACGAAAAAAGATAGAATACGACGTGGTTTATCCATCAAAGGAGCTTCTGAAACGCTTCCAGCAGGGCCGTTTGCCGTAGAGACTTTAGGGAGTGTGAAAGACCCTCCTTGCACTGGCGAGCTTGCTGAGCCTGGTTCGGGCATGATTCCACCAGCTTCTGCAGGTCCTGGAGCTGATAGCGGAGGAAGATACGTCGAATCATGGTTCACAGTGGTAGGCGGATCAGTCAGCGCAGGAATTTGATGTGGTCCTGCATGAAGAAACATTCAGAAACAGGAAGTGTATCAAAGTAAAGCTGGCATGCTGACCAAATGAATGAAATGGGATAGCACATCATCATAAGCAGAACAAAATGAAACAAATGGTAACCATGAACTGAACATATGTTTGCGGTTTGCCATTCTGCAAATTTACCAATGTTCCAAGTTTTAAAGACCATGCCACAGGTATTGAACAATCTGACTAGTTCATGCATTCAATCATAAACCATGTGTCTGTTACTTCAAGGATATATTTTCAAATGAACAGATGGAGCAAGACAGATATTGTAAATATCTGGACACAAATGGTTGTGAGCCTTTGACAGATATAATGTGTATAGGTATCACTGCCTTGGCACCCAATTCCGCAGAGACAGTAACAATAATTACCTGGACATCTGGGTTGGAGACCTGCGCTTAGCCTGACAAGAAAAAATAAGTTGTAAACTTGATACTAGTAAGTGGGAACATAATGGAAAACAATGGGCAACATGTTGCTTACGATGTAGTAATAGTTTCATTAACAAAACCTCCATAGTTGCAAGAAGAAACATTGCATCCTGCACCGGTTGGATGGGTGCTCACATTGCCAAGCATGACATTGCTGTTAGGACACTGCATGCTTGGACACGATGCAGATAATGAAGCTGGTGTGCAATATAAACTGACAACAGAAAACAGGGATAATGGTCCAAAGTTCAATTCAGCAGTAAATCAAAGAACAACAGAAAATAATGAAATGATACTAGCTAAAATTTACTTGAGACTGCCTGGTCCACAGCTACATTGCACACAGTTGCCAGCAGTAAGAGCATAGGTTCCATTTGCTACAATCAATCCATGGTCTGAAGCAGATTTTGGAAATGCAGATGCACATGCTGATGCAGAACAAACAACCACCGTCAGAAAAAATGTTGGAAAAGACTGATGTTAAGAAAGAACAGAAAAAGCCTGCTACGCTGAACCAGTTGAACACAAGGGGGTGTCCACTAAACATAAACATGTAATGAATTACAGATCATTCACCACAATGCGGTGCTTATACTTTTTTAATGGGCACATATGACATATCTGTGAAACTCAAGGAGGGAATGGCAAGGAACAACTGGACATATCAACATTCAGAATAATATATTGCATATATTTCGAAATTAACATTGCTAAAATTATGACAGTAGGATACCATGCATCCATTTTGGAAATTGACAATTGATATGTTAAGAAAACCTTTCCATTCACCAGACAATCAAATTACAGATACATTTCGATCATATTATTCTGCTCCTGTTGATTCTTACTGAGATGTGAAATGCTGTAAATTTGGTAGATGTAAGACTCTGGAAACAGGTTTTGCTCTGCAGCAAAATAATCAATATAATTGATGGATTCTGGGCCATATGAATCCGTTAAAGACTGACCGAACTCACGTTATAAAAAAATTAGCAATTCAAGATACTTTTGCGAACTCACATTAGGGTCGTTAATTAGTTCTTCAGAACATAAAACGCTGGCCGAACAATCTAGCCTTGTTCGCAAAGATTGACTCAAAACTATCCAATGCAACGAACATCTTCATCATCCAATTTTGTTCCCAGACTTGCATCGACCTGAAAGGCTTAGACTACCTAATTCCAAATCTGTTGTGTTGTGTCCCAATGACCAGACGCACATTGTGTATGTGGGCGTTTCTAGTAAATTCACACTACATGGCCTTCCAACGTCAAGTATATACTGCTGCCATTTAGTAGACCACAGCAGTTCAAATAAACAGGCTAAGAAAAGACGATCAAGTTGCCTATTTGATCAGACATTAATTAGTCAGGGATTACGTACTATGTACTACCTGGCAACGGGATCGCGAGAATGTCGCCCGGTGCGGCCACGGGACTGCCCATGGCATTGACATTCATGACGTCCGTGACGGTGGTCTCGTAGCTTGCGGCGATGGCTGGCACGGTGTCCCCGACCTGCACGACGTATGAGAGGTACATGGCGGGCAGGTTGTTGTCGGAGGAGTTGAAGCAGACGCAGGGCAGGGGGATGACGAGCTTCTGGCCGGCGTCGAGCGGCGCGTCCGGGTCGGTGGAGGCGAGCCCGTTCTCGTTGCGGATCTGGTCGGCGGAGGCGAGCCCCGCGAAGACGACATCGGCGACGGTGGCGAGCGTGTCTTCGGGGCGCGCGGCGTAGCGGACGGAGACGGACTTGCGAACGCCGTCGGCGCAGGAGCAGCGGGTGGGCACGCGCACGAAGAGTCCCATGGGCAGGATGCGGTGCGCGGCGCCGGGGTCCCCGAAGTCTAGCGCGTTGGCGGCCAGCAGCGCCGCCGGGTCGGCGGCGAAGAGCGCGGCCACCTCGGACACCTTCATGTCGGCGTAGAGCGTGTAGCCCAGCAGCGCCTGGCAGGAGTCGGACCCGGAGCACGGCTCGATCGTCGTCTTCGCCTCCGCGGCGCCCGGCGCCAATGACACCACCGCCACCAACACCGCAGCCGCCACCGCCATCACGAAGCCACGCAGCTCCGCCATTCCCGAGAGAGGCTAACCTCGGGGTCGGACTCGCGGGTGCGAGCTTGGACTGTGGAGCGCGACTACTCCTACTCTGTGGGCGAGAGCAGAGAAGCTTGCCAGCTTGGTTTGTAGGCCGGCCGGTCTGGGGCGAGGCGACGCGGGGCCAGCATGTCAGCGATATGTAGCAAAGGATGCGTCGGTGTCCAGTGTGTAATGGCGGGAGGGGAGTAGGGGAGAGGATCAGAGGAAGGTGTTGTTTGCTTTTGGCAGCACTGGGAATCTGTGCCAAGCTAGGGGAAGAGGGAAAGGTAGCAGAAGCCGCAGGTCTTTCCTGGCGGGACTCGCTGCCGTCGAGGAGTCATCGATGACCGATGGGACCGGAGTTACTACCTGGGTCGGGTCGTCAGTGACTGTGTTTGTAGGTTCTCGATGAGAAAGAGGGATTCGTCTTGTTTTTGAAAAGAGGACGGAGCCACGCAACGGTCGGCGGCGAGCGGAGAAGGGGCAGCGAGGTGCTCTCGGCGGTTGCAGCGGCTCGGCTGAGAGCGGAGCTGCGTGGGGCGTGGCAGGCCGGACCGCCGGAGGTGGGGCGACGCCTGCCTAGACTGCCGTGCCGGCTGACCGAGATCGTCTCCATGGCAACGGCCGGAGGTGTGATCTACAACTTGGGCCGTCGTCGAATGTTTCGAGAAATTTTCAAGTACACGGCCTTTGTGTGAGGAAGCCCAACAAAATGCACAGGCTCCGAGCACGGCACGGCCCGCAGAACGTTAGTCAGAAATAGCGAGCCGCTCAGGGCACGGAAGGTGTGGGCCTAGAATCTTCAGATGGCCCATCGCCTCCCCAACGTGAGGTATGCGCATGGGCCGTGTCCGTGCCAGAGGATAGTGGGCCGGGCTGAGGCCTCAGGAAGATATACTCTTTTTTATAGGAAAAAGTCTGTTTTTGCCTCCTCCAACTTTCACGAAAGTCTGATTTTCCTCCTCCAACTATAATACCGGACATATGGCCTCCCCCAACTTATCAAAACCGCACAACTTTCCTCCCTGAGTGGTTTGAGACTGAGGTGATAGTGTTTTTGACAAATCTTTTTATTTTTCATACGTGCAATTTTAGAAGTAACAAAGTATCACCTAGAGAGCTCTCAAAATCATGAAATTTCACAAAACACTAAAACAGACCATGAATAACAGTACAAATTATTGAAATTTTAAAAGGAGGCATAATAAAAAAAATTCAAATTTTTATGGTACCCAAATGATTGGTATCTTTGTTTGGCACATGCTATATACAATATATATACAACGATATCACATCAACAAGGTTTAAAAGGATACACAAATATAATGTTATCAAATTTTTAGCAATCATTTTGGTACCTAAAAATTTAGGAAAATTTTGGATTCTATGTCCATTTTGTCGGTGTCCTGACCCGGCGGTCCGGACCCAACTAGTAATGCTGCGTGATTCCTCGTCCCAGATGTTGATGCAAGAGGCAACACAGTAACACACGGGTTTATCCTGGTTCCGGCCGCGGGGCCGTACGTCCAGCAAGGGGGTGTGCGAGGGCACTGTATTATCTTGCACCGGAAGTGCTTGTAGTAGGGGGTACAGGCGAGGCGAGAGAGGGATGGAAGCTCCCAAGTCTCTGCTAGATGAGAAGTTGATGGAGGCGAGTGCCAATATCGGGTGCTCAGTGGTGCTGAGTGTTGCGTTCTATCGAAAATGGTCTGATCGCGCGACCCCCTTAAAGGAAGCCCGCCTCCTCCTTTTATAGACACAAGGAGGGACGGTGTACATGCGTAGGGGATCGTGGAAGTCGTCGTCTTTCCCCCGAATCGCGGGGGTGCAGTGGTCGAGCACTGTGGGAAGTACACAGTGGGGCATGGCGTCGGACGTGGCAGTCGTCCTGGGTATTGCCCTTGGTCTTGCGGAGATCGCGCTGGCGTCCGGCTAGCCCCAGCAGGCGGCGTGGTCATCGCTGTAGGGTGTACTGTCTTCCAGATGTGGCGTGGCGGCGTTCCGTGGGCCATGCAGGCCAGGGTTTGGCATACATATGTGCGCCAGCAGTAGTGGGGCACGTGGCGGTCCCGGACACCCCCCCGGGCGGAGTGCTAGCGCGTGCATTAAGGGGGTTCGGGAGTCACGTGGAGGTCCCGGATCCCTCGAGGGGGGAGGTCCGGGCCTCCGGCTGCTAATGCTGAGCATCCCTTCTTGGGGGACACGTGGCAACGCCGGACCCCTTCCCAAGTAGGGGACGGGTCCGGAGCCGTAGGTGCGGTGAGGTGGAGTCCGGACAGCAGGAGTTGGCATAATAGTAACAGGAACTATGCCGAGCACGTCTCGTACCGCGTCGCAGGTTCCCACAGTGTTGCCACAGCGTCCGGGATGACGGAGCAGTGACCGGAGTTGACAGATGGGACTCCGGTCACAGCTACTGTGGGGAATGACGGCCTGACGCCGTCTGTCCTGGGCGCTGTGGAGGAGTGGTCGGCATTTAATGCCCCCATATGACGGGCAGGTGAGCGGAAGGGCCGTTTGTCCTTTACGTTGAGGGGTGGCCTCGAGCGAGACGGAGATGATTCGCCCTGCTCGAGGGTAGGTTCGCTACCCTCAAGCGAGGCGGAGATTATTTGCCTCCTCGAGGGTAGGTTCGCTACCCTCGAGTGAGGCGGAGACGCGGGCGCGGTCGAGGGTCTCAATGGGAGCCCTCGAGCGAGACGGATATCACTCCGCGAGTCCAAGGGGGGTGCGGATGGGCCGCATGCTGGGCCTCTTTGAGTCCTTTCCTTTCTTCCAGATTGGAAGGAGGCCGTAGGCCTTCGTGGGCTCAGTTGCCTAATATGTGTTTGCGTTTTTAGAGTGATTTTAGGACCCTGATTAGGGTGTCCCTAATCGTGGTCCCCGACAGTAGCCCCCGAGGCTTTGGTCGAGTCAAGGGATTCGGCCAAAGGTTATTTCGGCGATTTTACCCCTTGACATGATCGAACAGTGCTGCGCTCCTGCCAGGCGCACCCGGGTGCTGGCCCGGCGGATGTGACAACTCGTCTGTCGGGGTTGTGCGCCTGCGGAGAGAGTATTCCGAGGCGCGCACCCCTTTTTGTTTTGTTCAGGGACAAGACACGTCAGCATGCTGAGCGAGCCAGGGCCACGATGGCGCCTGCTGCTCTGCAGCAGGTGCTTTTGCCACGCTGTCCCACGTTCAGGGTTTCGGCCCCGCTTCCCCTGGTCGCCTTGCGGCGTGCCGTTCGAGGGCAGTCGGCCAGCGTCGAGGCTGCGCTGCTCAGCGTCCAAGGGCTCAGCATTGATTTGTCCCGTCATGTCTCAGCATGGTAACCGAGGGTATCTCTCGCTCGCGGGGAGCGGCGCCGTCACGGGCGGGCCAAGCCTTCGCCCTTCGACAGGCTTAAAGCTTGGCGCCCGACACAGCTATAAATAGGGGTCGTGGGATTTTCTTTCCTCTCCAACTTCCCTACTCTTACTTCTAGCTTTGCCTAAGTCTCATAATGTTTTCCTTTGCCTTTCACGACCGGCCCCCAGACGGGGTGGCCTGACTTTTTTAGGTTTTGATGTTAGAAGAATGCTTGCGAGCGACGGGGGAATGCCGGAGAGGGCGTGCGCACCATCCCTTAGCTTCAGTGGGATCAGCATAAGAGCATTGGGCCCGTGGGGTCCTGCTTCTGCGATGTCCCTTAGCCTGAAGGGGGATTGAGACGCCTGACCATGGCGTTGGTGCCAGGTTTGGTGGCCGTTCTTCGCATCGTCCCTACTGGCGACGATGTTGCTCTCGGGGAGATGGTGTGGAGGGTGCTATCCGCCAGCTTGACCCCCCGCAGGGTCTTCGGTGGAGGAGATGCTAGAAGAAAGCTTGCGAGGAGGGCATCCCTCTAGACCCGTGTGGTCTGGGGGCTGTTCCTCGCAATCCCTAGCAGCCTGGCCGTCGCGCCGGCCAATGGCTCGGTGCTTTTCATCGTCACTCACTCCTCCCCAAGACAGGGAAAATTGCCACGCAAGTGGCAATGCGTTTGTACTTTTTGACGGCTTTAAGCCGGTAACCCTTTGTAATCTTCGTTCGCAAAGATCAATGAAGTCTCCTTCTCCTTCGCGGACAGGATGACCGAAAGTGTATGGGTGGGTGCCACCCCTGCTGGAGATTTTGGTCCTCGAATGTGTGAAGTTTCCTCCGTGGGGGCGCGTCAGCGCACCCACGGGTGTAGCCCCCGAGGCCTTGGAGGAGTGTTTGCACTCGTCCAAGGGCTATAAATGTTGCCTCGCTTGGTTGCTTCACTGAGGTGGCCGCCCAGCGTCTTTTTCAGCCGGCATCGGTACTCCTTTCAGCCGGCCTCGTCATTTTTCGTGCTGGCGCAGCGACCCAGTGTCCAGCTTAACCATCTGGCAGGTGTGCGTCAAGAGTGGGAGTTTTGGTTAAACACACGGAACTTTATAATCGACGGTCGTCGATCCATTCGAGGGTGCGGCCTGAGCTGCGGTGTGCGAGGAGCCCCCGAGCCCCGGCCTATGTAAAGGCGTTCGGGGAACCCTCGACTTTGGTTACGGCCCTCGTCGCCCTTCCGCAGGGAGGAGGGGTGAAGTGCACCATGCTACCCATGCCCAGGCCGCGAGCTATGGCTGCTTCGGTGAGCTGTTATCGGGTAGTTCAAGTGGACATCCGTGCCCCGTTCGATAAGGGTCGGCTCGTGGTCCGTGGACACGTCCCATAATGCGCTCGAAAAGGTTCACTAGGCGGGGCTCGGACTCATTCGATAGGGTCCGAGGGTTCGATGCTCTCCCTCGATGGGATCCCCCTGCCAGGCACCCTCGACTGGCCTTGAACACTGCGTAGGATGTCTCGAACTCCGCGTTCGAGGGTATCTTGTATGGCACATCCATGCAGTCCCTGACTCTGGCGATCTGGGGCACCTGTCGAACCCTCAACGGGCCAGGCTTCGAACCCCTAATCAGTAAGGCCTCGGAATAAGGTTCCCTCGTGGGTAACGAGCCCCTGAAAGGAATATTCCGTCACGATCCGCGAGTGGCGCGGAGTCGCTGGTCGTGCGCGCGGGTCTTCCGCTGGTCGTGTGCGACGTGGCCCGATTCGTTCGGTGCAGTGCGGGCGCGCCTTTTTAGGCGGCTACCTCGGGTAGACGAAGCGGCGTGGGCGGCGGCTGACAGATGGAATAGCGTAACCGTCGCGCCGTGCCCATCGGTTATCGTGCCATAGTTATTGCCGAGTGCGTGCATGGGAGACTCCGCGGTCATAGGGCCCAGCCATCGGCGACGGCAAAATCTACCGCATTGAATGCGGCGGATTCGGGCCATGGCGGCGTATCCGCACGTCGTGGTGAAATAAAATCAAGAAAAAAGGGGGGGTCGTTTGGGCTCACCTGGCCATTTGCCTTCATCTCCCTTGCCTTCTCCACCTCCCCTGCATCCTGAGCCCACAGCCGAGAGCGAGAGGAGGAAGAAGGAGAGAGCGAGAGCGCACCTTAGGCACTGCAGAGCTTGCCTTCACACATCCCCCTGTAATTCGAAGCAATGTCGGATGTCCGGGAGCCGTTGCCGTGGGGGAAATCCACTACCACAGAAGCGGTTCTGGAGAAACTGGTCCCCGACCGGCTGCTACCGATGAACATCAGCTCGGAGCGGCCGGCGTGGATTCCCCCGCGGCTGGAGGAGACCGAGCCGAATCCCCCCGAGGGCTACGTCGTGAGCCTCGTGCGTCTCCACGAGCGGGGATTCGGCGTCCCCGTCAGTAGATTTATGCGGGCGTTGTGCGAGCATTACGGGGCGGAGCTGCACAACTTCGGCCGCAACTCCATCTCGCAGGCAGTGGTCTTCGTCGCTGTTTGCGAGGGATACCTGGGGATCGAAGCCCATTGGGATCTGTGGATCCACTTGTTCCACGGTGAGCTCTTCGTCGAGAACGTGCGGGGCCAGCCGAAGAGGTTCGCGCGCGCCGGCGGCCTGATGCTCCATCTATGCCTGAGCTGGAAGAACCTGTACATCCCCCAACAAGATGACCATGAACAACGCCGGGTGGACTCGAGGGTGGTTCTACATGCGCAACTTCGGCAACAGGCTCCCGGCGTTCACTAATAAGGTGCTTCGGGAGAGACCAGCGAAGTGGGACTGGGGGGTATTGCCCCCGGCGCATCAAGCCAGGCTCGAAGTGCTCACCGAGGCGCTGGTGCACCTGGTGAGGAAGGGGTTGACGGCGGCTGCCGTCATCGCGAACTTCCACCGGCAGAGGGTGATTCCTCTCACGGAGAGGAGTCTGCCGATCTTCGGCCTCACCCCCGGGGTCCCGGGCTCGTGCTCGAGGATGTCGATGGTGCTGCTCCCCCGAGGCATCGCTGCCCGGAGGGCGAGGAATGCGGTGGCGGAGTTCCCCGATGACGCAAACAATGTCTGGGAGATCAAGATGCGCCCCGAGTCGGGTACCTTTCAGTGGTGAGTCTCGACTTCGATCCATTGTTGACTTGTGCTATTCCTTTCCCCGCTTCCTGACTCTGATTTGATTGCATTTGGCAGGGGGTGAGCCGCAGGTGCCAGCCCTCGAGGCCTCCGATCCCGGAGGAACGCGAGGTCAACCGCCTGCACGCAGAGGTGGTGAAGAAGCGAAAAGAAGCAGCGGAGGCGGCTGCCGACAGGAAGAGGAGGAGAAAAGAAAAGCACGACAAGGCATGCAAAATCGCACACGCGGAGGGGAAGCCGCGGCCCGCCACCCCCGAGTACACGGATGAGGAGGAGGACACATCGGACGCCGAGGTCAACCTTTCGGGTGATGACGAGACGGCAACAGGCACGGATTCTCCGCCGGTCTATCAAGAAGCTTGTTGGCGCTCCTTAAGTACCCATTTTATCCCTTGTTTATCCTTGATAATGGCATGAATTTAATATCAAAATCACTAACCGTCCTAACCCCGGCCTAATTATTGGTCATTTTCACGTTTGCACATATATTTTGGAGAAACTTCGTTTTTGCAAGTTTTTGGCCTATTTTAGAGCATGAAATGACGAGGCCCGTGATCGAGCGCCAACACGGAGAAAGACGAAGGCCAAAGCCCAAAGAAAGGACCAAAGACCATGTTGATTTGAAGCCCATCCATGCACATCCATCCTCCAAGAGAGCCCAAAGGACCAAGCCCACGAAGATGAGATCAAGATACTTCAGGATTAAGCAAAACAAATGAAGATTTAAGGAAGGATTCCCTATCCCATTCTTTCCTCGAAGATATCTCCAAGATAACGACGTTCAAAGGGGTGCAATCGTGAAGGACATAAACTCTAAAAGATGCGGGGAGTCTACACGCGAAAGATGAGACCGAGGCGGGCCCGAAAGAGGGTAGGCCGCCCGGCCTAGGCCCATGGGGCCGGCCGACCTAGCCCGTTTCCGAGGCGGTTCGGGCTCCCCTTCGACTGGTGGCTTCCTCGGCTTATAAATAGCTCGCACCTTATTCAACTCGGGGCATCCATCCACCCAGAACTCGATGAAAACCTAGGGCTAAGACCGGAGGGAGACGACGGCCGCCACAAGTCTTTGAAGTTGTCTAGGAGATGGCTTAGGCCACCCCTAGCCGCCATGGCCTCCCTGCGTGGTTGTGCCATGGTGGAGTTCATGAGCTAGTTGGAGTCATCAATGGTGTATATGTGTAACACCTCAGGTGTTTGGCACTATTAAACAAGCAATTAACATGCAATGACACAGTTAACCCTAGTCGGTTAATTACTTAAAAGCCGGGTTCCGTTTAAATACACCAAAAAGTCAACTCTCGCATCTTTGATTAAACGAACTTTTGCCCAACATGAAAGTTGTAGAGCTTGACAAGATAAACAACTCTCGTGTCCAAAGTTTTTCAAGTTCTAACATGAAAATTTGAGAAAAACCCCGAAACACAAGCGGGATCATTAAACTGGATTTCAAATTTTAAACTTTCAAACCAACGCTCAAATGCATTTTTGCCTAAAAGGAAAGTTGTAGGAAATTTAATTTTGAACAACTTTCGTGTTCAAAATTTTTCGAGTTTCCATTGAAAATCTTAAGTTTGAACCAAGTCAAACCGCTGACTTTTTCTCCCTCTCTCCACTCTCTTTCTCTCTCCCCTCTCTCTCTTCCCCGCTGACTCTCTCCTCTCTGCTCTGTGCGCGCGCGCAGGCACTTGAGCGCGCGTGCGCTCGCTGCCTCGCTGCGCTGCTGCCGCGGCCTTGCTGCCTCGCTGCCGCCGCGCTACCTCGCCGTGCCGCTGACGCCCCTCCACTTGAGCGCGCACGCTGTCCTCGCCGCGCCCAGCCCGTTGACGCGCACGCCGCGACAAGCGCACGGCGACGCGCCGCCTCGCCGCCGTAGCGCCCAAACGGGCCGGCCGTGCACCTGCTGCCCGCACGCCACCCCGCCATCATCGCCTCGCCTTCACTGCGTCGCTGCCCCGCTGCTGCCTCGCCGCTCAGCCACGCCAGCGCGCCATAAACGCGCACGCGGAGCGCCACGGCTACCCTCGCCGCCGACGCCCTGCTTCCTCCGCCGAGCGTCCCGCCCCCTCCTCACACCCTCACTCCCCCATTTAGCTCGCGCCGCACGTGTGCACGCACGCCCGCACCCCATTCCCCTCGCATCCGCCCCACCCCTTCGCCCAGAGCGGCCAGCGCCGCCGCGCCACCGCGCAGCGCCGCCGCGCCACCGCGCAGCGCCGCCGCGCCCCCATTTTCCGCCCGCCGAGCCACGGCTCTCGCGGAGAGCCTAGCTCAGCCCTCCTCCACCCCTATCGAGTACCCAGCTAGCTTCGATTCACCCCCAGGCAACTCCCAGGCCCGCCCATTTTCACCCAGAGCCTCCCAGCGCCGCGGAACACCGCCGTCGCCGTCGTGGACATCGCCGGCCACCCGCCCGCCACGGACCTCCCTGCTTCGCCCTTCCCCGACTCCAATCAACCCCCGAGCTAGCTTCCTCATGGCGCCGTGAAGCTCCCCGGCCTGCTCTTGCCCCTCCTCCCGCACCGGAGCGCCGCCGCTCGCTGCAGTCGCCGCCGCCGCTCCCTGGACGCCGCCGCCGACCCTGCTCCGGCCGTTCCCGT
The DNA here is from genome assembly GCF_016808335.1 of Panicum virgatum. Lineage (NCBI taxonomy): Eukaryota > Viridiplantae > Streptophyta > Magnoliopsida > Poales > Poaceae > Panicum > Panicum virgatum. The sequence continues at coordinate 62,778,012 of NC_053145.1, forward strand.
CGACCACATCACCCACCCCTAGGTAGATCTCGGCGAGCTCTTGCCCTAGGACCCCCTCCCCGCCGCCGGCGAGCCCCTCCTCGCCGGGAAACGCGCCGCCGCCGCATCCCCTGTCTCCTACCTCCGGCCAGGGACCCCAGCGCAATTTGTTTTAGATTTCCAGGGGGTTAAGTGAAAGATCCAGGGGCCCCTTTGCAATCTGTGTTTTTGTATTTTCTAGATTTTCCAGTGAACTTGTAAATTCGTTTAAAAATCGTAGAAAAATCGGAAAAATGCAAACTCAACTGTTATGGAATCCTAGAAAAGATATCTACAACTTTTGTTACATGCACTTTTTCATTTGCTCAATAGTTTTTATTTCATTTAAAATGCAAAGGAAATGTACTTTATATTAGATCTCAAGTTGAAAGCATGATTTGTTAGCCATTTTTGGTCAGTAGGGTACATGTTAGATGTATAACCTTGTGTAAAAGTTTCATAGACTTTTGACATGCCTAGATATCAGTTTATTTAAATCTTGCTTTATGCCTTGTTCAAAATAGTTTGTTTGTACATACTGTTTAACTTGGTCTAGTGAGCTCAAACTTTTACAGTACGTTTAACTTGATGTTTTGTTGCTGTACAAAAATTTTGAGAAATTTTAGATGGGTGGAACCTGTCCAACTAATTAATAGTATAGATATTTACACTAAATCAAGAAAAATAGTTTATTTGCATAGAAAAATCTGATAATTTTTCTAGGGGATGAAATTGAGTTTATAACCATTCTGGTAAAATATGAGGCTCTGGAACTTGCTATAACAGTCTATGGAATTGAAGTTTGATCCATGCAGCAATACATTGTACTATTTTTCATGCCCTGTACAATGCTTTTTTAATTGTGAAAAATTTATGGAAGGCTCGTATTTATGTATAAAACACTCAGTTAAAATTTCATTACCAGTACTTGTATAATTTGACCTGAAAAATTCATCTTTGTTTCTAGCAGTAGCTGTTTATTTTATTTTTCATGATTAATAGGCTGCATGAAATGGGCTAAAAATTTCACAGTAGGCAAGTTACTCAGAGATGTATCTTGCATAAAAATTTCAACCCCAGAATCTATGTTTAACATTATTTATGATAAGGACATGCTTAACCTAGTAATAAATAAGACAAATCTTCTTTTGCTGCGTAGGGATAAAAGAGAAAACCCATCCGAGTTACTTGTGAAGTCAGTACAATGATTATTACTCTATAAAGGGTTGTCCAAAATGATGTAACATAATCTTTTGCAAACCATCTTAAGTTGGTGTTGGGTTACAACTCTTTAATGAAGATTTGATTAAATCGTATCACTGAGATAACTCACGCTTATGCATTTCATATAGATTCGACTACTCTCCCTGACGGTACGTACGAGTTGGTGCCGGAGTCCGAGAGTGAGCTGCGTGAAGCTCAAGTAAATCTGACTGAAGCTACCGAAGACCCGAACCCAGTTTCGGAAGAGCCCACAGCTAGTTACGCTCAGGAAGGCAAGCCCCGGAGCATGTCCTACCTATTTTATTTTATGCAACTATTTGTATTTCTGTTTATTGTGCATTTAAGTTACAGGAATTGTTTGGAACCTTAGTTGCATGATCCTAGGTACCTATGCTTGAACACTAGCATGTGTAGGTCGCTAGTTGGCTATGCTAATGGTTCGGTAGAAGTCGGGTGATTTCCTGTCACTCGCGAGCTCATAGGAGTTGAATGCTTACTACACACTGCAATATAAGGTTTACGGGCGGGGTTGTTGTACTTGTGATACCCCGTCTGTTTAGTCAAAATGGATAAGGCCGCGGTGTGTGGTAGTGGTGGTTAAGCGTTTGAACGTACTAACCACATGCCGAGAATATGGTAATCGGTAAGCTTAAGTACCTGATGGAACCGGCCGTGGAATATACTCCCCACTGTCTGGTCTATGGTCACGCACGGGTGCAGGGCACCCTAGGACGGTGGGCCTGTTTCATGCCCGGGGAAAAAGGGGAAAAGTCGCGTGGGGACTGCATTTCCCATGCGTGTGTTTAGGTCTGCCTGGCCAGGTTAACAAATTCGATTCGAATCGTCCGTCTCTCACGGATATTGAGACTGCTTAACCCTTTTGCCACATAGAGTAAGAAGTGGAACAATGATGATGAGAAATATGGTTGAATGATGAAAAATAATTGTTTGTCCACCATGTATGCTATTGGATAGATGCTAATATAGAATGGTTAATCAAACTAGAACTTGAAAGCTAAAATCGGGAAATAAGGACTTACTCTTTATTGCTTGCGGCAAAAACAAACCCCTCAAGCCAAAAGCCTTGCATGTCTAGTTAGAGGGTTAGACATATCCTAGTCGGGTAAGCCTTGCGGAGTATTAGTATACTCAGCCTTGCTTGTGGCTAAATTTTGTTTCAGGTAATACCTTTGAGGACATGATTGCTAGTTTGACTTGGCCGTGTACTCTGCCTCCTGGTTGGTCGGTGGAGTGGGATACGACTCCGGCCAACGATGGCAATGCCGAGTGATGTTATGTACGGGCTTCATCATGACATCATGTATCGTCGTTTAGAACTCGTTTTACTTCCGCTGCAATGAACTCTGAACTACTTTCATTTCGAATTTCAAGTACCTTTCAAAGACTTCGAACTTGGTTTGTAATAATTAAGTTAAGACCCTGTAATGTAATATATTTGTGAAATGTTGTACTCTCTGGACCCACCTTCGTGTGGGTTACATGTAAGCTTTGGGTTCGATCGACGCTTAGGTGGATTCTTCGGGACTTTACCCGACAGCACTGCCGAATTACTCCGTTTGAAGTGCGTGTTAGCCGGGATTGTCTTTAAGATGATGGTTAGCGCACTTGAGCCGGTTTAATTAGGGCGGTACTGCCACAGCTGGTATCAGAGCCGAACAAAGCGCACACCCGAGAGTGCGACTAGATTTTAAAAGTTTTACTTAAAACTTAGCCACATAATCACGTTTGGTAAATACGTTGGTTCGTTAAGGATTGTGTATAGTACGTAAAGCCCTAGGGAATATTATGGGAGTTTTTAGGTGGCTATCTAACTTATGGTTTATTTATAACTGACTTCCAGCACATTACTTTCTGTACTTTAAATTCAGTACTTTACATTATGTAACGACGCACCTACGCTAAGGTAAGATGGTAAGAATCCTCAGTCAACTGAGAGAGTTTGACCTTCCCGTCGGTGATGCGAGCCGAACGCTGCCCTCAAGCAGTGGCTTACTTGAGGTGCTGCCAATATACCAACTATTAGTTGGCTATATTGGGAGTAAAGTATACTCAGTCAGCTGAGGGAGTCTGACCTTCCCGTCGGTGATGCGAACCGAACGCTGTGCTCAAGCAGTGGCCTACTTGAGCTGCTGCCAATATACCGACTATCAGTCGATTATATTGGGAGTAAAAGAAAAACCGTGAATACGTCGCCTCGGTAGCGTATGAGCACTGTCCATGCAGTGTGGGACGCATGGATGCCGCTTCTATAGTGAGCGGTAATGTATGGGGACGCTTTCATGTGTGCTGGCATGAAAGGTTCAATGAATATATATATATATATCTGTCAATTTTCTGCAGGTACACTAACCGCGATTACGTAAGTTAAGAACGGTTAGAACTCGGCTAGAAATATATATATAGGGAGAGACGTAAGTTGTGCCATGCCACCGGTGCTAACCCCGTAAGCCCAAAAACTATTTGGCAATTGTTTTCTTTGGAAGGACGATTAGGTCGTGCATGCATCATGCTCATAAAATTGAAGGCCACTGAAAATAGATGTGGGTTAGTCGGTAAGGTTAAGGTTTGCACGTGAGCACGGTTCATCTTCTCTCAATTAAGGTCTATCTAGAAATCTGTCATTTCTGCTATATCGTGGAAGATGAATTATATTGGCATAGTAGAAGACTTTATTTGTAGAGGCGCTAGTGGATAATTTTGCTCCAAAACTTGTCTACTAGTTGCTGTTTAAATTTGGGAATTTTTCGACTTGTATATATTGGGGCACATTAGAAACTTTGACACCCAGTTTTTCTGTCAGCTTTGAGCACTTGGGTTGCACGAATTTTTAGGCCTTCCTAGAAATAATTTCTGCAGAAGTGTTCAACACAAAACTTGTGCCAAATTTTCTTACCAAGCTTCTGTAAAAATTTGGTAATTCTAGGCTTAGTAATTTGTCCTCAGCACTCAGTTTACTGGCTCTCTGATCCCTGAAAATTTCGGGCTGACAGCAAAGCAAAACTATAAGGATAAGACCTCCTTAGGCTCTGATCTAGCTCTTGAGTTGACTAGCAAAGTTGTTTCTAACAACCTAAGGAATGTCCCTGTAAATTTTGAGAATTTTTAGAGCTCCATGCTTTCAGTTATACTCGTTTTTGTGCACTACCAAAAATCTGTTTTAGCCATCACTCACTTGTGTACATCTTTTGTACAGATGGCTGCCCCTGCTCTCCTGGTGTTTGATGAGGATGGGCGTGCACACTCCGAGTGCACACACTGGCAGGGTTTTCCCTCCATTCTTTGGGAGGTGATGCGCGATGCTGGATATCCCAGTTCCCCGCGCTACGTGGGCGAGGAGTTCCATGAGATGGGAGTTGCGCGCTGTCGCGTGCGCATGACTCATGCTCCCCACCCTTTTCCAGATCACTGGGCTTCCTTGGAGCTGCAGGTAGTTGGACACCGTCTGGTTGACACTTGGGAAGTTGCAGCCATGACAGCACTCAACAAGTTTTGTGAGAAGAATTACGCAGCTGTCACACTAGCTCCTATTGGCCTCTTCCCAGCAGAACAGCCCAATGACCCTAACTGGCTTAGTCGGGTCGGACACACTGGGTACCTCCAGCAGAACCGAGCTGCAGAGACTATCTCCATGTCAGTGAAGTGCATGAATGCACTCTACCGATTGCAGACTTTACAGGCCAAGGCCATGACCCAGATCATTGCTTCTGCACGGACCAGCCATGAGATAGTGATTGCTAAGAATGAGCAGATCAGGGATCTTGATGCCCATGTTGGCGAACTGGAGGGTCTGATTGAGGAGCGTGATGTCCTCTTGGACAACAGGGATGCTGACTTTGCACTTCTGGAGCAGCAGTTCACCGCCCAGCAGGTTCAGTTGAATGCTGCCTTTGATCACATTGAGATGTTGGAGGCTCAGCAGGCCCAGCCCGAGGCCATGGAGGAGGAGCCCCAGGAGGTTCAGGGTATCTCAGGACTTGACACTATGTCTGGAGTGCCCCTGCCACCACTTCCGGGAGCTCACTCTCCAGTGAGGAGCGAGTCTTCCGTCAACAACCTGGACGACTTTTAGATGATGTCTTAAGTAGTCGTTCGTGCATACTCCTCTGTAGGGTAGCCTAACTTTGGATGGTGATGTAATAGGCTAACTAAGAGTTGAGTACCTCGCTTTTGTCAAAGAGTACCACTCCTATGTAAAAGTATCTTAATCGTTTAGGCGGAAGCTAAGAACTTGATGCATGGCTGTAATGGTTTAATTGCAGTGGAGTCTATCGCTGCAGAAACTTGTCTGAATTTTTATCCATGTTTCCTTGCATTTCTGGGCTGTGTGTTGAATACCAAAGTGGTTGGGAATTTCATGATCTAAGTGCTCCCCAAATTTCAGCATTTTTAGACCTGTGTGTCAAAATTTATGGTCCGAACATTACACCTCGGCCGGCGGAAAAACAGACTGGACAGAGCCGGAGAAATTGAATTTTTCGCCCACCTTAACTGTCGATTCAGCTTTGGAGTTGAATACCAAAGTTGTAGTATGATAAATTATCTATCTGCTGTAAAAATTTGGGCACATTTCGATGAACAGAGTGCAAGCTATGAATTTTCTTGTAACAAACAGCGTTGCTGTCCCTATTGTTACGTGCTCCTTTCCGCTTTACTTTTCCGCGCTTACCCTTCTGTTCTGAGGGTTTGTCATATGTCATCCTACTAATGAGTGAATTTGCCATTCCAGATGGTGGGAGCGACACGTGGCAACCCTGAGGGTTTCGGGGACGCGAATGGTAGCAGTTCGCAGCGACCACCACCACCGCCACCCAACTTTGCGGAATATCTGGCCGCCCAAACCGAGTTACTCCGTCAACTCGTTCAGGGACAGCAACAACAGCAACAGCAACAGGGGTGGACCTAATGTTCATCAACCTCAAGCTGCTGGTTACCCGGAATTCTTGGCAACTCAGCCCCCTCTGTTCAATAAGGCAGAAGAGCCACTGGATGCGGATGCTTGGATTCGCACAATTGAGTCCAAGTTTTCACTACTTCTGGCACCATGCTCAGAGCAAAACAAGGCTCGTTTTGCCGCGCAACAGCTTCGCGGTTCGGCACGTCTTTGGTGGGATAACTACCTTGGCATGCTCCCAGCTGATCAAGTTGTCACTTGGGATGAATTCAAGGCTGCATTCAGGGGCCACCATATTCCAGAAGGACTCATGGACAGGAAGCTGAATGAGTTCCTGGCTCTTACTCAAGGGACACGTACAGTTCTCCAATATGCCCAAGCTTTCAACAATCTCTGTCAGTACGCGGGCTATCATGCTGACACAGATGTTAAGAAGCGTGATCGTTTTCGTAGAGGCTTAAACACCAAGCTCAAGGAACGACTAAACCCCATTAGGGTCGACACATACAATGAGCTGGTAAATCTCGCACTCACTCAAGAAGACTGTATCATGACTCACCGTGCTGAGAAAAAGAGGAAAACGCCAGCTGGACCCTCTAGTGCGCAGCCACAGAGATATCGCATAGTACAGAATGTTGCACCCCAGATTCCTCAGAAAGCCCCTCAGCCAGGGCGTTGGGTTATCAGGCCTCCACTGCAGCAAAGTGTTGCACGTTTCCCTATTCCTCAGTTAACTGGTCCAAGGCCAACTGCTCCACCGCCAGCCCGTCCAAGTGAGGGAAATCGTTGTTTCAATTGTGGGAGCTCAACTCATTTCGCCCGTGAGTGCCCGCAACCCAGGCGACAAAACCAGGGCCAAGGCTTTAATCAAAACAACAAGAACAAGGGCAGAAGGCAAACTGTTCAGGTCAAGCAAGGGCGCATCAATTTCACCACTCTTGCAGAACTACCTGAGGGCGCACCAGTGATGACGGGTACATTTTCTATCCACAACAAACCTGCAGTTATATTATTTGATTCTGGTGCATCGCATAGTTTCATTGATGCAAAATTTGGTGCAAAAGTGGGTTTGGATTTTATTCACACGAAAGGATCATACATGATATCAACCCCAGGAGGTAAAATTGCTTCAAACCAAATAACACGACTTGTGCCAATCAAGTTGGGTAGCTTAATCGTCAACACCGACCTTATACTCCTACCACTTGAGGGTATAGATATCATCTTGGGGATGAATTGGATGACTCAGCATGGGGTTATAATAGATATTCCCGCCAGGGCGGTGGAATTAAATTCGCCAAAATATGGAGCCACTACTCTCTATTTACCCTTTCGAGAGTGTGTCAATTCTTGTGCATTTGCCATGAGCACATCCAACCTAGAAGAAATTCATGTGGTATGCGAGTACACCGATGTGTTCCCGGATGACTTGCCAGGAATGCCACCAGATAGAGAGATTGAGTTTATTATTGAATTACAACCAGGCACTGCCCCTATCTCAAAGAGGCCATATAGAATGCCACCTAAAGAGTTGGCCGAGTTAAAAATCCAACTTCAAGAACTTCTGGACAAAGGCTTTATTCGCCCCAGTGCATCACCTTGGGGTTGTCCAGCCCTCTTTGTAAAGAAAAAGGATGATAGTTTGAGGTTGTGTGTGGACTACCGACCTCTCAATGCGGTGACAATCAAAAACAAATATCCCCTTCCCCGCATTGATGTTCTCTTCGATCAACTGGCTGGAGCTAGGATTTTCTCAAAGATTGATCTTCGCTCCGGCTATCATCAGATCAAAATTCGTCCATGTGATATTCCTAAAACCGCCTTCTCCACACGGTATGGACTCTATGAGTATTTAGTCATGTCTTTTGGTCTCACAAATGCACCTGCCTACTTCATGTATCTCATGAACTCGGTATTCATGCCTGAGCTCGACAAGTTCGTCGTGGTTTTCATTGATGACATCCTTATTTATTCCAAGAATGAGGAAGACCATGCTAAGCACCTGCGCATTGTTCTTCAACGTCTTCGGGACCATCAGCTCTATGCTAAATTCTCCAAATGTGAATTCTGGCTAGATAGTGTGAAATTCTTGGGCCACACTATTTCCAGCGAAGGCATAGCCGTGGATCCTAGCAAAGTACAGGAGGTGATGGACTGGAAACCTCCTAGCTCCGTCCATCAGATTCGCAGTTTCCTTGGTTTAGCCGGATATTATCGCCGATTCATTCCAGATTTCTCCAGAATTGCTAAGCCAATGACTGAATTATTGAAGAAAGGAGTAAAGTTTGTGTGGGATGAAAAATGTGAAAAGGCTTTCCACACCCTAAGGGAGCAGTTGACTACCGCACCTGTCTTAGCTCAACCTGATAACACCAAGTCCTTTGACGTGTATTGTGACGCGTCGGGTACGGGTCTTGGTTGTGTGCTCATGCAAGACAATAGAGTTATTGCTTATGCGTCACGAGCTCTTCGACCCCATGAGCAGAATTATCCTACTCACGACCTTGAATTAGCAGCGGTCATTCATGCTCTAAAGATATGGAGGCATTATCTTATGGGTACTCATTGCAATATCTACACCGATCACAAAAGTCTCAAATATATCTTCACTCAAGCTGACCTAAATATGAGACAAAGACGGTGGCTAGAATTAATCAAGGATTATGATCTTGAGGTGCACTATCACCCAGGCAAGGCTAATGTTGTAGCAGATGCACTCAGTCGCAAAGCTCATTGCCATTGCCTATCCGTGGAATCCTATTCGGATACCCTCTGTCATGAGATGAGGAAGCTCCAGTTGGAAATGGTTCCCCAAGGTACCTTAAATCACATTTCAGTTGAACCAACCCTTCATGATCAGATCATTATGGCCCAATTACATGATAAGGGTGTTGGGATCATTAAACAGAAACTCTCTCAAGGAGAAAGGAAGTATAAGTGTTTTCGTCAGGACCATAAGGGAGTCCTATGGTTCGAAAGTCGTTTAGTTGTTCCGAAAAATCATGATCTTCGGAAGCAAATTCTCGACGAGGCACAACTTTCCAAATTTTCTATTCACCCAGGCAGTACCAAGATGTATCAAGATCTTAGGCAGAATTTCTGGTGGACTAGGATGAAAAGGGAAATTGCTAAATATGTCTCGGAATGTGACACCTGCCAGAGAGTCAAAGCCAGCCACTTGAGAGTAGCCGGTTTGCTTCAACCTCTGCCTATTCCATCGTGGAAATGGGAAGATATAAGTATGGATTTCATTGTTGGATTACCCAACACATCCCAGAGACATGATTCCATTTGGGTTATCGTGGATAGACTCACTAAGACGGCACATTTTATTCCAGTACATACTACTTACACTGCCAAGAAGTACGCTGAGATCTATCTCGATCGTATTGTTTGTTTGCATGGGGTACCCAAGACCATCATTTCTGATCGTGGGACACAGTTCGTTGCACGCTTTTGGGAACAGTTACAAGCATCTCTTGGGACAAAATTAATTCGAAGCTCAGCTTATCACCCACAAACTGATGGACAAACAGAGAGGGTAAACCAAATCCTGGAGGACATGTTAAGAGCTTGTGTCATCCATTATGACAAGAGTTGGGACAAATGTCTAGCTCTAGCGGAGTTCTCATACAACAATAGTTATCAAGAGAGTTTGAAAATGGCACCATTTGAGGCCTTATATGGTCGACGGTGTCGTACCCCTTTGAGTTGGTCGCAAGTCGGAGAACGAGTGGTATTCGGACCCGATCTCGTAACAGAGGCAGAAGAGAAAGTAAGAGTAATACAAGAGAATCTAAAGGCTGCCCAATCTAGGCAAAAGAGTTATTCTGATAAAAGGAGAGACCCTTTGCAATTCGAAGTGGGTAATCATGTCTATCTTCGAGTCTCGCCGACCAAAGGTGTGCAGAGATTCGGCGTGAAGGGCAAATTAGCTCCACGATATGTTGGCCCTTATGAAATCACTGAGGTTTGTGGACCCGTGGCCTATAGACTGCGACTTCCTCCTCGACTGGCAGCAGTACATGATGTTTTCCATGTTTCTCAACTCAAGAAATGTGTTCGGGTTCCAACCGAGATCATTGAGCAAACAGAGATATTGGTGGAACCTGATCTCTCTTATGTCGAGTATCCTATCAAGGTTCTAGATCAAAAAGAAAGGGTCACTCGAAGAAAAGCAGTTAAAATGTACAAGATTCAATGGAGTCACCATACCGAAAAGGAAGCTACTTGGGAAACTGAAAGCTACCTAAATCAGAATTTCCCCGGTTTTCTGAATTCAACTGGAGGTACACCTCTTTCCAGCACTTAGCTTGCTTATCTGAATCTCGGGACGAGATTCTTTTAAGGGGGGTAGGCTGTAACACCTCAGGTGTTTGGCACTATTAAACAAGCAATTAACATGCAATGACACAGTTAACCCTAGTCGGTTAATTACTTAAAAGCCGGGTTCCGTTTAAATACACCAAAAAGTCAACTCTCGCATCTTTGATTAAACGAACTTTTGCCCAACATGAAAGTTGTAGAGCTTGACAAGATAAACAACTCTCGTGTCCAAAGTTTTTCAAGTTCTAACATGAAAATTTGAGAAAAACCCCGAAACACAAGCGGGATCATTAAACTGGATTTCAAATTTTAAACTTTCAAACCAACGCTCAAATGCATTTTTGCCTAAAAGGAAAGTTGTAGGAAATTTAATTTTGAACAACTTTCGTGTTCAAAATTTTTCGAGTTTCCATTGAAAATCTTAAGTTTGAACCAAGTCAAACCGCTGACTTTTTCTCCCTCTCTCCACTCTCTTTCTCTCTCCCCTCTCTCTCTTCCCCGCTGACTCTCTCCTCTCTGCTCTGTGCGCGCGCGCAGGCACTTGAGCGCGCGTGCGCTCGCTGCCTCGCTGCGCTGCTGCCGCGGCCTTGCTGCCTCGCTGCCGCCGCGCTACCTCGCCGTGCCGCTGACGCCCCTCCACTTGAGCGCGCACGCTGTCCTCGCCGCGCCCAGCCCGTTGACGCGCACGCCGCGACAAGCGCACGGCGACGCGCCGCCTCGCCGCCGTAGCGCCCAAACGGGCCGGCCGTGCACCTGCTGCCCGCACACCACCCCGCCATCATCGCCTCGCCTTCACTGCGTCGCTGCCCCGCTGCTGCCTCGCCGCTCAGCCACGCCAGCGCGCCATAAACGCGCACGCGGAGCGCCACGGCTACCCTCGCCGCCGACGCCCTGCTTCCTCCGCCGAGCGTCCCGCCCCCTCCTCACACCCTCACTCCCCCATTTAGCTCGCGCCGCACGTGTGCACGCACGCCCGCACCCCATTCCCCTCGCATCCGCCCCACCCCTTCGCCCAGAGCGGCCAGCGCCGCCGCGCCACCGCGCAGCGCCGCCGCGCCCCCATTTTCCGCCCGCCGAGCCACGGCTCTCGCGGAGAGCCTAGCTCAGCCCTCCTCCACCCCTATCGAGTACCCAGCTAGCTTCGATTCACCCCCAGGCAACTCCCAGGCCCGCCCATTTTCACCCAGAGCCTCCCAGCGCCGCGGAACACCGCCGTCGCCGTCGTGGACATCGCCGGCCACCCGCCCGCCACGGACCTCCCTGCTTCGCCCTTCCCCGACTCCAATCAACCCCCGAGCTAGCTTCCTCATGGCGCCGTGAAGCTCCCCGGCCTGCTCTTGCCCCTCCTCCCGCACCGGAGCGCCGCCGCTCGCTGCAGTCGCCGCCGCCGCTCCCTGGACGCCGCCGCCGACCCTGCTCCGGCCGTTCCCGTCGACCACATCACCCACCCCTAGGTAGATCTCGGCGAGCTCTTGCCCTAGGACCCCCTCCCCGCCGCCGGCGAGCCCCTCCTCGCCGGGAAACGCGCCGCCGCCGCATCCCCTGTCTCCTACCTCCGGCCAGGGACCCCAGCGCAATTTGTTTTAGATTTCCAGGGGGTTAAGTGAAAGATCCAGGGGCCCCTTTGCAATCTGTGTTTTTGTATTTTCTAGATTTTCCAGTGAACTTGTAAATTCGTTTAAAAATCGTAGAAAAATCGGAAAAATGCAAACTCAACTGTTATGGAATCCTAGAAAAGATATCTACAACTTTTGTTACATGCACTTTTTCATTTGCTCAATAGTTTTTATTTCATTTAAAATGCAAAGGAAATGTACTTTATATTAGATCTCAAGTTGAAAGCATGAGTTGTTAGCCATTTTTGGTCAGTAGGGTACATGTTAGATGTATAACCTTGTGTAAAAGTTTCATAGACTTTTGACATGCCTAGATATCAGTTTATTTAAATCTTGCTTTATGCCTTGTTCAAAATAGTTTGTTTGTACATACTGTTTAACTTGGTCTAGTGAGCTCAAACTTTTACAGTACCTTTAACTTGATGTTTTGTTGCTGTACAAAAATTTTTAGAAATTTTAGATGGGTGGAACCTGTCCAACTAATTAATAGTATAGATATTTACACTAAATCAAGAAAAATAGTTTATTTGCATAGAAAAATCTGATAATTTTTCTAGGGGATGAAATTGAGTTTATAACCATTCTGGTAAAATATGAGGCTCTGGAACTTGCTATAACAGTCTATGGAATTGAAGTTTGATCCATGCAGCAATACATTGTACTATTTTTCATGCCCTGTACAATGCTTGTTTAATTGTGAAAAATTTATGGAAGGCTCGTATTTATGTATAAAACACTCAGTTAAAATTTCATTACCAGTACTTGTATAATTTGACCTGAAAAATTCATCTTTGTTTCTAGCAGTAGCTGTTTATTTTATTTTTCATGATTAATAGGCTGCATGAAATGGGCTAAAAATTTCACAGTAGGCAAGTTACTCAGAGATGTATCTTGCATAAAAATTTCAACCCCAGAATCTATGTTTAACATTATTTATGATAAGGACATGCTTAACCTAGTAATAAATAAGACAAATCTTCTTTTGCTGCGTAGGGATAAAAGAGAAAACCCATCCGAGTTACTTGTGAAGTCAGTACAATGATTATTACTCTATAAAGGGTTGTCCAAAATGATGTAACATAATCTTTTGCAAACCATCTTAAGTTGGTGTTGGGTTACAACTCTTTAATGAAGATTTGATTAAATCGTATCACTGAGATAACTCACGCTTATGCATTTCATATAGATTCGACTACTCTCCCTGACGGTACGTACGAGTTGGTGCCGGAGTCCGAGAGTGAGCCGCGTGAAGCTCAAGTAAATCTGACTGAAGCTACCGAAGACCCGAACCCAGTTTCGGAAGAGCCCACAGCTAGTTACGCTCAGGAAGGCAAGCCCCGGAGCATGTCCTACCTATTTTATTTTATGCAACTATTCGTATTTCTGTTTATTGTGCATTTAAGTTACAGGAATTGTTTGGAACCTTAGTTGCATGATCCTAGGTACCTATGCTTGAACACTAGCATGTGTAGGTCGCTAGTTGGCTATGCTAATGGTTCGGTAGAAGTCGGGTGATTTCCTGTCACTCGCGAGCTCATAGGAGTTGAATGCTTACTACACACTGCAATATAAGGTTTACGGGCGGGGTTGTTGTACTTGTGATACCCCGTCTGTTTAGTCAAAATGGATAAGGCCGCGGTGTGTGGTAGTGGTGGTTAAGCGTTTGAACGTACTAACCACATGCCGAGAATATGGTAATCGGTAAGCTTAAGTACCTGATGGAACCGGCCGTGGAATATACTCCCCACTGTCTGGTCTATGGTCACGCACGGGTGCAGGGCACCCTAGGACGGTGGGCCTGTTTCATGCCCGGGGAAAAAGGGGAAAAGTCGCGTGGGGACTGCATTTCCCATGCGTGTGTTTAGGTCTGCCTGGCCAGGTTAACAAATTCGATTCGAATCGTCCGTCTCTCACGGATATTGAGACTGCTTAACCCTTTTGCCACATAGAGTAAGAAGTGGAACAATGATGATGAGAAATATGGTTGAATGATGAAAAATAATTGTTTGTCCACCATGTATGCTATTGGATAGATGCTAATATAGAATGGTTAATCAAACTAGAACTTGAAAGCTAAAATCGGGAAATAAGGACTTACTCTTTATTGCTTGCGGCAAAAACAAACCCCTCAAGCCAAAAGCCTTGCATGTCTAGTTAGAGGGTTAGACATATCCTAGTCGGGTAAGCCTTGCGGAGTATTAGTATACTCAGCCTTGCTTGTGGCTAAATTTTGTTTCAGGTAATACCTTTGAGGACATGATTGCTAGTTTGACTTGGCCGTGTACTCTGCCTCCTGGTTGGTCGGTGGAGTGGGATACGACTCCGGCCAACGATGGCAATGCCGAGTGATGTTATGTACGGGCTTCATCATGACATCATGTATCGTCGTTTAGAACTCGTTTTACTTCCGCTGCAATGAACTCTGAACTACTTTCATTTCGAATTTCAAGTACCTTTCAAAGACTTCGAACTTGGTTTGTAATAATTAAGTTAAGACCCTGTAATGTAATATATTTGTGAAATGTTGTACTCTCTGGACCCACCTTCGTGTGGGTTACATGTAAGCTTTGGGTTCGATCGACGCTTAGGTGGATTCTTCGGGACTTTACCCGACAGCACTGCCGAATTACTCCGTTTGAAGTGCGTGTTAGCCGGGATTGTCTTTAAGATGATGGTTAGCGCACTTGAGCCGGTTTAATTAGGGCGGTACTGCCACAATATGCGGTGGTGACGATCCAAACAAATCTATTATGTGAGTAATGTCTTCATGTCATCCAATCTATTCAGCGATCATGTCTCTCCTCTTTGATTTCGTTCTTGCCTTGGGTGCGCTTATTCCTAGATCTATTTTCGAGATAGATTGCATGGGGTGTTCTTGTAGCTATGGTGGCTAGGAGTTCATACCGGATCTACCCAAGGGGGTTCAACACTAGCGTGCTTCTGGGTGCCCTTGTCCAAAGGGAGTGTCGTGACAGGGTGTGGCCTGAGTAGGGGGGTTCCCGAGGGGTCGGATTGGAGGTTTTGGTTTAAAGAGGCTTTGGATGAGATGCATGTTGTGCTTACTCGTTTAGCTAGAACTACAACTAGAATGCGTGTGATAGGTTTAGTCATGCCTTCGGTCATGCTTTATCCTTACCGATGTTCATGGATGAGATCAACCTTTGTACATCACTCATATCTATCAAAGGTTTACCCTTTATATGCAATCAATGCTTCATGTTAGGATAGATCCGTTAGATTAGATGGAAAACCTTAGGTAGTTCATTGTCGATCCACGGATTGATAAACCTTGGGGGAACACTCTAATGGAAAAGCTACCACGATCCGTGCACGTGCGGTATATAAATTGGGGCGCTAAGGAGCGTCAACAAAGCTGGCAACGAGGACGCGCCAGTGACGCTGCGTTAGGCGAGGCCCGCACCGGGGTTGTTGGTGGACCCGCCCCTCACGACAGCGGAGTGGAGGTCGCCCACGCCAGCGGCGAGACGAAGGTCGCCCACGCCGGCGGTGGGCGGAAGATCATCTATGCCCGTGACAGAGCGGAGGTCGCCCCTGCCGGCGACGGGTGAGGGGATCCCCGCGCCCGCGATGTCGACGGTCGGCGACGGGTCCGCGGCGAGCGCGGGGACGCCCACGCAGACGGCCTCGAGGCTTTAGGCTGGTCCGAGGACGACACCCTCGGATCAGTCATCGAGGGGCGTCAGTGTGCCGCGGGCCCGAAGGAGTGGCACGGGAAAACGCAGTATGAGCGCCCGGTCCGGGTAAGTGTTTTTGGTTTTATTCTTTGCGTTCATTTAGTCGATCCCCCAATCCTGCTAACCTCAGCTTTTCTTCCCCGGTTTCCAACTCCGGGGCCGATGCCAAGGATGCAGCCCCGCTCATGCCGGCCAAAGCCCTCAAGACCGGGGCGCGCGCCACGCCACACTCGGCGCCGCAGCCCTCGCCCGTCGTAGATATTGTGGCGGAGGCCGTGAAGCTGCAGGAGGCCATGGCTCGAGGGGCCCAAGTGGCCCAACAGGCTCGAGCGCCGAAGAATGGGGGCGATGCCGGCCAGAATGGCAATGAAGCAGCCGCTCAGGCCGACGCCGTGGGGGAGGCCGGCCGGGGCGGCGCAAAAGGCGCCGTCCGGCCGGACGTCGAAGTCGAGGCCGGTCGGAGCGCCGCGGATAGCGCTGCCCGGCCGGTCGCAGAGGAAGGAGCTGTTGGGGGTGCGCAGGAGCGCCCTGCCAGCCAAATGGAGATGGAGCCCCTCGTCCCCGAGCACCCGAGGGCTGGGGTCGAGGGCGTCGCGGAGGAGGAGTCGGCGTCGAGGGCGCCAGTGGCGGTGGAAACCCGCATCTCGGTGCCTGCGGAGGCCCAGGACGAGGGTGTCGTTGCGGCGGTGACGGCGCAAGCGGCACCGAAAAATGTGGTGCCGGTGGTGCAGCTGCATGATAGCAGCGAGGAGTTCGGGGATTTGAGGGACATCGACCTCGCTGCTGCAGCAAGCGCCGCCGACAAGATCGCCGAGTTTACGTCGGCCTGCGAGGAGGTGCTCGACGAGGGGACATCCAAGGGGCCCCATCACGGGGCAATCATCTAGTCCGGGGTCCCACAGGAGTTTCTCCACGATGAGCGAGAGGAGGAGGCTGTCTGGCAGGCGCAGATCGAGGCAGGCTCTCAGATTCTGAACCACCTCGATCGCGCCCTGGAGCTCCATTGGATGACAGATTACCAGATCAGCCAGGTAAGCAGCTTCGTCCCGGGAATCGTTCGTATTTTGGCCTTGATTTCATTTGTTTTACCCAAGCCTTTCCTCTTGCAGCGGCTGAGGGACATCTCACGCAAAAAGAGCGCCGAGATGACCCGGCTGTACTCTCAGGTGCGCTGGCTTGGGCAGCATAATGCTGGCTTGGTGCTCCAGAACATCGACGCCAACACCAAGATGACGGATCTGGGGGCGCGTCAGCAGGCGCTAGAGGAGGAGCTGGCGCGGGCCGCCGGCGAGCGTGACGTCCAGAGGGCCGCAGCAGAGCAGAAGGCTCGGGAAGCCGAGGCGCAAACCGCCGAGCTGTAGCACACTAGGACGGCACTCGAGCAGAAGGAAGCCGTGCTCCAGTGCAAGGAGGCCGAGCTCCAGCGCGAGAAGGCAACCGTCGCCACGCTCACTGGGACCCTCAAGGAGAAGGGCAAAGCCCTCGAGGTAAAGGAGGTGGCCCTCCGGAATGCAGAGGCTGCCCTCAAGGAGGAGAACTCCTTGTCTTTACTCGAGGAGGCCGCCCGAGTCCAGCAGGAGGAGGCGCAGAAGAGCATCGCAGGTGGATGCTCGAAATTTCGCTGTTGTTGGATTCTAGTTTTTCGCAGCTTATCTTGGTTCCTTTGATCAGAGCTGAGGCAGAGAGTGACAGACGAGACTGCGGCGAAGGAGGCGGTCAACACCGCGCTCATGGCGGCGCAGGCGGAGTATGCTGACATGGAGCGAACCGCTGTGAGCGTGTGCCAGGAGCTCGAGGGGGAGGGCGCTGTGTCTGGTTGCTCGGCGACCAGCCGCCTGCGAGCGCTGGGTGGCCGGATCGCTGAGCACACCAAGAGCACCTTCCGTCTCGGTGTCCTGCGAGCCCTCACCGTGGCCTCGACGCACTATATCATGGATCTCCAGAGGGTGTCGTCGGGGTACGTCGTTCCCAACGACGCCGATGCGGACGCCACATCGGCTATCATGGACGACGCTGACGCAGCCGCCGAGGAGTTCGCCATAGTCCTGGCCGGGAAGTTCGAAGCTGACATCCCCCCGATAGCCGAATTCGATGCTGCTGTAGACCCGCAAAGGGGGGATGATAACCTGTAGGGAAACAAGGCCTCGGAGCCCATGTAATGAATTAGTACTTATTGTAATTGTACATTGTGAATTAAGAAATTCATTATCGTTAAATCGACAGTGTGGCCCATCGAGGTGTTGTGCATTCGAGCCCTCGTTTTTTTACTCCACTTCCGTGTTCTCGTATGCGACTTTGGTAAACTTCTGCGAGGAATTTCGCATTCATAAGCGATTTAGGCGTGGGGTGGTGAGGGGGGTGCCATATCCCGGAGGCGTAGGCGGCCCCACGACTCGGCCGGCCCCATACCGTAGTTGCTTATGCCTCGCGTCCGTTTTTTCCAAGTGTACGAGAAGCTTAGAGACGGAAATTTTTCGAAAAAACATTGGCGATTTTTGGGGACATTCGGGGGTTCCCCCCGTAGTAGCCCCCGAGGGAGGCTTGGCTTTGCCGAGGGTAAAGTCAGGCGTACCTCAGTGTTCGTGTGCATCCGAGCCCCCGAGGGTCCGGAAGGTTCCCAAAAAATAAGCAAGTAAAGCATACTTCTTTATTATTTCGGGAAATCGAAAATGTGAGTACAAATGATGAACAAATAGCTCGGAACTCTAAGGATAGAAGCGACGTAGCTGCTGTATGTTCCAAGCATTGGTGAAGACTTCGCCGTTTTCGTTCGCCAGCTTGTACGTGGCGGGCTTGAGCACCTCGGCGATGATGTATGGGCCTTCCCACGGTGGTGAGAGCTTGTGGCGGCCTCTGTTGTCCTGTCGAAGCCTCAGCACCAAGTCCCCTTTGTTGTGGTCTCGGCGCCGGACTCTCTGCGCTTGATATCTTCGCAAAGACTGTTGGTAGCGCGCAGAGTGTAGGAGCGCCACGTCTCGAGCCTCGTCCACTTGATCCAGCGAGTCTTCGCGGGCTCGCTGGTTCTGCTGCTTTTGATAGGCCTTGAGCCTTGGTGACCCGTACTCCAGGTCCGTGGGGAGTATGGCCTCGGCGCCATAGACGAGGAAGAACGGGGTAAAGCCCGTGGCTCTGCTTGGGGTCGTCCTCAGGCTCCAAATAACCGTGGGTAGCTCTGTGAGCCACCTCCGGCCAAACTTGTTCAGCTTGTTGAAGATCCTTGGTTTCAGTCCTTGGAGGATCGTGCCATTAGCACGCTCCACCTGCCCGTTCGTCTGTGGGTGCGCCATAGCCGACCAGTCCACACGTTTGTGGAAACTGTCGCAAAACGCCAAGAACTTCTTGCCAGTGAACTGGGTGTCGTTGTCGGTGATAATCGAGTTCAGGACCCCGAACCTGAAGACAATATCAGTAAACAACAGAACGGCTTGCTCGGATTTAATCTTGCCGATGGGTCGAGCTTCGATCCACTTGGAGAATTTGTCGATTGCTACCAACAAGTGGGTGAAGCCCCCGGGCGCCTTCTGTAGCGGGCCGACGAGGTCCAGCCCCCACACGGCAAATGGCCACGTGATGGGGATGGTCTCCAGAGTATGGGCTGGGAGGTGTGTCTTTCGAGCGTAGAACTGGCAACCTTCGCAGGTCCGCACGACGTCGGTGGCGTCGGCGACCGCGGTGGGCCAGTAAAAGCCTTGTCGAAACGCATCACCCACGAGGGTGTGCGACGCGGCATGATGACCGCAGGTGCCAGCGTGGATGTCACGGATCAGCTCCTTGCCCTCGGGGATGGGGTTGCATCGCTGCAAGACCCCCGAGGGACTGCGCTTGTATAGCTCATCGTCGATTAGGGCGAAGGACTTGGCCCGTCTAGCGAGGCACCGCTCCTGAGCGCGGTCCTAGGGTAGGATCCCTCGAATCATCCAGTCAATGTACTGGGTGCGCCAATCTTGCGAAGTGGGGGCCTCGTCGATCTCCATTGCTTCGGCCTCGTCCGTGGAGGAGGTCTCAAAGTCAATGTCCATGGGCTCGGCCTCGTCCGCCGGGGGGTTCCCGCCGGAGGGCCTGGCGTTCGAGGGGCCTGGCTCCGCCGGATCCTCGAATTCGACGGAGGGCTTGGTGATGTCGCGAGCGAAGATATTCGGGGGGACGGCGTTCGTCGGCATCCTCATTGTACTTGCGCGGGACATGGTTGAGTTCTAGGCCGTCGAACTTGTCTTCGAGGCGGCGTACTGCTTTGCAGTATGCCTCCATCTTCGGGTCGTGGCAGCTAGACTCCTTCATCACTTGGTCGATGATGAGTTGAGAGTCACCGCGCACGTCGAGGCATTGGACGCCAAGCTCGATGGCGATGCGGAGGCCACTGAGGAGGGCCTCGTACTCCGCCATATTGTTAGACACAGGGAAGTGCAAGCGTATTACGTATCGCATGTGATCTCCGAGGGGTGAGATGAAGAGGAGGCCAGCGCCGGCGCCGGTTTTCATCACCGGCCCATCGAAGTACATGGTCCAGCATTCAGCCTGGATTTGTGGTGGGGGTAGCTGAGTGTCCGTCCACTCAGCCATGAAGTCAGCCAAGAATTGGGACTTGATCGCTTTGCGGGGGGGGCGTAGGTGAGAGTTTCTCCCATTAGCTCCACGGACCATTTGGCGATTCTACCATCGGCTTCCCTGTTGCGGACTATCTCTCCCAGAGGGAAAGACGAGACCACGGTGACGGGATGGGCCTCGAAGTAATGGCGCAGCTTGCGCCAGGCCAAAACCACTGCGTATAGCAGCTTCTGAATCTGTGGATAGCGTGTCTTGGTTTCAGACAACACCTCGCTGATGTAGTACACCGGCCGTTGGATGGGCAGAGCATGACCCTCCTCTTGTCTTTCGACAACAACCACCGCGCTGACCACTTGGGTCGTCGCGGCTACGTACAGATAGAGGGGCTCGCCATCCGTGGGTGGCGTGAGAATGGGGGTGTGAGTGAGCGATGCCTTCAGCCTGTCGAGGGCTTCTTGAGCTTCGGGGGTCCACGTGAAGCGCTCGGTTTTCCTCAGGAGTCGATACAGGGGTAAGCCTTCTCGCCGAGACGCGAGATGAATCGGCTGAGGGACGCTAGGCATCCCATGACCCTATGTACCCCCTTTAGCTCTCGGATTGGTCCCATCCGAGTGATGGCCGAGACTTTATCAGGGTTGGGTTCGATGCCCCGCTGGGAGACAATGAAGCCCAAGAGCATGCCTCGAGGGACTCCGAACACGCACTTCTCGGGGTTGAGTTTTACCCCTTTGGCCCTTAGGCAGTCGAATGCGATCCTGAGATAAGCAACCAGGTCGTCCGCCTTCCTGGATTTTACAACAATGTCGTCGACATATGCCTCTACGTTCCGCCCGAGATGGTCCCCGAAAACGTGGATCATACACCGCTGATATGTAGCTCCGGCGTTTCTGAGGCCAAAGGGCATCGTGACGTAGTAGTACATGCCGAAAGGCGTGATAAAAGAAGTCGCGAGCTGGTCGGACTCTTTCATCTTAATTTGGTGGTAACCGGAGTAAGCATCAAGAAAGGATAAAAGTTCGCATCCCGCGGTTGAATCTACAATTTGATCAATGCGTGGCAAAGGAAAGGGAACCTTCGGACATACTTTATTTAAATTAGTGTAGTCTACGCACATCCGCCAACTCCCGTTCTTTTTCTTCACTAATACAGGATTAGCTAGCCACTCGGGATGGAATACTTCCTTGATGAATCCGGCCACCATAAGCTTCTGCAGCTCCTCGCCGATAGCCCGGTGCTTGAGCTCATCGAAACGTCACAGGCGCTGCTTCACCGGCTTGGAGTTGGGTCGGATATCAAGGGAGTGCTTGGCGACCTCCCTCGGTATGCCAGGCATGTCCGAGGGGCTCCACGCGAAGATGTCTGCGTTGGCGTGGAGAAAGTCGACGAGCACCACTTCCTATTTACTGTCGAGGGTGGCGCTGACCTTCAACGCCTTGTCGTCGGAGCGATTCGGGTCGAGGGGCACCTTCTTGATACCCTCGGCGGGTTCGAAGCTTCCCGCGTGTCGGTGCGTGGAGTCTAAGGCCTCGCTTGCCATCTTGTCGAGGGTGGCTGCGAGGGCCTCGTCCTCCACTTGAGCCTCCGCGTGTTCAACGCACTCGACATCGCACTCGTAGGCGTGCTCGAACGAAGAGCCGACGGTGATGACACCCTTCGGACCCGGCATCTTCAGCTTGAGGTAGGTGTAGTTGGGGATGGCCATGAACTTGACGTAACAGGGCCGACCAAGAATGGCATGATAGGATCCCCGAAACCCTAGCACCTCAAAGGTGAGTACTTCCTTTCGAAAGTTGGCTGCCATGCCGAAGCAGACGGGTAGATCAATCTGGCCGAGGGGTTGGACTCGCCTCCCCGGCGCAATGCCATGAAATGGCGACTTGCTGGGGCGAAACATGTTCAATCCAATCCCCATGAGCTCCAAGGTGTGGGCGTACATGATGTTGAGGCTGCTGCCTCCATCCATGAGCACCTTGGAGAAACGGGTGTTGCCGATGATGGGATCGACAACAAGCGGATACCGTCCCGGGTGTGGGACGTAGTCGGGGTGGTCCTCGCGGCCAAAGGAAATGGTGTCCCTCGACCAGTCGAGGTAGGATGGCGTGGCCTTGGTGACGGAGAAGACTTCCCGGCGCTCACGCTTACGCTGCCGAGAGGTCATGTTCGTCATTGGTCCTCCAAAGATGAAGAAGGCGTTCTCCACCGGGGGGAACTCATCATCTCCACCTTTGTCGCCAGCATCCTTCTTCTTGTCCTCGTCGCGATGCACGACGCGGTTGTAATACTTCTTGAGCATTTCACACTGCTCAAGGGTGTGGTTGACCGAGCCCTTGTGATAAGGGCACGACTTCTTGAGCATGTCATTGAATAGGCCGCCTCCACCTCGAGGGGGGCCTCGAGGTCCTTTGCGGTCCGGGGCGGCGACAAAGGCCTCGTTGGAGTCTTCTGCCTGCCCCGGTCCATGCTGGACTGGTGGGGCCTGCTTCTTCCCTTTCCTCCCCTGCTTTTGTTTCTTGGCGGGGGCGTTGATCTTGGCGTTGCCGCCCTCTGTGGGCGCATCTTCCTTGCGCTTGTTCGGCTTGTCGTCGAAAATGGCACCAACTGCCTCCTCGCCGGCGCATAGTTGGTGGCAGCGTCGAACAACTCATTGGTATTGGCGGGACGGCTTTGCGCAAGCTCGTGCACCAGGTTCCTGCACGTCGTGCCCTCGAGGAAGGCATTGATGACCTCGACGTGGGTGACGCTGGGGAGCTCAGTGCATTGCTTGGAGAAGCACCACACGTAGTCGCGCAGGGACTCATTGGGCTTCTGGAGACACCCTTTGAGGTCCCAGGAGTTCCCAGGGCGCACGTACATGCCTTGGAAGTTGCCCACAAAGATCTGGACCAAGTCGGCCCAGTTGTGGATCTGGTCCGCGGGCAAGTGCTCGAGCCACGTTCGTGTGGCGTCAGCAAGGTGAAGGGGAAGGTTGCGGATGATAACCGCGTCTTCCGTCGCACCGCCCAGCTGGCATGCTTGGCGGTAGTCGTTGAGCCAGACTGCGGGATCGGTCTCGCCCGAGTACTTGACGAGGGTGGTAGGTTGTCGAAAGCGTGGGGGAAAAGGAGCGGATCGGATTTCCCGGCGGAACACCCGGGTGCTCGGAGGCTCCGGTTACTCGCCCCTGTCGTGCTCGGGGTTGAAGCGTCCACCCCGTCGAGGGATGTACTTCCTGCCGTTGATGATGTAGCGAGCGTCGCCATCGCCGGCATGCTCGCGCGTGTCGTGGAGTCACTCCCTTGCGGGAGCCTTTCCGATGCGGTCGTGCACCGAGAGTGCCTTCGCGTCACGTGCGACGGCTGCCTTTCCCTTCCCCCCTGGTGGAGTGTGCACCGAAACATCGTGGTCCTGGCGTGCAGTCCCACCAGGCTGCTTCGGGACTATCGAGCGCAAGCGAGACGCAGAGCTCTCGGCCTGCTGCACAGCAGCTTGCTCGGGGAGCGCCTGTGCCTCGCGGCGCAGGTTGCGACCCGAAGTCGTCGACGGCTCGGGCATCGCTTGGAGTAGGTAGGCCGCAGCGACGAGTTTTTCACCGGCCGTTTTCAGTTCCGGAGGTTTGTCGACGTTGTCATCGGCTAGGATCCGCTCCCGGGCCACGCGTGCCGCCGCCTGGGCATGTGCGCCACGTGCGGTGCGCTTTTGCTCGATTGCCGTGCGCAGCTCCTGAGTCTGCCGACGCTGCTCGTCGAGCTTGGCTTGAAGCTCCTTGAGCTGCGCCAGTTGTGCCTGCCGTGCCGCCGAGCTTGACGAAGAAGAAGGGGCCGCAACCGGCACCACCGGTTGGTTTGCCTGCGCATCTGCCCCGCCGTTCCCGTCATCACCCGGAGCGTTGTCCTCTTGCCAGTCCGCGAGCTGGACCATGAAGCACTCCCGGGCGGGATCGTAATCCCCCTCGCTGGAGTCCTCGGAGCATGTGAGGCAGTAAGCCGCCGCGAGCTGGAACGAGCAGAAAGCGTCAGGGTCGCGGACCCCGGAGTAGTCCTCGGCCTCCTCGGCCGTGAAGTTGTCCATGAAGAAGCTAATGTCGTCAGCGATCGAGCTCGCCGTCTCGGGGTAGGTGTCGTTAGGAGACGATGTGATGAGGTTGCGGATCGTCAGGTGGTGATGACCTGGTAGATCTTCACACTCGGCGAAGTTGGTGCTGGACGAAGAGGCGTAGGAGGCAGTGTTGCGCATCCCGATGGGGAAGGGCGACGCCATAGTCGTGCCCCCCTGGGAGGCACTAGAGCTGCAGTCGATGATGGTGCCGGCGTAGCTGGCGCCGAAACACGTGATGATGAAGCAGTGGCCCCGTCGGCCGCGACGCTGAGCCGTGACATGGCAACCTCAACCCACGTGGGGGAGCTGAGGCGTGCCGCCCGGCAACGCTCCACGCGCGCTTGTCGCGAGTGCTGGCCCGAGCGCCTGTTGCGCCGAGCCAGTGATGTCAGAAAGTCAGGGTTGGGTCTGGGTGAGTGGAGCGGGTCTAGGTGAGTGGAGCTCCATGAGGAAACCGTTGCCAGTTGCTCTGAACTCAAGACTCCCGAACCAGATCACGTATCCTGCTGGGAGCAGATCCGAGACGCCCATGGGGAATGGGTTGGATCTGCTCGCCATCCCTGGAGAACAAATGGAAACAAAAGAGAAAATGTCACGCAGCGTCCCCTACCTGGCGCGCCAACTGTCGGTGTCCTGACCCGGCGGTCCAGACCCAACTAGTAATGCTGCGTGTTTCCTCGTCCCCGATGTTGATGCAAGAGGCAACACAGTAACGCACGGGTTTATCCTGGTTCCGGCCGCAGGGCCGTACGTCCAACAAGGGGGTGTGCGAGGGCACTATATTATCTTGCACTGGAGGTGCCTGTAGTAGGGGGTACAGGCGAGGCGAGAGAGGAAGGGAAGCTCCCAAGTCTCTGCTAGAGGAGAAGTTGATCGAGACGAGTGCCAATATCGGGTGCTCAGGGGTGCTGAGTGTTGTGTTCTATCGAAAATGGTCTGATCGCGCGACCCCCTTAAAGGAAACCCGCCTCCTCCTTTTATAGACACAAGGAGGGACGGTGTACATACGCAGGGGATCGTGGAAGTCGTCGTCTTTCCCCCAAATCGCGGGGGTGCAGTGGTCGAGCACTGTGGGAAGTACACCGTTGGGCATGGCGTCGGGCGTGGCAGTCGTCCTGGGTATCGCCCTTGGTCTTGCGGAGATCGCGCCGGCGTCCGGCCAGCCCCAGCAGGCGGCGTGGTCGTCGCTGTAGGGTGTACTGTCTTCCAGATGTGGCGTGGCGGCGTTCCGTGGGCCCTGCAGGCCAGGGTCTGGCATACATATGTGCGCCAGCGGTAGTGAGGCATGTGGCGGTTCCGGACCCCCCCCCCCCGGGCGGAGTGCTAGCGCGTGCACTAAGGGGGTCCGGGAGTCACGTAGAGGTCCTGGACCCCTCGAGGGGGGAGGTCCGGGCCTCCGGCTGCTAATGCTGAGCATCCCTTCTTGGGGGACACGTGGCGACGTCGGACCCCTTCCCATGTAGGGGACGGGTCCGGAGCCGTAGGTGCGGTGAGGTGGAGTCCGGACAGCAGGAGTTGGCAGAATAGTAACGGGAACTATGCCGAGCACGTTTCGTACCGCATCGCAGGTTCCCACAGTGTTGCCACAGCGTCCGGGATGGCGGAGCAGTGACCGGAGTTGGCAGATGGGACTCCGGTCACAGCTACTGTGGGGAATGGCGGCCTGACGCCGTCTGTCCTGGGCGCTGTGGAGGAGTGGTCGGCATTTAATGCCCCCGTACGACGGGTGGGTGAGCGGAAGGGCCGTTTGTCCTTTACGTCGAGGGGTGGCCTCGAGCGAGACGGAGATGATTCGCCCTGCTCGAGGGTAGGTTCGCTACCCTCGAGCGAGGCGGAGATGATTTGCCTCCTCGAGGGTAGGTTCGCTACCCTCGAGCAAGGTGGAGATGCGGGGCGCGGTCGAGGGTCTCAATGGGAGCCCTCGAGCGAGACGGAGATCACTCCGCGAGTCCAAGGAGGGTGCGGATGGGCCGCATGCTGGGCTTCTTTGAGTCATTTCCTTTCTTCCAGATTGGAAGGAGGCCGTAGGCCTTCGTGGTCTCAGTTGCCTAATATGTGTTTGCGTTTTTAGGGTGATTTTAGTACCCCGATTAGGGTGTCCCTAATCGTGGTCCCCAACACATTTGAAATTCAACAATTTAAATTGCATTCAGCAAAATCTTGTACATCTTATTGTAATGTTATCCGTGCTCTATAGTTTAGTGTTTTGTTAAATATCATAAATTTTTATACTTTGCTACTTCTAAAGTTGCACATATGAAAAATCCAAAAAGAAAAAAAATCAAAACCATTGTCACCTCATCCTCAAACCAGTAAGAGAGGAATGTTGACCGGTTTTGAAGAATTGGAGGAGGTCATACGACCGGTTTTGTAGTTGGAGGAAGAAAATTAGACTTTCGTGAAAATTGAGGGAGACAAAGTAGACTTTTTCCTTTTTTTATATAAACTCAAGAAGATGTACTTCCCTTCCGCATGTTTACTGTAGTATTACTGTAGCAATTTAGTGTCCAATCACGTCCTAATTAGGCTCATTAGATTCGTCTCGCGATTTACAATCCATTTGTGTAATGCGATTTATTTTTCAATTATATTTAGTACACCATGCAAGTAATTTATAAAAATTTTGCATTTTGCTTTTTAGGATGTAAACAGTACCTTATGTGTACCATTTAGCGTACCCTGCTGCAGTGAATTTTTACACGTTATGTGGTACTGAAGGAACTTTCATGGCACATCGGTGCGGACAGCCTCAGATGCTGCAGAGCGAGTGCACTCCTGTAGCGACAAGACCAGACGGCAGACATGAGCTGTAAGCCGGGATACGAGGACGTGACATCAAATTATAACCCTTTTCTTTTCTCTCTGCAGACTGCTGCAGGTATTCGAAGGCGAGCGCGCGAGCTGCACCTTCGATTCCGAAGCCGGAGCAACATCCAAGCTTGCGTCGTTCGTCTCGTTCAATTCAAACCGGACCCCCTCACTGCTCGGATGCAATCATGCAAACACGAGCAGCGTAAAAAGGGCAATAGTGAGAACGAAAGAAGGTTTCCGGGCGATTCCGATGCGGCTGCCGGCCGACCGGCGTCCTTTTCGCCGCCGCGACGGCCAACTTGGACGCTGCTGCTGCTGCTGCGGCCTGTAGGGCTGGGGGCCGGGACAGGCAGGGCGAGGTATGGTCCGGGCGCGTGCGTCTCGTCGGAGCGGCAGCATCCCGGTCAAATCACCCTCGAGTAGTCTAGTAGCTGCTTCGCGCCGCGAGTGATGCGGCCGGAGAGATCACTGTGTGCCTGATGCAACGCCAGTGTTTGGATGCCTTGCTTGTGACTACTCCAGGCCGGGTTTGTCTTCCTTCCTTTGCATACACGACGAGGTGCGAGCGTCAGGCCATCAGCCATGTAGGAGGAGTATGCTTCGAGCTACTCGTCCGGCAGGTTCTTCAGAGATCCAAATACAGCCACGCACATTTTTCTTACAAAAAGAATTATCATGAGGACGATCCACAAATACAAATTTGCCATCGATCAAATAGATGTGTGCATACATACTGCACACCTACACATCGAAAGTGCCCTGGAATTGCGGGAAAGAACTGGTCTTGAAGTCAGTAGGTAGGCCCCTTTTAGAACCCAAAACGCAAAATATAAAATTTTTATAAATCACTTGTATGATATACTAAATGTAGTCGAAAAATAAATCGCATTACAAAAATAGATTGTAAATCGCGAGATGAATCTAATGAGACTAATTAGGATGTGATTAGACACCAAATTGCTACAGCAATGCTACAGTAAATGTGCTCTAATGATGAACTAGTAGGCTCATTAGATTCGTCTCATAGTTTAAAGACAAGATCTGTAATTAATTTTATGATTAGTCTACATTTAATACTTCAAATATTGAAAATTCTCTTCAAAAAAATACAAAAATGCAAAATATATGTGCTGGCAAGAGGCAGCACGCACAACAGCGGGAAAAGCAGAACACAGGTAAGTAGCTCGTAGGAAGTAGCAGCTAGAGCTAGAGGTCGTACTAGTAGTATAGCTACCCAGCTCACGGTACAGTACTGATAGTAGTATATGCATGATCTGACTACCTCTTCTACGGGCGTTGAGACGACAGTCTTGGCCACTGACCCACGGCGCCTCTACAAACTGCGAGGCGCGCGGCCGCCATCCGAAGTTCCAAACAACTCTGGGTCAAACTGAACACGCGCAGGGGTACGTACGGTACGGTGGTATATACGTGCAGGGCTTAGCTTCTTGTGAGGTAGGTACTACATGGCGTAACGCGCGCCCTGACACACGTACCATTTCGGTCTCCCTTGACCCGTTATTTTAGCTGGGGAAGCCGTCACACTCACACCAAAGGGAAAACGTACAAGCAAAGTACTCCCCAGCGCAACTGCAAAATACACGCATGAAGTATAGCTAGCTGATGAGCTAGCAGCTGGAGGTCAAACTAGAACGGATAGAAGGCTACAACACCCCATCCTTTTTTTTATACAAAAAAGTCTATTAATACGCCAAAACAATTTTTAATATGGTATTTGACTAGCAGTGCATATGTATGTATTGTCTATTATCTTATTATTTGGTCAACAAACGGAATCTCCACGTTCACTCTTAAGATTTATAAATTCCCACGTTAATTGAAGAAAAATAGAAAAATAAAAATTACCCACCACTACCATTATGATAAAAACTAGTCTAAAATACCCATGTGCCTAATTAAAAATCACCCACCAATGCTATTATGAAAAATTAAATATAAAATACAATTTAGTTATGTATCAGTTACAAACATATACTATTAATAAAAACTAAAGCTAACAACAATAAATCAAAATAAAATAAAAATAAGAATAATTATATGCATAATATTATTACAGCTCAACAAATTAAATTGTTATTATAGGTAGATCATATTTGAATTGCTTTAACCAACAATAAGACATAATTTACGATAATGAATAAGGTGATGTATGATAAAAAAATAGTATAATCTTTAAGTAAGGATACAACGACATGCACAGCTGCGGACCCAAGGCCCGGCGACCCTGGGCACCGGCCCAGGCTCCGAGGCAGCAGTCACTGAGTCACAAGATGTTACCCGATAAATCTATCGTTCGTCTTTTGTGCTAGAGGCCCAGAGCTGAGAAGAAATGAGTGCCTTGTATTGTATTGGCCCAGGCTCCCATCACAACCTGGGTCCGTCACTGGACATGCAACTTTCTGAAGGAGAGAATTTTCTGAATTTTCAATACCAGCCGCGCAAATGCGCGGGCTATACGCCTAGTTTATATTAAAATAAAAATTTATGAGCTGTAGAAATATTTTTCATCATGAATATAATAGCATCAGTCTCAAATTTTTTTAGAAAAATCATATTATGATGTTTCAGATATTGTGATCAAACATAAAATAATTGGACTAACAGCAATCTGTTTTGGGACTTGAGAAGCTAAGATCGAGCTACTTTTTAAAAAGGGAAATCGAGCTACCTTTGAAAACATCAGTGTGTGCAGGGGCCCATGATGTGCTACACACGGCCGCTGGCGGCCCAGTCATCGGTGTGCCATTCCCATTAAATGCCATGCTACCGAAAGCCCCTTTCTCCTGACCCACTTCCCCTCTCCTGTAAGGCTGTAACCTCAAAGGCTCAAACCATACTGTCCAACAGAAACACTACAGTAGTACACAGTCTACAGATCTGCCCATCCTTTGAACAAGAACACGCACATAAGCTTGCAGTACAATTTAAGACAAGCAGACCAGCACCAGCGTGCAATTCCAAAATGTAGTGCAAGGTACACAGCACGAAATAAAGGAAGAACACAAACAACTTTTCTGAAAGCAAGAGCACAAACACATGAATCTAATAACGGTCTATAATTAGCTTCTTTCTGAGGTGCTAACTGAGAACTTAAGGCAACAGCGAGCTAACTGGGAAGAAGCAACAGGCTATAGGCAAGTAGAGGTAGAGGCAGGAGCGCCCCATACGCACGACTGCATCTGCATGCACATGTTTATTGTACGTGCGGGTCTCTGGCAAGCAAGGATGGAGATGGCCACACCGGAGGCGTCAGGCAAGTTATGCTCCGAGCCTGAGGCCTGAGCAAGTTAGCGTGCACATTGAAGGCACCAGCAGGCTGCTGGAGGCTGATCACTGGCTCAGGGGGCTGGGCTCCCCTCGTTTCTCTGCCGTCACACTCAAGAAGGACCCGTCCTGGATGATCAGTAGTGCACTGTAGTTTGCCAACCGCACGGCACGGCCTATGCCCTTCCCGACCGGACGGCCGGCCGAGCCCAATAATTATGCATGCCCCGCGCCGGCACCACCACCACCACACCATTACCTAGCTAGCCGCTCTCAAATGATTGCATAATCATGCAGCAACATGTAAACACTGCTAACCTTTAAGCCCGTGTTTAGATGCAAAAATCAAAATTCCAAATAATAAGATACTCCAACTATATATAGTACGTAGCCTAGTCAACAAACGATGAAACAAACGAGACATTCATGCTTGCGAACTCCATTGTCCACACATCGTATGTATCTGCAGCAAAACTGGAGAAGATCTGGAGCTGTGAGAGAAAAATGAGACAGCTGCAGAGGTGCTCAACCATGTAGAGAAACTGAGAATTATTCATGTGCGGCTCAAGATAGATGAAGATAACCTTTCTGCCCGATGGGAATGTGCTGTTTTGGCTGCCGACACCACCGAGATCTATATGGCCGACGAATGCCGCATGGTTAAAGGGATTGAAGCCTGGTCCGAAATCTCCGGTCGGCACAGCTCCGCCGGCAAGGCCAGAAGACACCAGTGGATCCTGACCGGAGACCCCGAGCCAGACAACAATCCCCTTAACCTAATCCAAGCATCATGGAGCACGTACATGGAATAATAATCCTGCTGCGCGCGCCCTCTCTTGCAGCACTAGCTACCTGATGTGTTTCTAACTAGGTATAGCTAATAGGCGGTGAACTGGGACGCCATGGATACACTGGCTTGCGAGGAATGAAGCCTGGTCCGACGCCTCTCGATCTGCACGGCAGCAGGCAGTGATCTGCAAGCTTAGCTAGGACGCGCGGATGCCTCGAGCCAGCCAACATTCCCCACAAGCCCCCATGACCAACGAGTTGATGATGAGCAACATGTGTATACAATGCAAGGCCCCAGATGGGAAGTGGATCCGATGAGCATATATATAGAAGTAGCTAGAAAGAGGGAGCGAGCTGCAGGATGGAGGAGTTGCTAATGGTAGGGAGGAGGAAGAAGGGTGACGGTTTTGAAGAGGAGCAGCTAGGTAGCAGGGAAGGGGTAGTGAGAGGACTGAGCCTGTGTTTAGTTCAAAAAAAAGTTTGGATTTTGGTTTTGTAGCACATTTCATTGTTACTTGACAAATAATATCTAATCATGGACTAATTAGGCTTACAAGATTTATCTCGTGCTAATTAATTAGACTGCATAATTAGTTATTTTTTCAATTGCATTTAATGTTCCATGTATTTGTCTAAAAATTCAATGTGACGAGTACTGTAGAAATTTTTTTGAAAGCCCGAGAGGAGGAGGGTGTGAGGACACTGGAGGGGAACTAATGGCAATTTATGGAGACATGCCCCATTTGCAACAGGTGGTGCCCTAACGCCTACTAGCTATTACTGCACTACCCTGTCTTCTTCTCCACTGCGTTGCCCGATCGAGGCGCAGTGAGCGGCGATCTTTGCATTGCACTGCGCACACCGCCTCTCAGCCTGTGTTTAGATCTGCAAAATAGTGGTAAAAAAATTATATTAGACACTGTAGTATATTGTAGCACTTTTCGTTTGTTTGTGATAATTGTTATCATATCATAACCTAACTAGACTCAAAAGATTCATCTCGTCGTGTACATCAAAACTATGCAATTAGTTTTTTTATTTATCTATATTTAATGCTCCATGCATGAGACAAAACATTTGATGTGATAGATGAATAGTGAAGTTTAGAGAAAGAAATTTTGAAAAACACAGCCTCACTTTCCTGGGTCAGAGAGGGGAGCTAGAAAGGTGCACTGGAGTAAAAACAAGTGGCTCTAGTCTCCGGTGGTGATTTCAATTCCCACAGAAATGCCTCGTGAACTGCACTGAATTAGTTCATAATTGGATATTATTTGTCAAGTAACAATGAAATGTGCTACAGTACCAAAATCCAAACTTTTTCTCCAACTAAACACACCCTAAAAGGCTGTTCGGAATGTCTTTGACATGCTTGGGTTGAATTCTGGAGGGAAATGGCTAGCTCATGTAAACTGAAGCCATAAAATGTTCCCTGCGCATGTTTTTTCTTCTTCCCTGTAATGTGTTTTTCTTTTCTTTTTTTGAACTGCCAATAGTGTACTAGCAGTCGGTGTCCTGACCCGGCGGTCCGGCACCAACTAGTAAAGTGTTGCGAGATCTCTCTTCCTGGATGGTTGATGCAGGAGGCAACACAGAAACACACGGTTTATTCTGGTTCCGGCAGCGGGGCCGTACGTCTAGCAAGGGGGTGTGCGAAGACACTGTATTATCTTACACCAGTGATGCCTGTAGTAGTGGGTACAAACGAGGCGAGAGAGGGAGAGAAGCTCCCAAGTCTCTGCTGGAGGAGAAGTTGATTGAGGCGAGTGCCAATATCGGGGCTCAGAAGAGCGCGTGTGCTCTGTGAGTTGTGCTAAGTGTGGAGTACAGCACAGATAGGGAAGACAGTGACCACATCCCCCTTTTATAGACACAAGGAGGGGCAGTGTACATTTACAGGAGGGAGGGAGAAGTCGTCATCTTCCCCGAATCGGGGGTGCGCAGTAGCCGACTACTGTAGGAAGTACACTGTGCTGCACTAGAGAGTGAGACGCCGGGCGTGCAGTCGTCTTGGGTGTCGTCCTTGGTCCTGCGGAGATCGCGCCATCGTCCTGGCTGCTCCAGCGGGCGGCATGGTGGCTCCTGTAGAGGGTACGTCCCCCAGGCGTGGCGTGGCAGCGTTCCGAGGGTCCTGCAGGTCGGGGTCTTGATCTGGTCAAGGCTCGGGCCGCGCCCGAGGGTCGTGCCCATACCGTCCGAGGGATCTGCAGCAAGGAAAGTATGAGGGAAATACAAGGAGTTGGCAACACAGTGGAAGGAACAGCTCCGCGCACGTTCGCACAGTGTATCGCAGGTTCCCACAGTGGTGCCACAGTGCCAGGGATGGCGGTGCAGTGACCGGAGTTGGTGGATAAGACCCTGATCACAGCCACTGTGTGGAGTGGTGGCCTGACGCTGTCTGACCCGGCTGCCGCGGCGGAGTCGTGAGCATTTAATGCCTCCGTACGGCGGGCGGGTGGACGGATGGCCGTTTTGTCCTTTCCGTCGAGGAGTGGCCTCGAGTGAGGCGGAGACGCGGGGTGCTGTCGAGGGTCCCGACGGGGAGCCCTCGAGCGAGGCGGAGTTCGCCCCGCAGGTTCGAGGGGGTTCGGATGGGCCGCACTGTGTTCTTGGGCCGCGGATTGGGCTTCTTTGAGTCCTTTCCTTTCCTTCGGATCAGAGGGAGGCTGTAGGCCTTCGCGGGCCCGATTGCCTGGCATGTGTTTTGCATTTTAAGGGTGATTTAGTCCCCTGGTTAGGGTGCCCCTAATCATAGTACCCGACAGTAGCCCCCGAGCCTTTGTGGGGATGAGGATCAGCCCTGCAGAGGCTTGACCCCTCGAGGGCGTGACCCGGGTGCTGACCGTGGGTATCTTAGTTTGCCCGGCGGGGGCGCGATGGTGCTACGGAGAGCGTTGTCGGGGGAGGTTGATCCAAGGTAGGGTTTTCTCATTGGAGAAGCAATGAGAAGGCCACTCCGAGTTGTCTATGCAGATTATAGTCGCTTCGAGCACCATGGCGTAGCCGTTGGGGATGTCGTCGTTGTGCCGATGAGGGTGTTCGAGCTGGTCTGCGTAGGGTTTTGCTCCTCGAATGTGTGAGATTCCTCCGTGGGGGTGCGTCAGTGCACCCGCGGGTGTAGCACCCGAGTCCTTGGAGGAGTGCTTGCACTCGTCCAAGGGCTATAAACGTCGCCCTGCATGGTTGCTTGATTGGGGTGACTGCCCAGCGTCTTTTTCAGCCGACTTCGGCGTTCCTTTCAGCCGGCCTCGGCATTTTTCATGCTGGTGCAGCGGCCCGTGACTTGACTGAGCAATTCGGCAGGCGCGAGTTAAGCGCGGGAGGTTGATTAAACACGTGGAATTCCACAATCGACGGTTGCCGATTCATTCGAGGGTGCGGCCTAAGCCGTGGTGCGTGAGGAGCCCCCGAGCCCTGGCCTGCGTGAAGGCGTTCAGGGGACCCTCGACTTTGTTATGACCCTCGTCGCCCTGCCGCAGGGAGGAGGGGTGAAGCGCACCATGCTACCCATGCCCGGGCCGCGAGCCATGGCTGTTTCAGTGAGCTTTTATCGGGGTGGTTCAAGTGGACGTCTGTGCCCCGTTCGGTAAGGGTCGGGTTGTGGTCCGTGGACACGTCACATAAACGCTCGCAAGGGTTCGCTAGGCGGGGCTCGGACCCATTCGATAGGGTCCGAGGGCTCAGTGCTCTCCCTCGATGGGATCCCCCTACTAGGCACCCTGGGCTGGCCTTGAACACTGTGTAGGATGTTTCGAACTCCGCATTCGAGGGTAGCTTGTATGGCACATCCATGGATTCCTTGACTCTGGTGATCTGATGCGCCTGTCGAACCCTCGATGGGTCAGGCTTCGAACCCCTGATCAGTAAGGCCTCGAAATCGACTTCCTTCGATGGTAAGGAATCCTTGAAGGGAATATTCCGTAACGGTTCGCTTAAACGGCGCGGTGTCGCCGGTCGTACGCGAGTCTCCTGCCGATCGTGGCTGATGTGGCCCAGTACGCGCGGGCTGTGCGGGCATGCCTTTTCTGGCGGCTGCCTTGGGTAGGCGGAGAGGCGCGGGCGGCGGCTGGCGGATGGGACGGCGCTACAGTCCCGCAGCACCCGCCGGTTACTGCATCGTAATTATTACCTGGGTGCTCACGTGGAAACCTCCGCGATCGTGGGGCCCAGCTATCGGCGATAGCAAAATCTATCGCATTCAATGCGGTGGATTCGGACTGCGGTGGCGAAACCGCCCGTCGTGATGGATAAAAGCGGGGAAGGGGGGGGATCGTTTGTCTCACCTGGCCCCGCAACTCCTCCACCCATCCCCGAGCTCGATTGAGCCCTACGCCGGCCGGATCGAGCTCCAGACGCCGGCCGCCATTGACGTTCTCCACCGAAGCTCCGCCCTCCCGTCGACGAACCACCTTCGGCCCTTCTCCGCTCGATTGGACGACGTGGTGAGCTTCCCCGTGATCGACTCTACCTCCCCGGCCCTTTCACCGTTCGATTCCCGCACCGCCGCCGCTGGGAACGCGTCGTGGCGCCGCGGCTGCCCAAGCGCCTCCGTGCACACGCCGCGGGCCGCCTCTGCGCGGGGCCTCGCGGTGCGGTCGAGCGCCCCCGCCTCGTCGGCCCGCCCTGACGCCGCCGTGCCCGCGTCGCCACCGGCGGGGAACACACGGCGCCGCCGCCGCGCCAGCCATGGCTGGCCGCGTGCGCGCGAGCAGGGGAGCTGGGCTGTGCTCCCTCCCACTGACGGGTGGGGCCCAGTCGCCAGCCCCCTATTTAGGTTTTCGTCTTTTTCATAATTATTTATTTTTTCTGAAAACTTTGAAAATGTGTAGAAAAATATAGAAAAATGCAAAAAAAATGCAAACTAAATTTTGTTGGGTTGCTTAGATCATGATCTTCAGAGGAAAAATGCTCATGCTTGTGTAATGTCACTTTTGCCCTGCTAAAATTTTGGGTTGTGCTTATTTTGTATCGGTTGTTCGGTTTGTCTAAAAATTATGAAAAATTGGTAGTAGCTTACTCTTTGTACGTGTAGTTCACTGAAAATTTTTCAGGTGCATAGCCTATGTGTATGTTTGTGGATCTAATATTGCTTGATTTTCATTCTAGGGCTAATATAAATGTTTTTGGCCATCAATAAATGTTGGTAAATTGTTTCTGCACTCCTTATCAGTAGTTTTTCATGATAGATAAGTTGTGCTACCAGATCCTTGTGGCATGATAAGTTTTTGTGTTTAGCTAGTTCCTAGCTTTAGTCTTCCTTTATTTCCGCCGTTGTTAAGCAATGCCTTATTGCTTCTTCCTG
The DNA here is from genome assembly GCF_016808335.1 of Panicum virgatum. Classification (NCBI taxonomy): domain Eukaryota; kingdom Viridiplantae; phylum Streptophyta; class Magnoliopsida; order Poales; family Poaceae; genus Panicum; species Panicum virgatum. The sequence goes on from NC_053145.1 coordinate 62,814,606, forward strand.
TTTATTGTATGCGCCTAGCTTTCTTAAAGCGAGTTTAGTAGTGTTGTTGAAAGGAAACACTTCAGGCTAAACTGGGTTGGAAACTGAACCCTCCTAGCAGCACCAAGTCATTTCTTTTTGCTCGGTTCTCTTTAATTGCTCGGTAAATGATTGCCAGTCATGTCTTTCTTTTAACCGCATTGCATTGCATCATTTTGAAATGCATCGCATCATGAGCACTCATGTATCGCACTGTGTCCTAACTGTTGCATGGCATTCTTTTTCATACGTGTAGACGCTGCGAACGAAGCCGTCTACGAGCTAGTTGCTGAGCCGGTCCAGGAGCCGCAAGCAGAAGAGCAGTAGGAGGAAGCCGTTGAGCACGCTTCAGAAGAAGTTGCTAACCCCGCTGACCTGCAAGGCAAGCCCTGGAGCATGACCCATAAATTCAGTATATATATTAATGTTTATTTAAGTATTTGTGCATTTACGTTCTAGGAGTTGTTTGGAAACCTAGTATGCATGTTCTCCCTAGGTACCTGAGGGTCAATACTAGTATGCAGATGTCGATAGAAATGCTCTGCAAAGTAGGATCTCGGTAAAAGTCGAGTGATTCCTGTCGCTCGCGAGATTTAAGATCTTGTTACTTGCGGCAATGTGGTTTGAGAGTGAATCAATGAGGAAAGAGAAATGAAGACCGAGCGGAGATGAATTGGTTCTGGATATAATATGGATGGAAAGTAAGTCTCCGCCTGTGTCGATTGAGGACCGTACCGTTATTGGCATTGTTTATCGAGGATTGAATAGTACTAACCACATGCCGGAAGTAGGAGATAGTCGAAACCGGTAAGCTAATTACCTGATTTGCACCGATAATTTGAATCGCGACCCGCTACTCTGGGAGTGGAATGATGGCGGGTGTTGGATAGTATGTCGCCTCCGGGTTCTCCGGGAGTTCGCCGTGAGGGACCCTTCACCCGGGTTTTGGCAGGCGTGATTCAGACGTCGGGGTGATGATGTGAATAGTTGATGTGTGTGGCCTGACGGGGTTTTCATGTGTCGTGTGAGTTAGGTCCACCTTGCAAGGTTAAATCGGATCGATTCGCCGTGACTCGCGGATATGAGAGCCTTGGTCACTGTGTCACATCGTAGTAAGGAGGTGGAATAAGAACGGAAAGGAAATAGTTGGTTTGTGGGTTACTGAAGAATAATCTGAACCACCATGTATTCTCTAGATAATTAAACGAATCTAGTTAATACCCGCTATACTAAATGGATCAAAAATATTGAAAGTAAGGATTCACTGCTAGTAGCCTTTCCGCAAAAGAGCTCTAGAGCCAAAAAGCTTTGCATGTCTAGGTAATGGGCTAAGTATACCCATAGTCGGGTAAGTCTTGCTGAGTATTAGTATACTCAGGGTTGTTGTTGTAACCCTTCTGAGCAGGTTGTGTCCCCGCTGACTTCGAGGAGGTATGTGCGTCCTGGATTGGACAACCGCTTCCTCCGGGTTGGACCATCGAGTGGGTCCCGTCTTCTTCGTGAAGTTCGGGCTAGTTGGCAGCACATCGTGGGCAAGATGTGAGGCCTACTTTTATCGTCGTTCGTAGTACTTTATTGTATTTTGAACGCTATTTTAAACTTTCACCGCGTGTATAAACTCTGTAGTTTGTATTTGAAACTTTTATGTAAAACCATGTTGTAAATTAATTTGAGAATCTTTGTATGCTTGTATCACCTGTGCTCGTCTTCGTGCGAGCCTTCTAGTGCAATTGTGATCCTGGAGTACAATAGTTTAATCGGGAATTACCCGACAGACTGCCGGATTACACCATTTTTAGTGCGTGGTAACTTGATTATTCATTAAAATGATAGTTAGCGCACTTAAGCCGGTTTAATTTGGGCAGATCTGCTGCACGCCTCACCCCCGAGGCCCCGTACGCGGGCTCGAGGATGTTGAAAGTCCTGCTCCCCCACGACGTCGCTGCCCGGAGGGCGAAGAGTGCGGTGGTGGAGTTCCCTGACAACCCAGACGATCCCTGGGAGATCAAGATGCGCCCTAAGGCGGGGTATATTTCTGGGGTGAGTTTAAGTTTCAATTTGTTGTCGATTTGTGCTGTTTCCTCCCCACTCCTTGCTCTTGACTCGGTCGCGTTTGCAGGGGGTAAGCCACAAGGGCTATGTCTCGAAGCTCCCGGTCCCGGAGGAACATCAGGCCAACTGCCTGCGAGATGAGGCGGCGAAGAAGAAGAAGGATGCGGCGAAGAAGGCCGCCGACAGGAAGAGGGAGAGGAAGGAAAAGCACGCTAAAGAGTGCAAGACTACAGAAGCGGAGGGCGCTCCGTGGCCCGCCACGCCCGAGTCCACCGAAGAGGAGGACTCCTCGGGTGGTGAGCTCAACTTTTCGGATGACGACGAGGCGGCGACGGGCGCGGGTTCCCCGCTAGTCTATCTAGGGGCTGGCGGCGAGGGCTCGACGGTGACGCTGGGCCAGGCGATGCTCACGCCGGGGTCGCTGGTGGATCTGCGTGCCGCGAGGACAGAGCAGAGGTCGCCTACGACGGCGGCGGGGCAGAGGTCGCCCACGCCGGCAGCAAGCAGGGGGTCACCCGCGCCCGTGGTATCGACGGGCGGCGGAACATCCGCGGCGAGTGCGGAGGCGCCCGCGCAGACGGCCTCAAGGCGCCAGGCCGATCCGAGGGCGACGCCCTCGGGTCAATCTTCGGAGGGTGTCAGCGTGCCGCGGGCCCGGAGGAGCCGCAAGGGCAAGCGCAGCATGAGCGCCCGGTCAGGGTAAGTGATCTTGATTTTATCCTTTGCATTCGTTTACTCGACCCTCCAATCCTGCTGACTTCAATGTTTCTTCCCCGATTGCCTGGCTGCAGGGCCACCACCAAGGATGTGACCCGCCTCGCGCCAACCAAGGCCCTCAAGACCGGGGCGCACGCGACGCCACACTCAGTGCTGCAGCCCCCGATCAGAGTGGACCCGGTCCTGGAGGCGGAGGCCGTAAAGCTCCGAGAGGCGGTGGCTCGAGGGGCCCAGGAGGCCCAACTGGCCCGAGCGCTGGAGAGTGGGGGCGACGCCGGCCAGAGCGGCGTCGTAACGGCCGCTCGGGTTGACGCCGAGGAGGAGGCCGGCCGGGGCGGCACGGATGCCGCCGCCCGGCCGGACGTCGAAGTCGAGACCGGTCGGGGCGATGCGGATAGCGCCGCCCAGCCGGTTACTGGAGGAGGAGCTGGTGGGGACGCATCGGAGTGCTACACTAGCCGAAGAGAGGAGACCCCCGCCCCCGAGCCCCCCAGGGCTGGGGTCGAGGGTGTCACGGAGGAGGAGTCGGCGCCAGTGCGCTGGTGGTGGAGGAGTCCCGCATCCCAAGGCCTGAGATGGCCGGGGACGAGGGCGCTGTCGCAGCGACGACGACGCACACGGCGTCGGGGAACGTAGAGCCGGTGGTGGAGCTGCCGCTGAGCAGCGACAAGTTCGGGGATTCGAGGGACGTCGACCCCGCAGCTGCGGCCAGCGCCGCCGACCAGATTGCCGAGTTCGTGTCGGCCTCCGAGGAGGTGCTCAGCGCAGGGACGTCCGAGGGGCCCCGTCAAGGGGCGACCATCCAGTCCGGGGTCCCCTTGGAGTTTCTCCGCAACGAGCAGGAGGAGGAAGTGGCCTGTAAGGCGCAGTACGAGGTTGGCTCTCAGATTCAGGACAACCTCGATTGCGCCTTTCGGCTTCATAGGATGACGGACTTCTAGATCAGCAAGGTAGGTGCCTTTCCCCTGGTTATTGCTCGTGTCCGGTCTTGTTTTTGTTTGCTTTACACACGCTGTCCCACTTGCAGCGGTTGAGGGACATCTCGCGCAACAAGAGCGCCGAGCTGACCCGGTTGTACTCCCAGGTGCGTTGGCTTGGGAATTACAATGCTAAGTTGGTGCTCCGGACGATCGATGTCAACACCCTGGTGAGCGACCTGGGGGCGCGCCAGCGTGCTCTAGTGGAGGAGCTGGCGCAGACTCCGGTGAGCGCGACGCCCAGAGGGCCGGGGCGGAGCAAAGGGCCCGGGATGCCGAGGCGCAAACTGCCGAGCTGTAGCGTTCTAGGACGGCACTCGAGCAGAAGGAGGCCGAGCTCCAGCGCAAGGAGGCCGAGCTCCAACCCGAGAGGGCGGCCGTCGCCACGCTCACCGGGACCCTCGAGGAGAAGGGTAAAGCCCTCGAGGAGAAGGAAGCGGCCATCCGAAATGTGGAGGCCACCCTCAAGGAGAAGGAGGACTCCTTGTTCGCACTCGAGGAAGCCGCACGGGTCCAGCAGGAAGAGGCGCAAGGACATATCGCGGGTAAGTTCGATTCTAGTTTACCGCAACTTATCTTGGTTCCCCTGTTCAGAGCTGAGGAAGAAGGTGGCGGACGAGACCGTGGCGAAGGAAGCTGCCAACACTGCATTCTCGGCGGTGCAGGACGAATACACCGAGCTGGAGTGGACCGCCGTGGCTGTGTGCCAGGAGCTCGAGGGGGAGGGTGCCCTGTCAGGTAGCTCGGTAGCCAGCCGCCTGCGAGTGCTGGGTGATCGGGTCACCGAACACGCCAAGAGCACCTTCCGCCTCAGCGTCCAGCGAGCCCTTGCCATGGCCTCGACGCACTACGACATGGACCTCCCGCTAGTGTCGTCGGGGTACGTCGTCCCGACCGGTGCCAGTACGGATGCCGCATCGGCCATCATGGATGACGCCGATGTGGCCATCGAGGAGTTCGCAACAATCTTAGCCAGGAAGCTTGAAGACGACATCCCCCCGATAGCTGATTTCGATGATGTTGAAGATCCGCCGAGGGGGGGGGGGAGACAACCTGTAGGGAATCTGGACCTCAGAGCCCATGTAAATAAGTTAGTACTTTGTCGTGATCGTACTTTTGGATTAAGAAATTTGTTAATGTATATATCGATAGTGTGGCCCATCGAGGCCCTGTGCGTTCGAGCCTTCATTTTTTCTACTTTACTTCCGTGTTCTCGTATATGCTTTAGATAGGTTTTGGCGAGGAAGTTTGTGTTCATAAACGACCTAGGCGTAAGGAGGTGAGTGGGGATGCCGTATCCCGAAGGTGTCGGCGGTCCCGCGGCTCGGCCGATCCCGTTCCTTAGTCGCTTACGCCTTGCGTCTACCTTTCTAAGTATACGAGAAACTTAGATACGGAAATTTTTTGAAATAACGTTGGCGGTTTTTGGGGACGTTCGGGGGTTCTCCCCGTAGTAGACCCCAAGGGAGGCTTGGCTTTGCCGAGGGTAAAGCCGAGCGTACCTCAGTGTTCGTGCGCATCCGAGCCCCCGAGGGTTCGGAGAGTTCCCAAAGATAAATAAGCAAAGTATACTCTTTATTGCTTCAGGAAATCTTAAATACGAGTACAAATGATGTACAAATAGCTTGGAATTCTAAGGATAGAAGCGACGTAGCTGCTGTTTGTTCCAAGCGTTAGTGAAGACTTCGCCATTTTCATTCGCCAGCTTGTCCGTGCCGGGCTTGAGCACCTCCGCGATGATGTATGGGCCTTCCCATGGCGGTGAAAGCTTGTGGCGGCTCCTGTTGTCTTGTCGAAGCCTCAGCACCAAGTCCTCTTTGTTGACGTCTCGGCGCCGAATTCTCTGCGCTTGATACCTTCGCAGGGACTGCTAATAACGCGCTGAGTGAAGGAGCGCCACATCTCGAGCCTCGTCCACTTAGTCTAGTGAGTCTTCGCGGGCTTGCTGGTTCTGCTGCTCTTGGTAGGCCTTGAGCCTCAGTGACACGTACTCCAAGTCTATGGAGAGCATGGCCTCGGCGCCATAGACGAGGAAGAACGGGGTAAAGCCCGTGGCTCTGCTTGGGGTTGTCCTCAGGCTCTAGATAACCGAGGGCAGCTGTGGCAGTCCCGCCTAAATTAATCTGGCTTAAGTGCGCTAACCATCATCAAAACGACAATCAGGGTTAACATACACTTAAAACGGAGTAATCCGGCAGTGCTGTCGGATAAAATCCCGATTAAACCACTTGAATAGGATCAACAAAACAGTCCAGAGAATGCAACATTCCACAAATTTTACAGCACAAAGTATGAAATTGAATTATTATTACAAACCAAGTTTCAATTCATAAAAAGACAACAGAGTTCAAGTGCAGCAGAAAAATACACGATAGTCTAGCGACGATAGAAGACGTCATGATGAAGCTCGTACATGACATCAATCCCATCCTCAGATATACCACCTGAAAAACAAAGCCACAAGCAAGGCTGAATATACTAATACTCAGCAAGGCTTACCCGACTAAGGGTATATTTAGCCCTTTATCTAGACATGCATGGCCTTTGGCTTGAGGAGTTCGTTTGTCGAAAAGCAGTAAAGAGTAGATCCTTAATTTCATATTTTAGCTTTCAGGTTCTAGTTCAATTAACCGTTCTACGTGAGCATCTATCCAATAGCATACATGGTGGAAACAATTATCTTTCATCATCCAACCAACCATATTCATCATCATCATCTTTCACTTCTTACTCTATGTGGCAAAAGGGTTAAGCAGTCCCAAACCGTGAGAAGCGGACGATTCGAATCGAATTTGTTAACCTTGCAAGGCAGACCTAAACACACGTCACGTGGTTACTCCCAGAGTCACACGTGCAACATTTCCCCTTTCTTTCCTGGTTGTGGATCAGGGTCACCGTCCTCGACTACAGAGTACGACGACTCTGCACCCGCATGTGCGCGCATGAGAAACGACGTTCAAAGAAGGTGAAAGTAAAGTCCACTTGCCGGTCCAATCAGGTACTTAAGCTTACCGATTACCATATTCTCGGCATGTGTCTAGTACGTTCAAACTGCTTAACCACCACTACCACACACTGCGGCCTTATCAAATTTCACTAAACAGACGGGGCATCACAAGTACCACAGCCCCGCCCGTAAGCCTTATAGTTGCAGCGGGTATTAAACAACCAACTCCTATAATTCTCGCGAGTGACAGGAAATCACTCGACTTCTACCGAACACTTAGCATAGCCAACTAGCGACCTACACATACTAGTGTTCAAGCATAGGTACCTAGGATCATGCAACTAAGGTTCCAGTCAACTCCTGTAAACTTAAATGCACAAATAGATAGAAACAATAATAATTGCATAAATTTAAAATAGTAGGACATGCTCCGGGGCTTGCCTTTTTGCTGAGCGGGGTTAGTATTTCTCTCGGCCTTGGGCCGGATCTTCACAAGTTCCTTCCTCGGCTTGCTTCGCTAGCTCCTAGCTTCATGACCAAATTTATAGATGACCAAATTTATAGACAACGTCCTTGCTACGATTTCTACATGAATGCACAAGCGATGCAAGTGAGCGAAACAATTTAAGATTTTTTTTTGACCGGACTGTCGAGTATGCAGACAAGCTAATTACACAAAAATAGGTAGCACAGCGTGGCATGTGGACTACAAGAAATCATTTCAACATCTTAGTGGCACAATTATTTAGTGCAGATTAATTAGGCACATGCACAACCCACCTGGAGGCTGGAGCATCAGCTAACTTTGGATATGAGGTAAATTGAGGAGGTAATAACAATTTAAATACAGCTAAGAGCATTTGGCCTTGCCTAAACACTATCAAATATTTTCCCTCTTCGATACAGATCTAAGTAGTCACACATAATTGGCTTTGCTAAAAGTTGGCATTTTATGAACTATTGGTGAATGAAAATAAAATAAAAATAAATAAAACAAAAACTCAGCTACTATTTAGTGAACACTATCAGTCAAAAGTTATTCCATGAGTCAAGCAGATTTTATCTGTACAACGCTATCATATAAAGTCATGACAAAAGCTGATGATATTTTGATAGATTATGCTTCAAGGGAGCTAACATTATTGATCTCACAGGACTTCAAGCAACAGAGAATTAACCATTTATTTAACTATTTATTCATCACACAGATAAACCACAAACAAAAGGACAAACCTTTTTATGAGAAACCATATATGCATAAATTAAGGAATAACGATACAAAGCTATGACAGATGGTTTCGTGATTTTAGAACTACCAATATTTTTCTAGGAATTCCACAGAATCAAACATGCACAAGTATTGCGACCAAAGAAACTAACTAGCTTCTACTATCTATCCCTTCACCAAAGCGTGCATACAAACAGAGTGCTAGGCCTGCACCTGCTGCTTCATCTAGGTATTTGACCTTCAAATTTTTCCTGCAGGTTTATCTACTCAAATATAGCAACTAGTAAAAGTTTCGTAATTTTCCAAGTATCAGAACTATTTATCATGAGATAGCACTATTAACCATGGATTTAAATCAAAACCAAAACTAGAGAGTTGTGATGGCTCCTAAACTTTTACCATATTGTTCATTTAGTATCTAAAGCATATTGGAAAAGTTTTATTTGAAAATACCAAGTAGAGCATCAAGAGCAAAATACGGCATTTATTACTAGCCTAGAACAAGATCTAATAAAAACCCATATCTATATTTGTCAAAACGTCCTCAAATTTTTACAGTAATCTACTCATCTAAGGTGTAGCACACTGTCCAAAAATCAGCTAAAAATCTTGGGTAGAACTTGAGATACATACAAATGTGGATAAAACCAATATTTAATGTAGAGATAAAATTATTGGTCAAATGCAAAAGTGTATGTAACAAAAGTTGTAGATTTTGTTTCAAGGATTCCAGAACAGTTGAGTTTGTATTTTTCTGATTTTTCTACGATTTTCTACAAATTTTCAAAGTTTGCTGTTTGAAATCCATGTACATTTTGCAAACTAGCCCCTGGAATTTTCGTTTCTTTTAACATGAGGTCCCTGGTCGGACCAGGAACAGAGGAGGGATTCCGGCCCTTTTTCCGGCGAGTAGAGTCACCGGAGGTGGGGGCTAGGTTGGGGGAAATGGAGAGGAGGTCGAGCCGCACCTGCGGGTGGTCTCGGGGCATCGCGGGGATGGCCGAACGGGGCTCGCCGGCGTGAAGCAAGGGGCGGCGGCGGGTCTGTTCACCGGCGGCGGTCGTTCCGGCGGCCATGTGCGGAGGTGGCTGGGCTTGGGAGCTCCGTTGGGGCGAGGTGAAGCCGTTCCCGAAGTTGTTTTGGGCGGGGAGAGGGCGGAACGACGAGCTCGACGGCGAGCTGCGGACGGCGGCGATGCTGTGCCGCGGCGGCGGCGTTCCGGAGGCCCTGGGCGGCGGTGAGCGGGCTTGGGAGGACCGGTGAGGGCCAACGAAGCTCGCTAGAGGGTCGGTTTTGGGGAAGAATGGGCGCAGGAGGAGGCTCCACGGGAGCAGGGCGACGGCGGCCATGGCTCGCGGCGGCGGCGATGAGCCTGAGCAAGGGAAGGATGGGCTCGGCTCTGGAAGAGGCGAAACGGAGAGGAGAAAACGAACTTGGCTTCGTTGGATGGTTAAGCGGCGACGAGACGGTTCGACGAGGCGACGCGTGGTGGTGCCGGCGACGAGACGGCGAGGCGACGGCGTCGCGACAGGGTAGGAGATGATGGCGAGGGCAGTTCTGTAAATAACGCAAAGTTCCAAAGTCCAGTTCGTAAACTCAGCTTTTCTCCTTCTTCATGGCTTCAAATGAAAAACTTTTGAATACCAAACTTGCTTAAAATTTCGAGATCTACAACTTTCGTTTTAGGCACTTTTTCATTTGAGACTTCGTTTTAAAGATAAAAATTGAAACTTGAGTGCATTTGAAAATATCCAATATACTTTGAAATTCAAATTTTTTCTCCCACTTTTGTGTAGCAACTCGAAAAACTTTGAACACGAAAGTTGTTTGTCATTCGAAAACCTATAATATTGGTTTTAGGAAAAAGTTTATTTGAGCTATATTTTAGAAATTATTTTTAAAGCGGATTAGTTCGAAATTTGACAGATAAATTAAATCTTCGAACACTACGGTTCAAAGGACCTGTCATTTTATGTTCAAACTTTTATTTTCTCTCTTTGACTTCAACAAGACTTTGATTTAACATGATTTTAGAGAGACTCCTATTCATTTTCATATGTATACTTACATTAGTTTAAAAATTATTTACAGTTTCTGACCTATGCATCTATACACATACACATGCATGCACACATAAATGCATTCGATTCTATTTTCTTGGTTGATTATGCATGATATCATATTTAATATTTCTTACTTAGTATTTTAAAACTCTGGGATGTCACAGCAGCTCTGTGAGCCACCTCCGGCCAAACTTGTTCAGCTTGTTCAAGATCCTTGTCTTGAGGCCTTGGAGGAAAATGCCATTGGCACGCTCCACTTGCCCATTCGTCTGTGGGTGCGCCACAGTCGACCAGTCCACGCGTATGTGGTAGCTGTCGCAGAACGCCAAGAATTTCTTACCCGTGAATTGGGTGCCGTTGTCGGTGATGATCGAATTCGGAACCCCGAACCTGAAGACAATGTCAGTGAAGAACAGAACAGCTTGCTCAGACTTGATCTTGCCGATGGGTCGAGCCTCGATCCACTTGGAGAATTTGTAGATTGCCACCAACAAGTGGGTGTAGCCCATGGGTGCCTTCTGCAGTGGGCCAACGAGGTCCAATCCCCACACTGTAAACGGCCACGTGATGGGGTTGGTCTGCAGAGCGTGGGCCGGGAGGTGCGTCTTCCGGGCGTAGAACTGGCAACCCTCGCAGGTCCGCATGACGTCGATGGCATCGGCGACCGCGGTGGGCCAGTAAAAGCCTTGACGAAACGCATTACCCACGAGGGTGCACGGCGCGGCGTGGTGACCGCAGACGCCAGCGTGGATGTCACGGATCAGCTCCTTGCCCTCGGGTATGGGGATGCATCGTTGCAGAATGTCCGAGGGACTGCGCTTGTACAGTTCGTCGTCGATCAGAACGAAGGACTTGGCCCGCCTAGCGATGCGCCGTGCCTGAGCACGATCCGCGGCTAGGACCCCTCGAATCATCTAGTCAAGGTACTGGGTGCGCCAATCTCGCAGGGGTGGGGACTCGTCGATCTCCATTACTTCGGCTTCGTCCACAAAGGAGGTCTTGAAGTCAGTGTCCATGGCCTCGGGCCCTTCCGTCGAGGGGTCCTCGGCCGATGGCCCCGTGGTCGCAGCCCCCGAGGGTCCGGGTGCCACTCCGACGGCTTCTGCAGGGTTCTTGAAGTCGACAGACGGCTTAGCGAGGTCGCGGGTGAAGACGTTCGGGGGAACGGTGGTCCGCCCGGACGCGATCTTGGCCAACTGGTCTGCTTCCTCATTGTA